>NC_086241.1:23805000-24170000 GCF_036321145.2 Pelmatolapia mariae
CAACGTTTCTATTAAAGCCAGGGTTCTTGGTGTGTGTGTGTGTGTGTCCGTGATTCCTGGAGTGTGCGTTTGCTCCCTTTGTGGGGTGTTCTCCTCGAGCCGTTTCAGCACAACGCCACTGGCATCTCCAAAAGTACGGTGCGCCTGTATAAGAACATTTGCATCATTTTTCTTTGGCGTCGGACCCTCTTGTTAGAAATAGACGAGTAGGAGGGGTTAAAGTGAAAGATTGGCTTTCCATTACGTAAACACGTGGTTTGTGCGCCGTCATATCGGTGATGCTTGGAAAATTTTTGATCCGGCAGAGACTGTTGTCCCAGGCTGTTGCAGGAAATTACAATATTTCTATTTATTTATTTATTACATGAGTGCATGTGTGTGTGTGTGTCGCAGGTGGAAAAAGTCTGGTGAAAAGCATTTCTATCCATTACCTCTGTGCGGTTTCTTCCAAACAAATCATTTCTTTGCCTTCACTTCCTCAAGCTGCTGCAGCTCTGTGCACCTATATGGGGTGTTAAATGAGAAATTGTGCTTAATAGCTCTAAAGTCGCAGGTGTTCAGTACTCATTTGGATAGGTCGGTAGACACTCGTGTGCACCTGTTTCACGTCATCTAAGTATTTGAAGCTCAGTGAAGCAACAGATCTCTGTTTAAGACACTGAACTGAGGAGGAGGGGAAAGACGTGCAACAGAAGTCAAGCCACGATTGCAAAATACACCAAAAGAAGTGACAGAAATGTCAAGGCAAAATTGTATATGAGGGGATTTTTTATTTTTTATAAATCACATTTACTTGCTCTGTTTTGTTGCTTCATCCCTGAGGACAGAGGCCCAGTTAGTGTTGCTTGGAGCGACTGTTACCACTGCCTCATGGCTGATCTCTAAGGATTTATAGATTTTCCATCACAGACAAAAGGAGAAGGAGATATTGTTCATTATCCTTGCCCTTACCAAGCAGGGGTTCTGGAGATAGACAGAGGACATGTTTGTGCACGGACACTTGCGAGTTTATGGTTTCAGTCCAGCCTCAAGATATTTCAAATTTGATTTGGAACCACTGGTGCATTTGTTGTTTGATCGTCTTTTGTTAAATGTGTTTTCCATACTTCAGGTCTCTTAATAACTCTTCAGTCTGTCAGCATTATTCTCTCTCAGCACAAATGGCAGAAGTTAGTGTTTGGAAGAGGAGCCATTAGTCGCTCAGTATAGCACTGACTCCATTCCTAGGTGTTACACAGACCAGAGTCACTATAGTACAAGAAAATGGGGGAGGGAGGCACCGGGGTGATTGAACCAACAGGAGTATGTGACTCATTTGAGATCAAACCTGAACCACTTATTCCATGTATTTGATCTATTTTTTGTTTTTCATTTTATAAATCTGGGGTGAATAGTGAGTTCCTGCTTATATGGGGTATGTTTCACATTAAATCACTTCACTGATCCCTCCATTTTCAAAATAAATACCTTTGTATTTTAAAATTGTGCCCTTTTATGTTATGCAAGTTGTGTGTTCACCTCTAAATTACAGCATTAATCCACTTGAATGGCCTAGTTTTGTGGCACCCGGGTCTTGTCAGTTGTCTGTGATAACTGGTTCCTCGGGGATGTGGGCCACTTCGAAACAAAATGTTTCCTGAGTGACGTTCTTGACATTGCGAATCTGCTAAATCATTGTTTAAAACTTAACTGTGAGAATTTCATATTTAGGTGACTTTCGATTTTTCGACTACAGCTGACACACATTTACTGTAGAGACACACTTATCAGGTGTCCTTGCGTGTAGATCCAGTCCACTGCCTCAGATAAGTGGCACATGCATTAATTTAGGGAATTTATGCTAACAAAACATATTCTCACGTGTTCTGTGAGGCCAAGTGGGCTCGCTGTGGAAACAGCGCAAGTGAGAGTCAGAGCACTGCAGTCTTTCCAGCTTCCTCTCTCTGCAGAGGCCTCTCATGTCATCTTTGCTATCGATCCGTCTACTGTAATGTAAAGTATCATCGCACCCTGGAGGATATCATCTGACAATTTTGTCAGGGATCATTAGAATACTTCTTTTTGATTGCCCAGGCTGCGGCCCGGCAGGAAGTGGCTCCCTTGTGAGTTTTTAACAGCCTGTTTTCTCCTGATGGGAAAAAATAACTTGATTTAAGATGCACAGAGATAAATGGAGTGGTTCCAGTTTTACTCATGGTCCGTGATTTCACTGTACACTTTTAAAAGGCTCACACATGGGGGAGTGTGAATATCACATGAATGAGTGTTAGGATTTGGAGACTGGTTTATGGGGATGGAGTCATATGATATTATAACATACAAACTAAAATATCACTTTGAGAGATAATTTATAACAGAGGTTAATTTAACTCTTTGTACAAAAAAATCTATTTATTTAATAACAATCTGCACCAACATATGCTATACTTGGGTGAACTGAATAAGAGCATTGAGTATACTCTAAAATGAATGAGCCAGAAATTTGTTACAAACACATATCTTTTGGATTTGATTGGAAATGAATGAAAGAACTGAAGTGATAATCTGAGTACTTCGCTAACTGTGAATGATAAATACTTACTTGTCAGTGCCCTAGTGTACTTTCTGCTCACTTAACAAAACAAGATATTCCCATCATTTTATTCGGGGGGGAGCAGAGAATTCCCCTTAAATGAAATTAACAAGTTAAAGATATTACACTAGTAAATTACACTCTTACATAATCTCCCTCTGTACTCCAATTTAGAAAATTGTGCTTTCACCCAAGTCATTGTCAGTGTTTTCAGGGAATGCCAGACTGGGACCACTTGCGTCTCCATTTTAGCAGCAGTGTTAAAACCACCCCCTTTCCCGGCATGCCTCCAGCCAAGATGTCTACCAATCAGAGATGGAGAATGAGCAGTGTTTGGCACAGCTTGGAGGAAGTGTTCACTAGAAAATGAACAGCTGCTGTGAACCAAGTCATATCCAAAGACTTCACTCAAACAAACGCACAAATTTACACATAAACACACACTCTCATTGTAAACAAATTGTGGCAAGCTTCTGCTCTGCAATTCGCACCCAACTATATGCCCAGTGAGTACCCTGCTGCAACAGCTATGCACAAGGCAGCTGAAAGGCCCAGAATCATTTTTTGTGCTTCACTAGTTTAAAACAGCAAAAGCGCACTGTGTTGGGCAACTTCAGGTTTACAACTACTACACAGAATAAATAAATGTGTCCCGATTACAGAATGACATAAAGAGCCTAAGGCAGACTCAGACTCACAGGACAGTTCAAAGACTTTATTCACAAATTCGGAGTTGACCAACAAAGTCAGTACAACTGCAGTCTGGATGTGGAGGAGTGGACAGGCTGGTAAGTTAACTGAGAGCTTACAGTGTCTAGCTTGTTTCAGTCAGTCACGCTGGAAGGGCACGTTACAGAGCTCAAAATCCAACGTGAACTAAGACCACAAGATGAAGTTCCAGCAAGACAGAAAAGTGGAGGGCAGCAAGCCAGAGGATTCCTGCGAGAGGAGGTAAGTGTCACACACAAAGAAAGCAAATATTGAAAACATTTAGACTGTCAGAACCCCAGCATTTCCACAAAAACAAGCTGAGCAAAAGCAGGTCGATTAGGCAGTGACACACAGGTGTGATGACCCAGCTGCTGCAGCCCCTGGCCACACCTGCTGGAAACCCCAATCACACCACCCCCTGAGAGCTGGGGAGAAATCAAGAGAGTGGGGGGAGAAAGACACAGTTAAATCTATAATTTGTTGAACATAGACACAATTATTTGTAGTTTTTCCTTAGTACACCACAGTGAATTTTAAATCAAACAATCAAGACATGATAAATGTGAAGACTTTCAACTTGAATCCAAGATTTTACAATTAATTGGACAGTTAACTGACGTGCAGTTCGAGGGCCAGGTGAGGCCTGTTTGTTTGGTATTTTATGACAAATGAAGCAGACATAATCTCTGATGTTTCTTCAAAGTGTTGAATTTGTATTTTTTAGCTTTTCACTGTAATTTCAAATCATTTTATAAACACTTAGAGGAGGTAGACATATAATTGTCAAAGTCTACGATCAAGAGATACCTTCATGAAACGTCTTGATGCATTCTCAATCATCCAGGAAAGTAAATCTCCAAAAGTTGATTCTGTTCATCTGGACGTAGCGTTTTGTGGGAGAAACGTTTCGTCACTCATCCAAGTGACTTCTTCAGTCTCAGCTGACTGCAGGTTTCCCCAATCTTATAAACAGTACATTTGCATAATGACTGAAACCAGCCCACTGAAGGAACAATGGGCTGGGAGGTCAGTTCCTTAATCATAATTATGCAAATTCTCATGACCATTGATCAACAACCACTGATCAAAGCCCACTGATCAATGGTCATGAGTACCATTCACAGAGAGTTGGGGAATGGCTGCAATCACAGCATTGTAAGATGGCGAAAGATGTACCCTTAGGCCCCCTCCTCGATTCAGAGATGGTCTTTCCCTTTTCACGTAAATGAAACTATAGAAACTTCATGAAACTATAGAGTTTACAAGAAGGATCAAACCACTGGCTACACTGAAGAGGTGAAGAAGACCAGATAAGACTTCAGAAACATCTACAAGAGCCTGCACAGTTCTGAAACTGGATACAAGAAACCAAGATTAACTTGCATCCACCCATTTCCTTCTGCTTATCCAATTCAGGGTCACTGTGGGGCAGAAGTCTAATCCAGATGCCATAGTGTGAAAGGCAGGGTACACCCTGTACAGGTTGCCAGTCTGTTGCAGAGCTACCAGTACTTGTGTTTATTGATGATGTGACTGCCGCTATAGGATGAATTGTGAAGTGCAGGGTTAAACTCTCTGCACAGATTCAGCCAAATGCTGCAAAACTGATAAGACAGCGCTTCACAGTGTAAATGGATAACAACCCAAAGCATACTGCAAAAGCTAACCAGGAGTTTCTCATGGTAAAGAAATGGGATATTTTTCAATTACCAAGTCCGTCGCCTGATCTCAGTCCAACAGAGCATACTTTTCAGTTACTGAAGACAAAACAGAAAACAGAGAGACCCACAAGCACGCAGCAGCTGCAGATGGCTGCAGTAAAGGTTGAGTAGAGAATTTCAGGAAAGGAAACGCAGCATTTGGTGATATCCATGGGTGCCAAACTTCAGGCAGAAAAGATTTTCATCCAAGTATTAAAAACAATCCTTATAGTTAAAATTATCCTAATTTGTCCAACTGATTTTGAGCTTCCAAAAATTAGGAGCTGTGTATAAAAATGTCTGCAATTCCTAAACCGTTAATGCTAAATATTTGTTAAACCCCTTGATTTAAAGCATTTAACTCATGTTTTGAAAATGTTTTAAAATCTGTCCAAAACTACAAAAACTGTGTCTTTGTCCATCAAAATATGGACCTAAGTGTACAGGATATGGGCCCACTCACCAGCTGATATAAACGTGTACATTTGACTTCCTGTCAGTTCTTTCTCATTAATTCGTGTCTAAAATGCAAAATCATGCATCTTGTTTAGACGTCATCTCTAAAACCTCTCTGGTGCACCCACATTGTGACTAATAGGGCAAAAGACGAATCGTGCACACATTATAACGAATTCATCTTTTAAAAAAGAAATTATAACCCAAAGTATTTATTAGTGATAAGAGTAATGAAACTGGCCCTGAGGATTCAGGTACCCTCCACTGTATAAAGATAGCCTTTATGCAGTGAATATAGACAGCCAGTTACACAAACTGTCTACCACGATATTAATCCCCATGCATGATGATGATCCACGGTCTGCGTCTTTAATTTCCCCATCACCCCTTTTCAGTGTCAGTCTCTTGTAGAGCAGTAAAAACACAGTCTTTAAGAAGCATGCATGAAAAAAAGACATCTTGGTATCTCCCTTTGAAGACATAAAATGACTCTAAGAAATGAATTCTGTTACAGCGTAATAAGGATTCATAAAAACTTAACCTGTTCATGTCCCGAGAGTAATGAATAATTCTTCAGTCAAGTCGTCACATTACTGACACATCAAGAGTCTTCTCTTTGCTGCTTTAACTTATTATGTTTTGAATTTTCCGTCTCACAGAGGTTTATGTACTCTTCCTAAGATCAGCTGGGGAGTTCATCAAATTTCGAGTGTTTAATGGATTCATTGCTTTACCAAATCACAAAAAGCACAAAGATCACCCATGGTTTCAATGCTCTCTTGCAGTATTGTTAACACCCAGAAACATCTGTCACAAATACAGCAGAAGAAATGTAAATGAAGCCGTTTGGCTTTGGGGCAAAGCAAGAAGTGCCTTTACTGCGTGTGGAGGATGAGAAGGAGTCAAATGGAGCAGTCAATATGAGAGCTGATATTATTAATGCTACAGTGGTCACTCTCATACCAAGCATCTCTTGACCCTGGCACTGCCCTTTTTCAGCCTTACTCCCCACAGGCTCTTCGAAACTTTACCCAGAAGCGATACGAGCACACGCATCACTTCTTAATGAAGCACATGGCCAAAAATAAAGCCCACACTCAAATCACGCCCTTTCATAACCATCTCTCTGGGAGTTTCCTGTTCACTGAGAATTCTCATAATGAACACATTCTCTTATCGTGAATGCACTTTCCATTTTTAGCCTCTTGTAGTTGTCTGTATTGCTTTACTCTATGGTTGGGACAATACAGCTACATAGATATGCACATTAAGCCAGAGTTTCCCCCGAATGTACAGCCCTGTTCATGATCATGCAATTGATTGGTTACTGCAGAGCCAACAAGATAATCGATATTTTCAGCTATTTTATCCCCTCTTGAACCAGTGATCCCTTCTGTTCTGCTATATTTTTATTTTAACCTTGGGTACACATTTCAGGAGTCAGTGCAACTGTGAGAATAAAACATCACCTTGTACTGTTTGTACCAGAATAAAATGCAACAAGTAGGTGGACAACAAATGTGATATCATCATGTTATTTTGAGTGTCAGTGGTTTGTAGTGTTTCCTTATTCATTTATTTAATGCTTTATCTGGCATGTTTAGTGACTATGAACATAAAAAAGGTGTTTAGATAGATAGAGTCTACAGTACACACAATAAGTAAGTGGGCATTTTAAACATTTTAAGGACAATTATCTTTGTGTGTCATTATAAGGATGCATAATGAATACATGAACAATGATGGTTGTAGGTAATGGTCTGATTGGCAGGAGCCAAGCGCGCTCACTCTTTATTCTTTATTATTTAAGTCCAGTACTGCCCTAATGTTATGAGCCATGCCTCATTTCTTTGTATTTAGGTAGGAAAATGAGTAAAGGTGTAGCAATTTAGTGAAAAATGTGCAAGCCTATATGTGGAAATACATTGTACAAGGCTGAAACAGAGATTGTAAAGCTCTAACTAGGTTGAAAGTCAATATTTGGTACGACTGCCTTTATTTTTCAATGCACCCTGAACTCTCTTGGGCAGCTTTCTTGAAATTTCTTTACACAATCTTCAGAAATAGTTGTCCAGGCTTCTTGAAGGAAATTCAAAGCTCTTCTTTTGGATGCTTCTACCTTTTGGTTCTGTTCTCTGGCAAGATGCTCCCACACTGCTTTGATAATGTTGAGGTGTTGAAGTTAATTTGGTATAATTATGCCTTTTCTTTTTCCCTGTTTCCCTTCCTTAAGAATGGCTTCTTGACAGCCAACCTTCCACTGAGACCATTTCTGATGAGGCATGAGGAAAACAGTAGATGGGTCAGCTGAAGGGCCAGATGCATCTCTCGGGTCATGAGTTGGGTCTTCACTGATTTTTTTTTTCCTATTTCTTAAGAACATGGCTCTTAGACACAAAATACAGTTAAATACATTACTCACACTCTCATAACACATACATATAGGATCTTGGGGGTGGGCTCACAACACGGACTCCAAATTACCATCAGGGTGTACACCTCACCCCTGGCGTCGTTGCCCACCTCTCAATTTTAAATACACGTAGACATTGAGGGCTATCAGGAGGGGCTATGCGCTTACCTGCTGCTCTCTGGCAGGTAGCTCCATGCCCTCCTGGGTTTTAATTGCACCTTAGAACACATATACATCAACACTACATATGAGCGGGTAGAGGGAGGTTTGGAGTCTTCCTACACCCCCGGTCTCTGCGGCCTGCTGGAGCGGGGGGGCTAGGAGGAGGAGTTGGCCGTCCGACTGGGGTCTGGTGTGTGGGGCCTCCCTGCTGCTGCGGAGTCGGGGCGGTCTGCTTCTCCCCACTGCAGGGAAAAGGGTAACACCACCTGGGTCTGGGTGCAGTTTCCCCCTCCAGGGGCAAGGGTACCTAGACCCGGTTCTTAGAGTACGCTTGGGGAGTGTGATTGTGTGTACAGCGTCTCTTGTTGTCTGTCTCCACGTTGGTTGAGTGTGGAGTAATTGCCTATGAGAGCATGAGGGTGGGAATGGATGTTTGTATTTGAGTGTGCCTGTATGTCTGTGTCTATATGTCAGGTTGGGTATCAGACGCCACCTCTCTGGGGACATCTCAGGCCCTCCAAGGTTTGGAGGCCTATCTCCCCCCACCACTTCCCCTGCCGGTGGCAGACGCCCTCAGACATCGATGCGTTGGTGGTTCTTTGTGTCCGGGGGTGGGTACACACCGGCTCACTCCTTGGTGGCTGCTTATCGGGGCCTGGAACCTGGGGCTCGCTCGGGCCACTTCGGGGGTGGGGTGCCCTCGGCCTCTCGGCCTGGGGCTCGGTCACTCAGGCACAGCTGGCTGCCGGCGGAGCTCACGGGCACGTCACTGCAACCCCCCCTGGCTTCTGCTCCGCGGCTGCTGAGTGATCCCTCATCTGGGACTCTCCTCAGCTCTTTCTGGGACAGTGGCGCGGCTGCCCCTCTGTTGGTCTTCCTTGGTCTCTTGTGTTCTGGGGGCCTCTGGATGTCTGGAGTTTTGATCTCCTCCATACCTGCTTCATGCCCTGGAGGATGGGACTGTGGCCCCCCACACCCTCTAGCAGATCATTACATTAAGGAACCTTTTAAATACAAGCGCGCTCATGCTCACAGGTGTACACACAGGTGATCACACACACAAACTACACCCTTTTTGGCTCCTACCTCAAAGCACACTGTGCGCTGTCGATCTTACGTGCTGCACAATAATGTTTAATATTAAGTATTTAGTGTTATATTCCCATATATCATTGTGATGTTGTTTATTCTATTACTCTCGTTTTCTTCTGCTTGTTTTCTTTTTTCTTTCTCAACAGGTGATCCAGGTGATCGATATATGTATTTTTTGTCTGCTTATTCTGTTGGTTTTTGTTTTTTGCCCTTTATCCCCGTCCCTCTTCTCCGCTGTTTTTTTTTTTTCCCCCCTCTTTCTTTCTCCATTTTCTTTTCCCCTGTCCCGTATCTAGCAAGTAAAAAAAAAAAAATAAATAAAAAATAAACAATAAAAGGTAAATCAAATGGACCATTACGGCAAGGCTGGGATGGTCCATTTGGTAAAGTAAATCCGTTGGGCATCTTTCTTCGCCTTTAGACAATAATTCTGATGGCAAAAGAACCAAACGGGACAGGTTTATAAAAAAAAAAAGAAAAAAAAGAATGGCTTCTTGACAGCCAACCTTCCACTGAGACCATTTCTGATGAGGCATGAGGAAAACAGTAGATGGGTCAGCTGAAGGGCCAGATGCATCTCTCGGGTCATGAGTTGGGTCTTCACTGATTTTTTTTTTCCTATTTCTTAAGAACATGGCTCTTAGACACAAAATACAGTTTAAAATTGGTTCATTGCTACGTTGTCTGTTACATGTAGACACAAAAGTCAAGTAAGGGTGCCTTTGTCATGCTTGAATGATCAATAGGTCAGCCTGGTGTTAAGTCGTTTAACACACACACACACACACACACACACACACACACACACACACCTACACACACACACACACACACACACACACACAAAACCTACATTTAGCTAGATTTTCTTCCGTTTGTATGTTCTGCTTTTGTCTTGTTGATTTAAGTTGCCAGCAAAAACACACTTTGAAAAAGCTGATTGTTAAGGATATTTAGGCCTTGGATTATTCTCACATCCAAAATAATTTGCTCCATTTGGTGCACAGTAATCTTCACCTTTGAAGGTGATATCCAGAGGATATCCGAGTTTTGCATACAGTTGTGGTCAGATGTTTTTATACTTTCATCATGGGCATGAATGGGGCTTTTAATGATTTCTTTAAACTTTTGGAATGATTGGTGGAATGATTGTACAGCACACCTTTTTGGTAATTTAAAAAAACATGATTTGGGTGCACAGTTTGAATTTATTTTGGATTTCTCTAATCTAATCTCCACAGAATCAAAAGTATACAGACATAAACTCAGTTAAATCTTTTAATAACTGGTGCTGAAGGTTCTGTAGTGTCTTTTAACTTGACAAGGCTGAGGACTATTAGCTTCACATTAATGATCATGATTGACTACGACTGGTAGTTTCTCTTTGCCAGCATAAAAAGACAGCACTCATCAGGCTGACCTATAGTTAGAACAATGGAAAAGCCCAAGGAACCCAGTGAAGAGCTTAAAAAACATAGAGGGAGAGAATGATGTATTTGCACATGTTGGGAAGGTCTCTTGGAGCCAAAATCATCCATTTAAACAATTGTATGTAAGTATAAATAATTCATTAAAGCCTGCTGTGAACTGGAAACTACTGGAACACCAGTGTCCACAGTGAAGCCAGTCTGGAGAGTCATGGACTGAGAGTGTACGGACCAAGAAAGAAACCCCTGTTTCAAAATCAACACCTTCAGGGTCAACTGAAATTTGCAGCTGCACACACAGACAACCCAAATGCCTTCTGGAGAAATGTTTTATGGTCAGACAAGACAAAAAAAACTATTTGGCAGCAAAGACAAGAGGTATCCTTGGAAGAGTAAAGGTAACGCTTTCAAACCTAAGAACATTATCATTATCAGTGTCAAGTCTGATGGTGGTACATGGATGGAATAATGAAGAAGGAAGACCACCACCACCAAATTCTTCAACTTTATCTCAAACCAACAACAACGATTAAGACTTGTACACAGTTTTTCCAACTGGACAATGAACCCAAACACACACAAAAACTGTGTTTGACATGGGTAAACGTTAAGGCTAACGTTAAGCTTCTGAACCCAACGTCCTGACCTCAACTCTATTGAAAACTTGCTTAAAAACTGGATCTGTGCCAGGAAACCAAACATTTTAAATGAGTTTTACCAATGCTGCCAAGGACAGTGGTTAAATATCCAGCCAGAGTTACACCAGAACTTGTGCAAGTATTTAAAGATATATGCTGTAACAAAAAGAAGAGTTCAAAGAACTCATTAAACGTCTCAAACTACCCTGACACTCATACTCCTGGTGAGTGTGGATAAACTTAAGACAACTGTTTTGTATTTAAACAGTGTGGATGGCATATATCGCAAGAGTTTAGAAACAACCATCACACTAAATACAATTTTAAAAGTTTGTGTATTAGAAACACTCGATGAGGTGCAGAAGAGAGAGCGATTCGTGTTAAAAGGGGAAGGATTGACCTGTAAGATACATGAGGAATTTTTGCAAGTCTTAAACCAAGATACAAGCAAGAGGGGACCTTGCCAGTAACCAAGAAGCTGCGATGTTCAGATGAGGTGAAGTTGCCAAGGGAAACAAGAGGACATTTATAGATGCGAAAAAAGCTGAGGTTACATTTAGAGGACAAATATGAGCGTAAATCTGATTTTGTGTTAGGGTACCTCAGCTGATTACTCCAGGATGTTACTGTACTCAAGCCTACTCTGGCTAATTTGTTATCCTCATAACTCATTCCACTGTTATGTAATAGCGCTGTGGGTCTTTTTTAACTTGTAAAGACTGCAGTCTTCATTATTTATACTCTTTCATAGCACAGATCTATCTGGGATTTAGGCCTGAATGGGTTTGTATATTAAAATGGAGCAAACTTCCTACATTGAGAAGAAAGTGCAGCATGTATGCACCAAACTGTCATCAAAAGAGCCCCTTTTAGAAAGATAAACCCTATTTCCCAGTCAAAGCATCCATTCCTCTATAGCTCGGCGGCATTAATGGAGCAGCAGGACTGAGAGCGGTGCCTTAGAGTTGTTACCTATTCTACCATCCATTAGCTGAAAATTGTGTTGAATTTAAAATAACTTTCTACATATCGACTGATGGAGGTTTTCACATGTTGTTAGAGTTGAATTTTAACCACTGGGAACTGTAACAATTTTGAACAAAGCAGAAGTCAAGGTAAAGCAGCTTATTGCACTCGTAAAAAAGCTCAAGCATTTATTGTTGACAATGTGTGTTTTTGTTTTTTACGGCGGTATTGTTTATTTTGTACCATTATTCTGTAACACTACAAAGAGGCAGAACAGAGTCTACTCTGAAAAAAAATAGTATCGTCTCTAATGTCTGTTTCTATTTTTAAAAAGGTCAAGACAGTGTTTGTAATGGCTCTTTAACACCAGTCTGATAGATGATCACTGGGTGTGGAGACAAGAGCTCTTAAAGGCAGAGGAAGCACTTTTGTATCCTGGTCAGTTCGCCTCGGAAGCCTGTTGATATAAAAGGTATGGGCAATGTAGAGTAAACCGACTGCTAACTAGAAAATTGGATGTCAGGATGATTTTGATGAGAGAAATTGATTAAATCTGTCAACTGTTCATTTTAATAACACAACTCTTTGCTTGCAGGTGTCTCTTTGGCAGTTCTAACAAGCAGGCTGGGAGCCAGCGTGATGCAGCCATCTCTCAACAGGATCTTCTCAAGGGACCTGTTACCATAGTCACTTCCATCACACAGATTAAAAAAAACTCAATCCTGACCTTGGGGAAATGCACTCCTCCTGTTGATCTTACAGTGGTACTGGTCGCAGGGATAGATGAGAAAATAAGGCAATTGTGTGAGATTTGAGCTGACTTCTAATATTTGTCTCAGTCAGCAGAAACAAGGTGGCTAACAGGGGAGAATGTGTTTCTGTTTTTCCTCTGCTGCCCTCAGAACATAATGAAACAGGGATGGTGATGGAATTGGATAATCTGATGGCATTGGATAATCTGAGTTCTCGCAGATGTTGAGCTTTAATGATGACAAAATTATTTCTGAGCCATATTTGAGCACATTTCGTGTGTTTTCACCTCTGGAACTGAAAGTGATTGTTTCTCTTTCTTTCCCTGTGATTTTTGTCTCAGTAGATTATAGATCGTTACAACTCTAAAACCATATAATAATGTTGAGGTGCATGCAAACAAAACACCAGTTATGTTTGCATGATTTTCTGCTGTTACTGCGCGTCCCCAGTCCCAAAGAGGCAGTTTCTCTCAACACCTATTCCCACAACAGTGCAATGGAAGAGCCACCTCTGGGAGTTCCTGGAACTGTTAGCATCCCCTGCCGTTCTGATCAAGACCTGAAAACAAGCTTCACTGCATCATTATCGCTTTTCTGAATCACTTGAGCTACTAACAAAGAGAAGCACTGTGTGCCTTCTCTTGATTCTTTTTTTTCCCACAATTTTGACAACATAACTAGATGACTTAGGTGTAACTATTTATTTTCATTGTTCTAGATGCAAGATTATTATAAACTTTTTGTTTTGTTAACTCTGTGAAGGAGGTTATATTTTTAGCAGTGTTTGTGTGGTGCATGTCTTGGCAACATGTAGAAAGCTTTGCATAGAGATTAAAATATTATGTCATGTTTGACCTCTGACCTCTCTCTCAAGGTCAGTAGATTATTCTGAAGGTCAAAGGGATAATAAGGCTATATAGACCTATATATTCAAACTGCAGTTGTTTGTGCTGAAGATGTTTTCAGCATACAGGGAAGGAAAAAGGGGGATTCTAAATTTACTTTGGGCCTCTGTCATCTTTTTCAAGGTCAAAAAGGGTCAAACTTTCAAACTTTAAAATGTCTTCTATTTTTCGAACCATGCGGTGACCTTAAGATGCGATATACATCTATAAAGAAAGTATTGTCAAGAGTAAGACAAACTGTATAAATGAAAAATAATACAAAATAATTATATTCAAAATTATGTCAAGTATTTCAAAATGCATTTCAACAGGGAAAACAAAATCCTGCACTTTGTAGTGCAATAAAAACAAATGCTTGTTAAAAAACTAACAAAGATGAAGAGCATATACAAAAACAAAATATTATTCCACCAACAGAAGAGGATGGATGAATGGATGGATGGATGGATGGATGGATGGATGGATGGATGGTAAGTAAATACTCCCCAGAGAGTGAGCTGCCTTGGCAGCAGTTTATGTTCTCAAAGTGGCTCTTGCTTTTGTTTTGTTGGGGTTCTTTTGTGGTTGTTTTTTAATAAATGATTAATCATATGAAATAATGCAATTAATCAAAGTCATCTTTGATCCACCTACTTAAAATTCTGGCAAAAAAATCCCCAACTCATTAAATACAAATGAATATTCCAGTCAAATCCAAAAGTCCAACCTTAAATCTGACAACTGCAGCCTAAAAATCATATCTTCTAAAACTGTTTACACATAAAAGCCACTGTTTAAGCTACCAAAAGCTCAACAACATTGTCCTTTTCTCCATGTCCTATTAGGACTTGAGGGCTTTCTTCAAATTGATGAATCTTATAGTTTAATATAAGATTCATATAGCTTGGTATGCTAATATAAGCATACCAAGCCAGTGAATGTAAACAGAGTATTAAAATCTGTTAAAGTCTTTGGCAGAAAGTCTACACAACAGTCTGAAAGTAGAAGGGTCTATGTTCTTATAAGACCAAAGTTTAAGCATTTTGATAACATGTCAAATTTTTATTTGGACAAAGTTAAACACTGTGCAGCAGAAACAGCAGAAACTCTATTTGTAAAGTTGCTTTTCTGCAACAGTCCCTGGAAAGGTCTGAGTTTTATGTCCAAATGTCGCCTGCAGTCTGCATGAGAAATGTAATTTGGGTTTTAGTCAGAACATTTCAATAAATTCATAAATAAACTGCACAAGAATGCCTTCAAAACGTCATCGGTCCTGAAGGGCTTAGTATTCAAATTAATTCAAAATTTGCCCATACTACAATCACACATATTCAAAGACCTAGAAATATTATACAGATATCTCAGTTTAACAGTTCAACAAAAAACACAAAAGTATTTTTAAAAAAAAAAAATAGGATGGAAGAGATCTAGAGGCATGTAACATGATTTTTTCCATCTTGGTATTCTCCGTCTGTCCCATCAACACGTCTCCTCTTATACAACAAAATAACAAAGTGGACTGGAAATGTTTTATTGCATATAATTCATTCATGAGAGTGCTTCCCACGCACTGAGGCAAGACTACGCTGGGAGATGGAAGGGGGGCCAATTAATTCACCTCTGAGGGCATCTGTGGGGAAATGCCAGACATGAGGCCTGTAGCCATGACAGATCGACATCAGCTGCTAACGTCTCAGACAGCTTTGTGACTGTGTAATATTCCCATTAAACCTGTACTTGAAGAACATCTTGCTTATGAGTATTTACAGGTTTGAGATATGTGTGAAGTGAAGGTTAGAGATTATTTTTCAGGCTAATTGTTAGCTTAATGACAAATTTATAACAGCTTATAAGGGTGTGAAAAAATGGTGATGTGACCATTTTTTTCATCACTGCCTTTTTTATTCTTTCTTGCATGAAATTTGAATGCTTAAAAGTAAAAATGCCATTTGTATCAAAAGTCATCGTAGCCAGTTCCTGTCAGTAGGGGGAAGTGTTGCATGTATATTCATTCATAGAGTCAAATCACTAGAATAGGTTTCATTCAACAACTCTGATTTGCTCTTTCTGTGTTTTATTTCCCGGATGATATACATAATACTTTATAAACACAATGAAATAATCCAACGTGATACCACAGTATAGAAGTGTAATGCTTTGTATTTCTATTTTAAGTTAAAGGTTTCACAATAATTAACTTTCCCGGCATTTTTCCTCATGACCAGGCAAAATCTAATAATGTCATTTCTTATTTTGTGTATAAACTATGTTTGCACTAGTGTTAGTTTAAGTGGCACTGGTGTAAGTTTCCCACTATATGTCAACAAGGCTGTTATTGACTGTATGCACTTAAATACAAAAGATGTATACTGTGTCCTTGCAGCTTATAAATTCATTCTACATTTGGTTAAATTAATTCCACTGACGCTCTAAAAGATGAAGAGATCAAAGTGATTAGTGGTTATAATTTTTAGCCAGAAACAGTAAGTGTCAGACTTTATTTATTTGTTTAACTTTGTAAAAGTCGATAAACTAAACTTTAAAAAAAAGCAGTTTATCTTCATTTTCCTCATTTTCAGCTTTGAACTACGTGTAAATGCGTCTTCACACAGCGGCTCATTTTACAGCCACTCGCTCCACAGTCTGCTCGCTAATTAGCCTATCTCTGTGGCTGTATGTGTTTCTCTGTGTGGAACAAACCAAACAGGCGCATCGTTTGAAACCATTCATCTCCGCTCTCTCGCTCTGCTGTCATGGCAACGGTGTATGACTGGCACAAAACACACTGCAGTTTTCTGAGCTTTAGTCCGCGCGGACGGTTCAGCGTACTCTCGGAAAGATGAGTAAAGAAATCAAGAAAGCAGGGCAACCACAGACTGCAAGGTGAGGCAGGGAGCCCGGAGGGACCGAGTTTGCAATCATAGTATTTACGCTAATTGATTTATTGGCGCATGCGCCAACTGTTAACGCAGCCTGTTAACAAACTGTCCGTCGTTTATTTGGATTAAGAGATGCTGGACAATTTAGAAAAAAAGTCCCATCTCTAGACATAGGCCCTACTGCTTTATTTATTTATTTTTATTCAGCAAAGCTGTCCTCTTTGCACCAGCCTATTTTCCACTGCAGAAACTTTCCAGGGACCATGAACCTTTGGGGGGATTCACTTCGTTTACATGGCTGAATACATGGCTGAATACATGTAAACGAATACATGTAAACGAATACAAATAAGTTAATCTAAAGCACTCATAAATAAACATACAGTCCATGAAACAGAAACACATACCTGCCACATAGAGCAGGTGTATAAGAGACATGGAGATGGCCAAGTTATAGGTACTGGAAAAAAGAAGCACCCCTGATCTGGACAGGGCATCCAAGAGCTTGTTATTCTTGCATAATTTGCCCATACTTTTATTGTGCTATTCCTTATATCTTAACATATTGTATTGCTAATAGTTTAGTCTGTTTTTGTTTTTGCTTTTGTTTTTCTTAATGTTACTGGACTGGAGCAACCGTAACCCACATAATTTCTCTAGGGATTAATAAAGTATTCTGATTCTGATGTTATATTTTAAATAATCTTGAGCAATTTTAAAACAATCCCCATGTGGATTTTATTTGTTATAGTTTTCTTCTTTTTCAAAATGTATCATTAAAATGTGTGAACCTGTTTGTTTTCTGCTGAGTGTAAAGGGCTTGTTTTTTTGCAGCTTTTTTTTTCTGTTTTCTCTTTACAGGAAGCTGTCGCTGCATCCCTTAGCAGTGCCCCTGTTTCCCACTGCAAGCAAATACCTGCAGGAGAAATGGGACGAGGCTGTGTACGACATGCACAGAAAAAGAGTTAGAAGAAAAGTCTTTGATTTTTACAATTTTTAAACAATTTTTTGTCATTGTTTTCCCTGTTTGTCCATATTCTAAATGTCTTGACCTTAGGTTGCTTTTTTTGTCACAAACTAATCTACCTTTTTGTTTTATACAGTTGTTTTAAAGTCAGGATAATCATGGTTTACCACCTCAGACAGACATATATGTGTTTTTTCCCCCCAAGGTGATGACAGCAAAACCAGTGGTAAACTCGGGTCCACCAAAGACATATAGTCACCTCACTCCCAAGCAGAAGAATCACAAGGTTGTCCTTTGAGTGCGAAAACATAAGAAATTTAAATTAATAATTAGAATTACACAAAATTATTTTTTACCTCCAGTCAGTGTAGAATAAAGCATTGTGAAGCCTAAAGTGATCCAATGTAATAACAATGTTTTAGAGTGACTAAAGCACTGTTTTTACACACATGTAGTTAGAATAACCTCCTGTAAATGTGACTGTTTCTAATCACATTTTGTTGAATTAAGACTGAATCACTGAGGACGCTGGAGATTCAGAGAGAAAACAATAGGCTTGGAGAGAAAATCTCATATATTATGAGCACACCTGGAAGAGTCGACAACTGGAATTTCTATGAAAAGAAAAGGTCAGTTAAGTTTTCTAATAACCAGTGTTGGGAAGGTTACTTTTAAAATGTATTCCATTACAGATTACAGAATACATGCCCCAAAATGTATTCTGTAACGTATTCCGTTACGTTACTAAATGACAGTAACGTATTCTGAATACTTTGGATTACTTAATATATTATTATGCTGTTTACAACTACGTGAATGTACTATTGCTGTGATTTATTACTGTTACTGAAGGTCCGCGGCTCCGAACCGTAGTAAAGGGACATCTGGCTATTACGGTGGGTTCCGTGTCGGGCTGGTAGCTGAAAAATAGCTTGACTTTGTTGTCTGGGTCAACTTTGCTAGCGAGAGACAGAGAGAGGCGTTGAAAGGCTGCTCCAACGGAACTTATTGTTTCCGGAGGAAAACACGAACACAGTGTACAGTTGAGTCTTAATAGCTTACTTACAAATGGGCTCGTCAGGCACTCTTCTTGGCTGCAGTGGTTATTATTATATTTACATGCTTCCAGCTCCCGTTTTTGTTCCGTGACAGCTCGGACTTTTCCTTTCTCTCCCTCCCTCGCTCACAGACACATAACGTGTATGGCAGTCCATTCTCGCTGCACCACGGACTACACTGCCCATGAGGCTACATTCTTTAGGGCCATGCCTGTAGCATTCTGCCTTTTAGCTTAGCACAACAACAACAACAAAAAAGCGCTCTCTCACCCAGGAAACACGCAGAGAGAGAGAGCGTTACCCTGTAACCATGGCAACCGTAACGCTGCCGCCTGGAACAACAGAACATAGCTGTCAAACAAACCCAAACAGTCCTGACCCGCGACAATATGAAACAGGAAAGTACCGCCGTGTAATCCATTTATTTCAACAAAGTAACTGTATTCTGAATACCACCTTTTTAAACGGTAACTGTAACGGAATACAGTTACTCATATTTTGTATTCTAAATACGTAACGGCGGTACATGTATTCCGTTACTCCCCAACACTGCTAATAACTGTGTCAAAACAATAGGGTTTTCAAAGAAATAAAGCGGCTTAATTGTGCTTTCTTTCTCTTCAATATAGCTTTGGGAACAAAAAGCAGCAGCTGGAAAAGCTCAGAATTGCCAGAGAGAATGAAAAGATCCAGCTTAAACTGAGCCAGTGCAAACCTTTCTATAGTGTGAGGGCTTGGCACGAGGATTGGCTCAAAACTACCGAAGTGATGGAAAGAATTAGTCACTATCCTCGTGACAGAGCAAATCAGCAAAAGGTGTCCTTTTCGTTCTTTCTTATGTGTATTAAAGCTGCATTGCATTCCTTAACTTCTATGCTCTATATGCTTTTGTTTCACACTATATGTACAAATCAGATAAAAATGTGAACACCTGATCTTATGTGTCACTGCTAGGGACAAGGAAAAAGCAGCGAGGTGAGCAGGAAATGTGGTGCAAAACAAAAGAACAAAAACGAGCAACAAGGAAGAGGATACAGGAACACAGATACCTTTAAACCAAATGCACTACCAGATGAAAAAAGGAATGAAAGAAAGAAATCACAAGATACACCCAAGAATCCAGGTCCTAAATAAATAAAAGCAGGCATTCCATTGAAAAGTCACATGTTTTTGATGTATTTAAAATGCCAAGGACTCCTAATAAACCTAAAAATAAAAACAGGAAAAATGTTAATGCCGTGCAGTATTTGTTATTCTGTGTTTAGTAATTTTAAATGCAGTTTTCTTTTTCCTTTTTTCACATTGTTACTTTATTTGTATTTCATTTTATTCTGACTATTACATTTATTTTTACTTTCAGAATACTTCTTACATTATTAAGATATTTGTTTAGTCATTAGTGTTTAAAATGTATTTCTCTTTTATCCATATACCATTCTGCCGATTTATTCTATTTGTTATGCATGTATTGTGTTTATTTAACTGCTATAAGATGAAAGGTGTTCCTGTTGTATCTGTCTTCACTGTTGTTAATGTGATGACAAATAAAAACAGGAGAAATACACTGAAATAACATATTATTATTATTATTATTATTATTATGATGATGATGATGATGATTATTATTATTATTATTTAAATTGTTGTCGTTAGGCGGCCCGGGGGCCAGGAGCGTCAACGTGGAACTTTCTATCACGACGTAATTTCCTTACGGAACGGTTTAGCGGAGCACTCATTGCAGAAAGAAGCCGCGGGTTTGATTTTACGCAGCTAGCGAGATCTCACGTAGTGTTTCAGTGCATAGCTTCCTCTGTTTCTTAGGATGATACACTTTTGATAGTCAGAACTTTTGACAGTCCACTTTTAAAAAGTCAAAATGAACCTCGACAGACTCAGAAAGCGAGTGCGGCAATACATCGATCAGGTAGGAAAAATATTAGTTTCTGTGTTGCTAGCTCACGCTAGCTTCTTTTTTCTTTTTTTTAGCACGCTTGGTGTCAGTGGTAACAAACCCTTGCTGTTTTCCTCTTTAACAAATAACAGCCAGTGAGCAGCTTGACATATATTTTGGAGACTGATACGGTGCCTTTATGTGTTGTTTACAGCAACAGTACCAGAGTGCTCTGTTTTGGGCCGACAAGATAGCATCTCTCTCTCACGGTGAGCAAATTACGGTAGTTCTAGCCTGTCTATTAGAGTACCGTTACTTAACCTGTCAGTCTGTCATCTTTATCAGCAAAACTAATGATGGTGTGTGTGGTGCTTCATTGGAGGTGGTTACGTTTTCCTGTGGCGTTACAGCTGAAAGAAAGTTTTACTAGCGGTCCAGGCGAATAACAGATTAGCATCCCAGCACAGCTTCAGTGGCGTGAAACCTGCCAGCGATTACTTCCTAACCTCAAAAACTGATAACCCTATCGACTTTGTTTACATACAGAAGACCCCCAGGATATTTACTGGCTTGCTCAGTGCCTTTATCTGACCTCACAGTACCACAGAGCCTCCCATGCCCTCCGTTCACGTAAACTTGACAAGGTGCGTTGCGTGAGTGTTGAAAAGTGGGTGATTGCCTTAATAACCGTGTTTAGTACGGGAGTGATGTGTGTTAGAGTTAAACTGCTTGCCACAAAAAAGTCAGCAGCATAATGTCACTCCGCAGTTTTAAACATCTCTTGTCTTCTCTTGAACAGCTGTACGGAGCTTGTCAGTATCTTGCTGCAAGGTGTCATGTAAGTCAATGGAAGATGCACAACATGCCAATTGTTAGAGCCTTTTCTGAGATCTTCTAAATTACAGATAATCGATTAGATCTGTCTGATATTTTTAATGCTTCTTATTTGCTTCTGCTTTTTCTAGTATGCTGCCAAAGAGTTCCAGCAGGCCTTGGATATCTTAGATGCAGAAGAGCCAGCAAGCAAAAAGCTTTTGGACAGGAGTGGAAAGGAAGACAATGAGACATCAGAATCAACCAAGGATTGGGACATGTCCCCTGCTTCTGTAAGTCTGGGTTGCCATGTGGTGTTTATGTTTAATGAGTTATATTTTTAAATGATTAAACCATCTTGTATGGTAGCTTTGGAGGATATGCCATCTGTTTACATCATACTATGATATTGGGCTGCAGTGCTTTTTTTAAAATTCTTTATTCTGTATTTATTGGTGAGTCAAAAAAAATCCCATCGTGGATTACAACTTTTACAGGCGATGTACACTGAATGTGACACACGAAACAAACAAATGGAGAACATGACATTACATTCGCAGGGAGAAGACAGATATGAAAATTAAAATAATTTGGATTTATAATAAAAGGTTTTCAAATATACATGTTAATTAGTTCACAGTTTAGTTAGTCAAATTCAAATTTTATTTGTCACCTACACAATCATACATAGTACGACATGTAGTGAAATACTTGTTACTGTCCAATGCAAAAGTGCAAACATAAAACTAAACTAGTAAAGAAATTTACATAATTTACAGAGTAAAATTTAAAACATTTACAATAAAATTGAAGGTAAAAAAAATATATATATATAAATTAAAAAACAATAATAGAATGTGCAAATAAACAAATTTAAGAAATTATAAAAGTGTGCAAATAAACAGTGTGCAAGTTGAGAGTGTGTTAGCAAACAGTGTGCAAGTAGAGAGTGTGTTAGCAAACAGTGTGCAGAGTATCAGTTTACAGTGGAATAAACAGTTACTAATGTGTAGTAATGTGAGAGAGAGAGAGAGTCCAGTCCTACACCTAGTTCAGGGACCGAATAGCTCCTCCTCATTCTCTCTGTTTTGGCCTTAAGGGAGCAGAAGCGCTTCCCAGACCTCAACAGTGAGAAGAGTCCATTGTTGGGATGGGAGCGATCCTTCATAATCTTCTTGGCTTTGGTCTTGCACCGCTCAGTGTAGTTTATTGCTGTATGTGTGACGATGTTCTTGCAAACTTTCATTCAGATTGGCCCACCTGTTAGGGAGGAGATGGGGGTGCATACAAACATACATAACAGTAAGAAGATAGCTGATCTTGTTGAGGTCTTTAATTATAGCTATATTAAGCTTTGTAATTTTTGTAAAGCCCCCTACTTTTTAGTTGTGGGCGATATTGTACAATACTGACTTAGTGTTATGTTTGTGGCCTGATCATATGTAGTAACCAGTTATATTGTAAACTGTTTGGGTATTCTTGGAAAAAGAAACTTAACTTTCAGATAACTGAGTGTTAGATTACACCTTAATATTGTATAAAATAGTGCTGATTGCATTCTGTGGACATGCTCTGCCAGCTGATTGCGTGGCGAGGTCTTTTCACCTGACCTTACGAGGGAAAATCGAATGCAGAGGAGACAGCGTCAACTTCAGCTTGTCAGTATGTTGAACTGCTGGAGCACCTGAAGCACGCTCTCCTTCGCACAGACATCATTTACAAAAGTATTTAACAACTAGCCAACAGCGAGAAACCGCTTGATGCTTAAGAGACACAGAGTGACAGTAGGCAGTATAGCTTTGGTTTTTTAACATAAAACTAATTGTTTCAGCCAGGGGCCATATAAAAATGACACCCTAAAACTGCTTTTTAGTTTTAGCTTTGTTTTCCACTGAGATATTGTTTCTGTCACTATTCAGCTAATATGAACTAATGTTAGCAGCAATCAAACTAGTGAAGTCACAGTCTGTACTGGATGAGATGGTGCTAGACATGCTCTAAAAACAGTCACTTTTAACTTAAAACACTTATTTTTTGTAATTCCAGCTTCACAGACAGTGTTAGATTTGTGACAGTCAATTAGAGCAGGGCTCCATGGTGGAAATTACCTTACTACATGTAGAGTTTCATATCCAGTTTAAGTAAAAGTGAAATAACTGCTTAACAATTTAATTTAGCAAACATAATCGGGCCTTGTAACTCTCCAGGAACTGAAACTGAGAAATATTTTCTATCTGCGATGTTGTATCTTGGGTTGCTCTTCTTTCCGACCATGTAAACATGTCAGAAATTTCCATTCATCGTTTGCTCTTCCTGTGTTATTGAGTACGACTAGTGAGTGCAGCGAGCGGTGCTCAGTTGAGTCATTTGCTCACTTTTGGTTTGCACATCACCAGCTGATAGTATCTTCTCTTATGTCTACACAGCTTGGTTATACTTATTGTATATTTGTACCTTTTGTGAAACACATTTTCTGTTTCCACCTTTAGCGAGAACCATTTTCATGTGCAATGAAAGAAGCGTTCGGGAAGGGTTGAACCATGGTAACACAAACAATGGTCATTATGTCCGCCAGACTCGGTAACTCTCTTCCTTTGGACTTGAGATTAGTGAATTCTATAATCTATTTTAAAAACCAGTTATCTATGCTCAAGTTCCTCAATAATTTCTCAACAATTGGTGAGCACCCACACTTCAAACAAATTAAGAATTATCAAGGTCTTCAAACACGTATTGAGGCATGAAGGATCCTTTCTACCAGTGAGTTATGTCTCTGTGCAATCCACACAAATTCTGTTTGCAGAGAAATGGCATAAATTGCCCTTTCTTTCAGGATGTGAGAATGATCTCAAAATGCTGCCCAGTGTCGTTATGTATGGAGTATTAACACATTTATGTGCAGTGTCATGGACTCTACCTTTCTTTCTATTCATCTTTGCTCCCAATGAAATGTTTCAGATCAGCAGCTCCATCTGCCTCCTGCGGGGTAAGATCTATGATGCCATGGATAACAGGCCACTGGCCACCTCCAGCTACAAAGAGGCCTTGAAACTGGATGTGTACTGCTTTGAAGCCTTTGACCTTTTAACGTCCCACCACATGTTGACGGCACAGGAAGGTGAGACTCTGTCGCCAGCGTGTGCACTAAGAATTTCATTTTGTGCACATAAATGCCATAATAATTCCAGTAGTTTATAACAACGCTGTACGTTTTCATCTTTCAACAGAGAAGGAGTTCCTCGACTCCCTTCCTCTGAGTCAACAGTGTACTGAGGAGGAAGAGGAGCTGTTACACTTCCTTTTTGAGAATAAATTAAAGAAGGTAAGGGGTTATGCATTTAGTTTAACAACTGGATTTTAACTGTGAATTTATAAAGTTGGGGGATTTTTTTCCTCTTCTCAAGGATTGCAACCAAAGGCCCAACGCTAACAGTGAATTTATGATTAAGGATATTTTTTGTGATATCAGCTCACTGGTTTGCCATTGCTGATAACAAATTATAGAAAAATGATCTGTATGCAGTTATTATAAGCATGAGTGTGTAGAGTGACTGTTGTCTGTTGTTGCTGTGTGGTGGTTTTGTCTGTTTTCACACCATCTCACATTTTAACCTTGCTATGTGCTTTCACAGACATGAATTTGACACATGCTCTCTCTGCTTTCCTCTGCAGTATAACAAGCCCAGTGATTTAGTGGTGCCAGAGATGGTCAATGGTCTTCAGGACAACTTGGATGTAGTCGTGTCTCTTGCTGAAAGGCATTATTATAACTGTGATTTCAAGATGTGTTACAAACTCACATCAATGTAGGTGTCCCAGGGTTTTCATTTAGTAGTAGCAGACTTACTGCCACTGTAGAATCTAAGAAAATTAAATCTAGCTGTAGATTTTGCTCTTTAACTACACTAGATTATATTTGTATACATTTAGATTTATGAATGACTTGCAAATACATTTTTTATGATGTCTGATTTTGGTGATGTACCTGAAGTACACCTGTTTTGATTACAGGGTAATGGTTAAAGACCCCTTCCACGCCAGCTGTTTGCCAGTCCACATAGGAACACTGGTGGAGCTTGGAAAAGCAAATGGTAAAATATATACACTGTTTTATTCATACAGCATGTTTAGTTTGGTTGCCCTGAAGATCAGTTTGATGTTTTTGTTTTGTTTTTGTCCGTGCAGAGTTGTTTTACCTCTCACACAAACTTGTAGACTTGTATCCCAACAACCCAGTAAGTTTTTTTTTTCATTATTTGATCTGTTATACATTTTTTTCCCAATTATTGTGCTAATAACTCAATAAAATCTTTTTACCAGGTGTCTTGGTTTGCTGTGGGGTGCTACTATCTCATGGTTGGCCATAAAAACGAACATGCTCGACGATACCTCAGGTATTTATGTTCCCTCTTAAAGAGAAATCCATCCTTTTTTTTACAACCAAAAAAAGTTACTGACAGTTTGTGTTTGGTTCACTCAAACATATTTGCTGTTGTACATCTCCTTTAGCAAAGCCACCACCTTGGAAAGGACTTACGGTCCTGCTTGGATTGCCTATGGGCATTCCTTTGCGGTGGAGAGTGAGCATGACCAAGCCATGGCTGCCTACTTCACTGCTGCTCAGCTGATGAAAGGGTAGGTTGATGATTGATGTGTCAGAGAATGATCCATACGCATGTAAATGTTTGTCTTTTAATAGCTGCAGTTGGTAAGGAATTTTGTTAAAACCTTAATTACAAAAGAGTCAAATGTTTCTATCATGTCCTTTAAAAACCTCAGCAGTATCCAAGCATAATACCATCCAGGTTTTTTTGATCATACATATATTTTTGCTGTATTTTTGCCAGATTACATGCTGAGAGCCACAGGTATAAAAGCGTTTCCTGCTATTGACAAGAAAAAAATATTGGCTTAAATGTCTGCAGCCATTTTTACAACCTTTTATTTGTGTGTTTGTTGTGTTGTTTTTGGGTCATTGTGACATTCATGCTTAAGTGCATGCTTTGTTTTATTTTGACTCCTTGAATCTTTCTAGACTGTAATGGTGACCATGAAACACAACATACTGTCACATGTAAAAGTCAGGTCATGTTATTGTTGAGTATTCTGTGCGTGGATTAGATTGACGTGCTTGTAAAACACAAGGATAGATTCAGCTTTCATGTTTCCTGTACTCTGTTACACAGGTGTCACTTGCCCATGCTCTACATTGGGCTGGAGTATGGATTAACCAACAACTCCAAGTTAGCGGAACGTTTTTTCAGCCAGGCTCTTAGCATTGCTCCAGAGGACCCATTCGTCATTCATGAAGTGGCAGTGGTTGCATTTCAAAATGGAGAGTGAGTATGACGGCACAAACACCCTTAAACTTTTTGTTGGACACATTTGGGATAAATGTTATCGTCAGCAAATGGATACTGGTATCATAAACTGTATAGAATGGATGGATGTAACTACGCTCATATCTCCTGTTGGTCTGGAGTTTGGCGTTCTGGCCACAATCTTTGCCTTTATTTATTTATTTTGGTTTAGTTTGGTTTGCATTTTTTAATGGGTGCATCACACAGACACAGATATGTGCTAACTGGTGGCAGCATAAAAACAGAAGACTACTAGAATTTAGCTCACAGAAAAACGTAAGCAGAGCTCACTGATGGTTCATTACTACAATTAAATAGTATAAAATGTCATAAATGTCATCATAAACATGATGTAGAAGTATCAGTGTATAGGCCTCTTAAGTCTGATGTCTTTAGCCATTTCTGGGTCCAAGCTCTGCTTCGGTTCCCAAATTCAAACAAACACTGTGGTATGAACGAGAGTTAAAAATGGCCCAAATTCTTTCATCTTAAATAAAATGATCAGTGTGGCTGCTCTTCTGGGTGTTACAGTAGAGCTTAACCCCCAAGCATCTATGAAAAAGAGGATTTAAGAAGTTTAACAGTTAAAAAATTAGCTCAGTAGTTTCCACCTGAAGATGATTATACCATGTTCTGATTGAGTGATTTCTAAAAAGCTAAAATGTGCTGCTCTGGTATCACTTCAGACTTGACTGAAGACAGAAAACTAAACAACAGCAATGTTTGTATATTGAAGTTGAGCTAGGCGGTAGCTAGCTACAAAGCTATGTAGCTAATTAGGATATTAAAAACACATTAGCAAAGTAATGATGGAGGATGAACATTAAGTTTTTCTCCCTCAATAAAATTTAATGGGAGGTTTCCCGATGGGCAAAGAAAATGCAATCATAGGGCAGGTAAAGACGCTTAAAACAAACTCCAGTCAACAGAACATCTGTAATGATCCATCCACAGCACGAGGTTAGTCATCAACATTTTTGTGCGTGTTTTGCATTACTTCCTTTGGAAAATTGCTAAACCTCAGCTTAATCTACCCATTCAAACAGAGCCTAAAAATGTGATCCACATGAATAGCCGACAATGATCATAGCTTATTTTTAGGGGGTGTTTATATTAAATAAAACTAAGATATAAAGCATTACAGCACATTTAAAGGACGACAGCCTTAATGAACAGAGTAGGAGCTTGGGCCCGTAAGCAGGTTTGGTACGTCACTTAACAAGCGGATAATTAAATTAGGTAAATTTAGCAGCTAGTTACCAAGTTTTGCTGCCTTTGTGAGCACCCAAGTGTACACGTACACACATACACAGATATCATTTAATTATGCATTATTTCAAGCTTTAGTTCATTTAAGCAACTAAATTGTCTAAATCATATACAGTTGTCATGAAGGGGGACTTTATGGACAAATTGCTTTTTGTGACCTTTTGTTCTGTAAACATGCGAGTTTCAGCTGTAATGTTGGAAATCACTGGACCCTAACACAATTTTGGAACCAGCCTCAAGTAGCCATTTGAGGAAGTCGTTGCATAACGTGTGTTTGCATTTATGTGATCTTGGTTTTTATACAGTCTTGGTATTTAAGTACAGTATGGGAACCTTGTAAGAGATGTTGCAAATTTGAGTAAATCCTAATGTATAGAGTGCACTGTTGTCATGTATTAGTGCACAGATTGCAGACAGTTATTTAGTTGCTTTCTAAGAACATTTTTGCTGTTTCAGCTGGAAGACAGCAGAGAAGTTGTTTCTTGATGCACTGGAGAAGATCAAAGCCATAGGGAATGAGGTAACAGCTGATTGTTTTAACTGATACCATCAATGTGATCCATGTCTTGAAAACGTGTCTTTGCAATATCTTCGCAATTTTGTTTTTTTAATTAAAGGTTACTGTGGACAAGTGGGAGCCTCTGTTAAACAACTTAGGTCATGTATGTCGGAAACTGAAGTAAGTACTACTTAATTACATCAAGACTGTATTTGCAGACTGTATTATGTCTCATTGCCATGGTACATGATACGCTCAAAGTTGATTTTATAGTTACTGATTAATTTCGCTACATATAAATTGGAAAATGATATAGCTGTTGTTATTCCATCAGCAAACATAGAAATGGAAAGTTTTGTAATCATTTTAAATGCACTCTTTATGACATGTAAAGCCTGCTGATGATGTTTGGCTCACTCGGTGAGTAACAGCTTTGCATGTTGCTGTGTTTGTTTCCTTAGAAAGTACGACCAGGCTCTGGAGTACCACCGTCAAGCTCTGGTGTTGATCCCTCAGCACGCCTCCACCTATGCTGCGATAGGATACGTGCACAGCCTCATGGGTGACTTTGAAAGTGCTATTGACTACTTCCACACGGTAAACTTTAAAGGGATCCGTTGGTTTTGTTCCTTGTTTGTCTTTTAGTAAGAGGTACTTACAGGGAGTTGGAGTTCCTGTGGGTTCTTAACAGTCTGAAACAAAGTTACTAAAATGAATCTCTCATAAGATTACTGTGTTACTGGTATTTTAGGGAGTATTTTTAGTAGGAAAGAGGGGAAAAAAATGTATAGCCTATGAGATTTTTTTTTTTTTTTTGGTTAACCAAACACGTACACCAAAAAAAGTACACAAGAATAATCTGACATAAACTATGCACCGTCTAGATATCGTACAGGTTCCCTTAAAATATAAAATGACTAACACTAAAAATGACTTGGCTCCAAAAATTTAACTTCTATCACAAGTTAATAAGATAAAGTAGCTATATTATAGTTGCATCTTAAAAAATATAATATTGCCCGATGCAGAGGGGTATTTTTGATTTAGCAATGACTTTTTTTTGGTTTTTTTAAGCCACAGATATAATGCATGACTTTGATCAATGTTTGGTTTTAATTCTTATTTTAGCGCTTGAAAATGTCCATTTTAATTTTTTATTCGTTGTTGAGGGTGCTGTCCAGAATACTAGCAGCCATTAAAATCACTTAATTGTATTATGAGCACATAAAACATAGTCAAAGCAATCTGTTGTTATCATTTAAAAAAGGGTTAAAGTAATTTGTTGGGGGTTTTTGTCTTTCTTTGGCAGGCACTGGGACTGAAAAGGGATGACACTTTCTCTGTGACGATGCTTGGCCACTGTATCGAGATGTACATCGGTGACACAGATGCATATATAGGTTGGTTTCAATTTTGGAAAATATTTTCACATTTCTCATGTCTTATATAAAGTAAATTGTTAAAGAATTTAGCTGTAAAAAATATTCATAGTCGCCTTTTTTTTATTATCTAAAAGGGCAATTCCTTTGTGTGAGATTACCTTCTTAGGAACCTGGTATTTGTGTTGCCACCATAGACAGTAAAAAGGTCTGGAGGCGATAGCTGTGGTTGCAAAAAGACTTTCTCAGGAAAAGCATAATCTTCTCTAATATTCTCCACTGACTCACTAATGTGAATGCTCAATGCTCAGCAGTCAAATCCAAAGCTATCTGCAGCAATATATTAATAGCACTATAGACTAAAGGGGTAATTATAAAAAAATAGATTTGGGCTTTAACTGTCCTTTTAAGTCTGCGTAATTGTAATTACATGAGTGATATCTGCCTCAGAAAATGAAGTCTTCCTGTTTGTTTCTGCTAAGGCACAGACATCAACGACAAGGTGCGAGGCAACTTGAACACTCCAGCGCTGATGAAGATGCTGAACACCTCAGAGCCCGATGACCTTCTAGCCACTCCGAGATTGGAAGACACTAGCATCATGTCTTTGGAAACGCCTCTCCCAAATCAGGACAAGATGATGCTGGAGACGCCGCTTCGGCTCTCGTTAACCCTGGAGTGTGACATGTACGAGAGCGACGTGATGTTAGACACCCTGTCAGACACCAGCACGTGATCTCTGCCACGAGGTGGAACTGTCGTGGCAATAGGGTGGCATAGGTTCACATATCCATGCCCAAGGACAACACAAAACCTTAGCACCTGCTCTTTACCAAATGTTTCCTGAGGTTTCCCCTTCTTGTGCATTGTATGGTTGTTTCTCTAAGCAGCAAAACACAGAAGATGCAGTTGTGAACATTATTAACATGAGTAAGTATAGATTAAGTCTGATACGGCACCATTGCATATTACGTTTGCATGAATGCACTTTAAAAGGGGAATGCCTTGGTTAAGGTGCTTAGTACTTGGCCTAGAAAAGGCACAGTACCTTGGGTTAAGACACTGGGATCATGTGTTCCTATGACACTTGAATGAACAGGGGAAAGAAGCCACACACCTCACGTCATAAATTAAAGACTACAGTTCCTGTGGCAGCGCCCCCACCCCCAATGCTTAACCTGTGGATTTTCAACTTGAATAAAGAGCCAGCTAACTACAAGCAGTTTTTGGTGGGGAAACAGTTTTGATTATTCTTTCAAGAAACAATGCATTTATCTTGAAATAAAGAAATGTTGAATAACACCTAATCCTTTCTTCTTTTTTTTTTAATCATTACTAGTGATTGATTTCCAAAATCTGCTGAACACAGTTGGTTCGGTGAATAATAATGGAAAGTTTTCAAATATTTTTCTTTTTCTACACATTTGTTTACTAAGTTGTCAAAGCTGAAATGTAGATTATACGTTTGGTGGCTGAAAGGAGAGTTCTTTGCAACTTAACACGGAATATTGTGTGCTCATAAATGTGTTCAACTGAACCACTAAACAGATTTGAAAGAACAAAACTCATTTTACTGTGTGGTTTTTGACACCTTGTCATTCACAGGTGAGAATGGTGGTGTTTGCAAACAGGAAGGACAAAATTAAACCTGGTATCACAAAATTAGAAGTAGGAAACATTTGTCTTGTTTTTCTAGTAACTTCTCTAAAAAGCAACAGCTTTTGTTTTCTCCATCAGAACAAGTAAAGTCAGATGATATATATATTTAGCTCTGTGGAATAAAAAAAACAAAAACCATTGTGGGTGAGAAGTGTTTAAAACTTTTAAAAAGCTGCTTGGAAAGGTGGGAATCCGCTGCAGATCAGTAGGATGAACTAACCTGCAGCATTGAGCAGCCTCTCACGTGTCTTATTCCAGTTAAGGAGAGGGGTGGGATCTCTGAGCTCGAGTGAAAACACCGAACTTGTCTCCATCACTTCTCTGAGAGCCACAGGACAGATAGGGTTGTGCTATTTACTGCGGGGTCCTTGTGTTCAATGGAGAGCGTGGAGAGATGGGCTGCACTCCAACTAAGTCAACCGGCATTTACACCCACGATAATGTCTGCCGGGACTTGGACACCTGCTCCACTTTTGTCCCCAGCATGAAGAGCTCAGAGTCGACACCAGAGGGACCTCGGCTGTGTGCAGAGACCAGAAGCAGCAAGGAAACCTTCCTAAGTAGTGAGTGTGCTGGCAACCTAAAATAGGTTGAAGTTCAGTGCTGACTTAAAGAAAAAAACTTGTTTGTACTTGGAAAGAATAAAAGTACTTGTTTGTTGAATAGGTCTGAAAAAGTGTGAGGTTTATTCCACTGTGGACAAGTTTGCCGTGTGCACATCCATGCCGAGTCCAATGTGAAGAGATGGCTTTGTTGACCTTTTTGCAGTTCCTTGTCGAGACATCCACGGGCGGTCAGCGAGCCAGTCTTCCTGCCATGAATCGTGGAGTTTTGCGGGCAGCTCATCGTCTGCGAGTCAGTGCGGCATGAAGCCCACCTCAGGATCCTCACAGTGACACCGAAAGAGCCTGTCTTATAGAGTTACATACACACTGCATGAGTGGGAGTGTGTAATTATTGCAAGAACTGTTTCTTTGCTAACCGTTTTTATGCGAAAAATCAAACGGAGGACGTACTTTTCGGTACTGATTACAGACCGTTATGGATGCTTAAACTAAATAAATGCGTTTTTCAGCCAAGTGGATAGTTTCCCTTGTTCATTTATAAAATTGTTTATTTCTATTATTTTAGTTGTTTTGCTTTTTTTATTTTAGTTTTTAAATTTCCTTTCCTTTTCTTTCAGTTGTTGACCAAGCTAGAACAACAGTTCCATACAGGGAAACTACGTAAACTTCATGTCCGACCATAAAACCGCTTAAAAACAGAGAGAGAGAGAGAGAGAGAGAGAGAGAGAGACTATAAAAAGGCTATAAAAGCGATAACAATGTTTGTTGATTAAACTGTTCGGTGCCTGTTCTTTCGGCCTTCGGGATATCAAAGCTGTCTTTTCGAGCCTCTGTCCGCTCGCGACATCACTGTATTCTCGCGAGCACTCGGTGGCTTAAAGCGGGCGAAGAGAAGGGAGATGGAGAGAGATGAGGTCTGAAAAGGACCAGATGACCGCGGGCAAGGAGAAAAGCGTCGTCGAAATACAGTTTAGGGACATCCCAAGAGAGCAGGAAAACACTTCCGGCAACCCGAAGCAGAAAGAAGAGAAGAAAGAGGTGTTTACAAAGGTGGGTAGCCGAGCTTTTGAGCCGTGTCGCATTCTTTACGCTGCTTGGGGGGCCGTCATGGAGGAGACGCGGAGGGATCGTTTCAGCACCGCGGACAGCGACGACAGTTTGAGGCAGTGGATTCACGACGATCCCGTGGATTCACCCACTTACAGCCTCCTCTCAGCTTACATGTCACGTTTAAGTCTGATTTCATTTCATGTAACGACTCTTCACGTTGGTATTTTATGATGACATTCCCATGTAACGTTCAACGGAATGCAGAATACGACTGCTGGCGATTCTCAAAACTGCCTCCGATACACTTCTTGTTTTCAGCATGCATGCCCAGTAACCCCACTTTTAGGCCTTATTATCATTCCCGTGTTCTTTGAATGTAAGAATTGCTGCAGCAGACACTCAGTAATTGTTTAGTGTGTTGACTCCCATCACTGCTAATGTTTTATTACCTCGCTATATCGTGTTTGATCCTGTTTAAATTCTTTGTTGAGTTAATAATTTCATAGTTTCAATGACTGCGCATTTGCCTCAAGTAGATCTTTGGTGGCAAGTTTTGAACAACATGAGTTTATATGGAGGGGGTCTTTGGGGTATGTATATGTTGTGCCTCTGTAAAGTTGATGGATTTATTTATATTACTGTATTTCTGTGTAAAACAAATGTTAAATAAAAATAACAAACATACAAACATGCTTATAGGTGGTGATTCGAAGGCTCCCACCCAACCTGTCAAAGGAGCAGCTAGAAGAGCAATTGAGTCCACTCCCATCTTATGACTACTTTGAGTTTTTCCCAGCAGATCAAAGGTATGAATATTTTCTGAACTAGGTGATTAAAAGTTCTGTTTTCTTACAAATGTATTTATGAAATTTTGGGGTGCCGTTTTCTCTTCACAGTCTGTACCCTCACCTGTTCTCCAGAGCGTATATCAATTTTAAAAACCCTGAGGATATCCTGCTGTTTAGGGACCGATTTGATGGCTATGTCTTCATAGACAACAAAGGTACTTCTTGCCTGCTTTTTAAAACATTTTAACTTTATTGCCACTGCGTCACTGTTGGCACACAGGGCCACATTATTCTGCTATATTAAATGCAAATAAAAGCATGTTTGCTTTACGGTTACAGGATAATCTTTATGGGCAAAGAGGTCGCTTTAAAACTTTTGTTGCCATTGTTACTATCTGATAGCTAGTCTGTCAGTGATGGGCATCTTTCTGTTTCAATATTTATTCAGGCCAAGAGTATCCTGCAGTTGTAGAGTTTGCTCCCTTTCAAAAGATTTCCAAGAAGAAGCTAAAGAAAAAAGATGCCAAAGCTGGGAGCATTGAAGAAGGTAAAATACATTAGAGTATGTCCTGCTCTAAAGCTGTCCTAAATACAGTTTGTCATTCTTACATGGGTTTAGGATGTTCAGAGAATCAAAAGTGTTTAAATAGGACACATTTATGTCCGAAGTTGTTAATTTAGTATCTGTGCCATTCTGGGTCAGATCCAGAATATAAGCGGTTCTTGGAGAATTACTCCTGTGATGAGGAGAAGTCTATGGCCAACCCTGAGACACTGCTAGGAGAGATAGAGGCCAAGACCAAAGAGCTCATAGGTACAGTAAAATATCTGCATTAGTTTTTTTTTCATCTGTCCATCTGCCTACTCCTAGCATACCACAGATTTTTATATATTGATTAATTGATTCTTTTGTTTCTTGATTTTAGCCAAACGGACAACACCGCTGCTGGAGTACATCAAAAATAAGAAAATTGAGAAACAGGTAGGAAGGCTAAGCTAAGTGTTTTTAAAATGCAAACATCAATTTCAAGCTGTCCCATCTTCCTCGACAGAGAATAAGAGAGGAGAAGAGAGAGGAGAGAAGAAGAAGAGAGCTTGAAAAGAAGCGGCAAAGGGAGGAGGAAAAAAGAAAGCGGCGGGAGGAGGAGAGACGCAAGAGAAAAGAGGCAGAGAAGCAGAAGAAATTGTCTGACAAAGACATTAAAATTAAGGTAGCCAGTCAGCATAAAAATCTCATTAAATAACCCTTGTTGTTTAGATCATGCAGTGGCGTATAGATATGGAGTTTTTTTTCTGTATTATTTGTGCTCGTTCAGCTCCTTAAGAAAAGTGACCGGGATGATGATGTGGATTCAGACCGAATGAAGGACAAGAGTGACACTGGAGAGGCAGACAGAGGCAAATGGGAGAAAAGTGGAGGACAAATAAAGTCAAAGGACCCCAAAGACAAGTAAGGACTGTGAAATCATTCAGTCATGTTGACTGGTTTTGATTTTGGCTGACAGAATTAGATCACTACTAGCTAAAATACGCCACCCCTATGGACAGTTTTCAGACATATATATGTACCAAAGCATAAATCATAAATAAATCATAAATTTACCATAACATATTATCCACAATATTTTATGTATTCTAAAGGACAATCATTGATCTTTGTAGCATTAATATACAGTTAATAATTACAAATTGTATTGCAGAAAAACAAAAAAATAATTTTAAAAAGCTTCCATGATGTCTTATAATGCAAATCCTTTGTAACTAGCATTCTGGTGTCTAACCTGGTGTTTCTGCAATCTATATTCTGACCACTAGAGGTCAGCCTGAGAGTGACAAGGAGCAGCGAGAACAGCATGGGCGCAGGCAGAGAGATAAGGATCACCGTGGGAAAGATGAAGAGAGGAAACGACAGAGGCATCACTATGAGTTTGACAAGTTCATGCGGCGGAAGGATGAGACCAAATGGGGGAAGGGCTACTGCCAGGACCGAGCAAAGAAAGAAGGACACCATCATGGCTATTCCTACTGTCCTGACAGTGGAGACAAGATAGGAAAGGAGGAGAGAGAGGACCTGGGTAACAGGAAGGAACGCCTCCGAAACAAGGTGAGCGAGAAGGTGAGCATGAGAATGGGGAGAAGGCGATCGCTGATTGTTTCATCACTAATTTGTTCATCTGTCACGGTGTAGACTTGTTTCAGATATTGATTTATGTGTGACTGTCTCCATCTGATAGTAGGCCAGCTCATGTTTCTTCCAAGCAAGCTTGTGAAAACACTATTAAATGCATAATAAACAAAGATATCATCAGTGGGTTTTTCAACTTTTTTTTTTGCTCCTGCCTGACTCTCAGACCTGTGAAACCCACATTGTTGTTTGAAGCCTGTCAGTTTCACAGCTTCATTTGTGTTTAGCACTAGGTGTCAGTTAGTGTAGCCTCAGGCTTCAAGCAGAGATGATGCCAGCAGCTGTAAATTCACTACTTATTTTTGTTTGCTTTTGTTCTTTTTCAGCCACACGGTTTTCAACCCCCAAACAATTTTTAATACCCTATTATTTGAAGCAGTTTACCAGATTCTGTGCAACTCCCACTGGAATCACAAAATACTTCAGTAGAGCTTTATATGCAGCAGTTTCACCCAAAAGAACTGCAAACCTGCTTTGTTGTGTATGAATAAGCAGATCCCTTTTAGAAATTGAATGATGAATGGTATTTAACCCTCTCAGGCTCAAATTAAGTTTTAGTTGCTAATGCACAACCAAGTCCTGCAGTGGTACTTCTGAGTAAAAAAAACTCGTAAAATATGTATGTGGGGTAATCAGGTTGTTAGTTCTTAACTGTTGCAAATCTGCAACGCCTGCCTTGAGAGGGTTAACCTTGGAGATAGTTACTACAATCACCCATAGTGTGCACTATTGTAATCACAAATTGCAAGTAACCAGACATAATAGGTAGGCTCAGTGTAAACACTGTTGCACTTTCTCTGCTAATTTCATTCTTTCCTGAAAGTCTAGTCTGGGGTGTCTGTAACGATGGCTGTAGCTTGCTGGTCTGTGAGAAGTTAATGCCTTTAACCATCATTCTTTTTCGTGGCCAGCAGAGGGTGACTCCTCTTGTGGAAAGAAGAATTTTGATTGTTAAGAAATCCATTTTAAAAATGACATATGCCCCACCTGAATTTATGACTGAACTTTCCTAATGAATTCCTAGTCTCCACTGGTCCTTCAAATCCTTTTTAATACAGCATGATGTTAACTGTGTAAATCATGGTCCCGTGCACAGTAGTAGAGTAAAACAATGATAATAAAGTGGCTTAGGCATGGCTATCTTGTGGTTATCAAGTTGCTACTATTTAGCGTGTACTTCAGTTTCTCAGTCAAAACTACACTTCCTTCTTCACATTCAGATTTTTAAAAAAGAACAAGGTTTTGGTGATGGCAAAAAAATGTTCAAATGGACTCTATGTATGTAACCTATAAACATTATAAGACAAAGGAAAGGAACAAGCGCAGATATATTCTATACCATTGTGTATTCATACTGTATGCTACCTGTCTCTCCCATGTCCCTGCGCTCTTTTCTCCCTGCAGGACCGTCCAGCCATGCAGCTCTATCAGCCAGGCGCACGCAACCGGAAGCGCATGAGCTCGGCAGGCAAAGGCTACGACTGCATCCCTGTGGGCCACTCGCCTGAATCCAGGACGGAGCACTGTTATGAGGTTGCGACCATGGCAACGGGGCTGGAGAAAGGTTTTGAGAAAAGTAAAGATGAGCAGTGAGCAGTGTGGACGCTTTAAGGGGAAAAAATGAGTTAATTATTCATCCTTCACCTAAGTTGATGGTGACAGATTCGACTGGTTATCACTGAGCTTTCAAGATGAATATACCCCGCTGAGAAAGAAAAAGCACTTCAAAAGCAGCCTAGTAGTAATTTTTCTGTGTGTTAGGTGTGATTCAGAGATTTGGGGTTGGTCAGGATTCTGTTTTGGGGTTTTTTTGCCTGCTCGAGCATGAAGACTTGGATGAAAGAATACCAGAATGATAGCACAACAGTGAAACAAATCTTTTTTTGTTTTATACCCTGCTCTTCCTGAGTTCTCATTCAGAGATTGGCGCTAAAACTGCTACTGAAACTGCTCTGCTAGCTACTTTCAACTTCATCAGCACTTGAGCCAGTTATGTGTCATTCTGTGTAGTGATAATATTGAAGTGTGATCCCTGTGGGAGGCAGCTAATTGGCAGCATCCATCAGTAGTTTACTTGTGAGACCATTGCCTCATCCTGCATCCTCTATAGTTCTCAGATCATGTATATTTTATAATGCTCCAATAGATTTTATGTAAACTAAGAATATTGCAACTAGAACGTACAGACAATGGATGTAGACAATGCCAGGCAGGAAATTTTGTGTGTTGTAGTGTGTAAAAGCGAGCGAATGAGGGGAAATGTTCCATTTTACTTGCGTGTCTTAAATTTGGTCCATCCTATTTTTCAGGCGTCTCTGTCTACAACAGAGATCCTGTTTTTGCGTGTGAGCCAAGCTTTGTACTTGATCACCCAGGAGCCAGGAAGAACACATTCTCTACATTTCTATAAAGTATTTCCTAGAAATAAATTATGTAAAATTGCAAAGTATGGCACCAATGGGTGACCACTATTAATTTTTTATGCTCTTTGCGTGGTTTTCTAATAAAGCCATCAACTAAATGTAATGGTGAAGCTACAAATATTCATTTAAAAAGCCTTATATTTTTGTTTTTGCATGTGTCCCAACATGGAAACTGACAATGTTTCAACATGTAATACCTCTTGGATCATTTTGTTGTTGCTTTAATTTTCCATAAGTGTGAGAAAATAAAAAGACTAAACCGTTAATTTTTTCTGTTAGTGTGGTTGTCTAACAGTTTGGGTGAAGCCAGATTTACCTGTGCATAATATGCATTAACAGTTGCTAGTTATGAGTCATTACTGTTTGCATATGAATATAGTTGGTGTTCAGTCGTTGCAGGAAGAGTAAAGTTGGTGAAGTGAGACTGTTGAAGGCTGGGTCGCAAGTGACATTGAAGAAAAGTTGCTCATGCATTTTGTTTTTGCTCTTTCTTCAGAATACCCTCACACACACAGTTTGTCATCTTTCCCCCAGATAAAGCAGAAGTATCATAATCAACAGGAAACCAGCAGAATAAGAGCACACATGTACACACTGTAATTCTCATGAACGTGCAGAAAACATGCATTCTCACTCACAAGACTCTTAACAACTGTAATATCACATTCTTGGGTATATGTATATGTATATGTTCACACTTTCATGTAGGTGTTGAAGGTGGCAGTTGGTATTTACTCAGACCTAAAAACTCTCTCACGATCCCTCTTTATAGTCTTTAGTCCTTAAACTTTGTTATTTTTGCTCAGTTTTTGTTCAGATGCAAATTTATCCCCCCCTCCTCCTCGCCACACACTGGCATACATGTCACAGGTTTTAGTTTATGCCTTCTCTCTTCTTTATAATCTTACTTAATGAGCAAAAGCGAAAGAGACACTATGACATGCTGGGAACTCCCAAAGACTTTCAGAAGTTTACTATAAATCTGTACACAAACATAGTGGGTTTTTACATTTCCAGTCTCATTTCGTAGAAGCTCTCAGTAGAGTTCGGTCACACAATGTTTTACTAAATAACTGATTACACAGGAGCGTCTTAGCTGAAGTTATTATGGCGAACATGGGAAGGAATAAGACGAGCATGTGGGGGAGCATGGCAAGTAAACGTGTGCTCGTAAGCTTGAGGTGAGTCACACATGTCTGCCTTGTTGCAAGTCATTTCCAAGACTGAATCTAATGGGTGGCCGTTAGTGCAGTTGGTAGGATAAAGATTGTCACATGATCCATTTCCTGCGATTCTGGCACCATAAGTTCAAACCCCCATTTCCTTAGCAGCCTTCCTTAGTCACAATATCTGTAACCCATCTATAACTGACACTCACATGCCAACTTGCGGCTTCAGCGTGTGTTCGCAAAGGTGAGTTCTCAGCTCTTGTATACAGTACGCATTATTTCCTAGTGTGTTACTGAATAAAAACAAGCCCAATTGTTATTGTTATTATTTTAGATGGTTTGTATTCATTTTTACCTTTTCACTAATAGTAGATTCAACATGATGTTTTTTTTTTTAAATACATGTGCTTTAGTTAAAAGTTTAAAAAAAAAGAAACGATTACGATAGCGTTGACGCGACAACAGTTTGAACAAATTTCATGAGAGGCAATGTGAGTGAGTTTGTGTAACGTTAAAATATAATTCTGAAGAACATAGTAGTAAAAATGTGCCTTTATAGTGGTATGAGAAATAGTTTTCAGGAAATGAAAATTTTTTTTTTAAAAGGGTAAGTTACCAAAATGGTGTTGTCGTCACTAACAGTAACAGCGATGAAGTAATAACGTAATTCCCATTGCTTAAAACTGAAAGAAACTTTCAATGACTCAAAGTTGGTGGTCTGTAGATTTCACCTTTCTTTGTAATGTGGTAACTTTGTTCACCACGATTGCCATGCGGGCCATGGCGTGTGAGGAAAAAGTGCTTGTATTCACTGCTTTTGCTGTAGTGTTCATCGTCTCGCCGTTTCAGTTTACGGTTTTACGCCTTTTAAGGATATTGTTTGCTACAAGTTACAAATCAGCTCCCCAGAGCATTTCACAAGATTGAAAAAAATAAGCCATAGCAACAGTTGGCACTCTGCACCACAAATCATGCATACCTTTTTCCTGTGTGAAAACTCCACCCGACACATGTGCTGCTCGCACGCGAACATCAACACAGAAATAGATTCCTGGAATAAGGGCAAAGGTATTTGTTTCACACCTTGAGATCAATCATTCGTCTTTCTGCAGCAAAATACTGTTTGTAACAGCACTTCAGACAGGATGAGAGGGTTTTTTTCTTCCCTCAGTCATTTATTTTGATGTATGAGAAATGCAGGACATCAAGATGTGCTGCAAGCTGTCAGTGCAAACAATCCCTCCAACTGTACTTTAAATTGTGTATGCAACTTTATTCATACTAGTGCTAAGTTTAGTTGATTTTGACACTTTGGTCACCAGGACAGTTCTGCACTGATTTATCTCTTTTCTCTTTTTTTAGTTGTGCTGTGATTTTCATTTGAGTTAAGATTGTGTTTACACTTTCATTGTTGGGAACAAGTGATGTGGTTTCCAATGCTTGTGTGGGCGAGAGCAGTGTCGGTGTTTATCCATTCGGTGTGCTCATCCATGGCTGCTGTTCAGATGTTAACAAAAAGCTGTTATCATGTAACCAAACAGGGTACAGCACTAAGGAATGGTGAAATGGAGTCATTAATTAAGCTTGGTTACTTTGGCCGGGTACATATATTGTGAAAAATTGACTTGTCTTCTGTGAACCTCACAAGGCTTTTCTGAACCCTTGCACACAGGTGACGAGAGACCGCTCGCTTTCAAACATGACGGTGAATTCCAGCAAACTAGACAACGCCACGATAAACTTTCTGCAGAATTCTGGCGCCGCCATCTCTATCTCTATTTTGTACATATTCATCACCGGCATTAACTTGGTGGGAAATGGCTTGTCCATGTGGCTTCTCCTCTTCCGTACCTCTCCCAAGTCTCCCTCCATCATCTTCATGATAAATCTCACCCTTACCGACATGGCTCTCGGTGCTGCTCTGCCCTTTCAGATCTCCTACCAGCTCCAAGGATATCAATGGAATCTGGGACCAAACATGTGCAGGTACTTTTTATTAAGCTCGGACATTAATGTGACAGGTAGATTATTGATTAATCTGCAGAAAAAACTTGCGTTGAAGACAACAAAGTTATATAGATATATCAAGGTATATACATGTGCCACAGCTTTTCTTCTATTACACTTACACTGATTTTATACAGATATTTCAAGTGAGACAGAGCGTGACAGTCTTGATGCTATGACAGTGAAAGTAGTCACATCTTTAAAAAGAAAATATACGAAAGTGTAGTCAAGATTCACTTCATTTTCCTGAACCTGTTACTGATTATTTTTTACTTCAGCCAGCAATTAAACATAAAACATTTCTTCTTTATTCCCATTTACAGTTTTGTGACCCTCGTTTTCTACTCCAATATGTACTGCTCCATCCTGACAATGATGGCCATCGGTATCGACCGCTATCTGGGCATTGTCAGGCCCATGCTGTTCAGGCGGATCAGGAAGAAGAGACTGATTGCTTTTATCAGCTGCTTCGTCATGTGGGGTTTGGTCCTGAGCACTCTGTATCCACTGATGACGACAGACCTGACCTATCGCGTTCCTCAGCTTAACATTACAACCTGTTTTGATATACTGAAGACAGAAATGCTTCCATCCATGGCGGCCTGGGCAGCCTTCCTCTTCAGCATGGTCTTCGTTCTCTTTCTCTTTCCGTTCTGTGTGACATCATTCTGCTACATCAGTGTCATACGCAAGCTGGCCAGTGATTCAAAGACATCCCAGAAAAAGAGAGCAATCCGTCTGGCAGTCATTGTTCTCTTAGTCTTCACATTGTGCTTTGGTCCAAATAACATCCTCCTGCTGATACATAGCGTGCTGAGACTCTACTATAAGAAGTCTATCTACACAGCCTACAAGCTGTCTCTGTGCTTCAGCTGTCTAAATAGCTGCCTCGACCCATTCATTTACTACTTTGCATGTAAGGACTTCAGACAAAAGCTGAGAGAGATAATAAATCTGCAGAGTTTGAGCAGTGGAGATTCAATGAAGATGGAAAATAAAGAGACTTTGTACTCTGCGCAGTGAGGTCAAGAATGAGCACAGAGAAAGGTGTTTTTGAAACCACAATCACCACAGCATAGAGCAAGAATGGGTCAAAGGGGAAGAAAGACTTGAGAAAGGAAGTCAGAGCGGGTTACTCTGAGTCAGAGAAGCTCTTTGTCTTGAGTCAAATCTCAAAATCATTTGTGCCAGTTGGGTTTTTTTGTTTGTTTTTTTGTTTGTGTGTGTGTGTGTATAACAGAATAAATGAACATGAAGAGCAGCTGTGTGTCTTGGGTAACTAGTTATCATCCCTGCATTAGCTTTCTATTTATTTTAAAGAATCTATCACCTCATTACAAAGCACATTTGTCATAGGTGGAAAACCCTGTTTCCCCTTGTTAAGTGGATTTTCCAAGCCAGACAGAAATCTGATCATGAGCTGGAATAATCCCAATCCACAAAAGACAGACCCCCACAATCACTTGGGCACAAAGAGTTACTGGCAAAAGCCTGGTGCCACAAGCCACAGGACACCCCGGGGGTCCCTTGTCCTTGCGCCACTGCACCAGAAATGGTTTGGCTGACTGATAGGGACCTACACAATCTTATGCAGGTAGTTTTAATGATGTAGCTTATATGTATATATCTATATTTTAACAAACATCCATATAACAGTTGTTTTTAGAATTTATGTCGCATGTGCAATTATGTAGCATAAATCAAATATGTTGTATGAGCCGCACTGTTTTTGACTTTGTAACAATGTATCTCATTATTTTTTTAAATACCTTTTCTCTGTACTGTGTATGTATATATATATATGTGTGTGTGTGTGTCAGTTTCTTCCATTATATAAATAAAATTGTTATTATTATTATTATTACTTATTTTATTATTAGTAGTAGCAAGGCTGGACTGGCCGCTTGTGATTTTTCGTTTTTATGGGCCGATGGGGTTTTATTTCTTTTCTTTTTTTAACAATATAAATGAATGGTGGTGGATTGGCCAGTTGGTCATGATCGACTCTGGGCTGGACCAATTACAGCCGAGGAGGTCGCACTTTAAAGTTGAGGTGAAAAGGAACGCGATTTGTCCTGCACTACTTCAGCTAGAAAGTTACTAATTCAATCATGAAACTGATCAGTGATCAGCTGATCAGCTTTTCTCTCTGCGCCAGAAAGAGGAATCCAGCGGAGGTCGCGCTAAACAACAGCAGCACGTTGAAGCTTGATCAGCTGTTGTTAGCATTTATTTAATATTAATTTCTAGTATTAGCTGATGTTTGCTGGAGCCACAGCTGTAAAAGCTGCTGGTCATGATGTCAGTTTGGATATGTGGTGAGAGGGAAACATGAAAATGAAACCAGGAGATGTCCTTACTGAATCATCAGAGCTAAACAGGTGATAGAGAAACAGGTTTACCTTTTAGGTGACATGAATGAGTTGAAGGGAAGTTATGAACTGTTGCTGAGAGACAAATAACACCAGGATCCTTTTCTAAGTAGCTGACAGCTGGTAACTGTACAGGGGCGGGTCTAGCAAAGTTTTGCCAGGGGGCCAGGTAGGGCATTAACAGGGAAGGGAGCGGGGGGGGGGGGGGGGGGGCACAAAGAAATACTTTTCTTTCTCATTCTTATTTAAAATGTCTAGCTTATATTAAATATTTATCTGAATTTTACAACCAAAGTTTGCATCTGATTTAAAATGTATAGAAATCCATTATTGTATTCAGTAAGTATTAAGGTTAGTATATACCCTAGTAAGTTATAGGGCTTTGGAGCATGATGTCACGGGAGGGGGCGTGGCCACGATTTTTGGTCGAGCCGCCACCTTAGTAGGCCAAACAAATGGCTACAGGAGCGAAAGCACACGGAAACATCAGCTATGGCTCATACTTGCTGTGTTGTCGGTTACAATGTTAGATTTCACGATCGGGAAGGGAATAAAATGGAAAATGGGCTCTCTTTTTATCATTTCCCCTCCTGGAAGCAACATGAGGGATCTCATGTATCTGATGTTACCAAACGTGGACATCAGGCTTGGATAGCAGCGGTGACACGAGCTGATATCGAGTTCCCTGCCATCATTTTTTGTTGGTGTGCTCCCGACATTTTCATTCCGGTAAGTTCTAAAGAAATTCATGTAGCTCTTTATAGGCTTTTAGTTTCATTTTCAATGCACTGAGGTCATAGAAAATTAGAACAAACATCCTAATGTGTGATGCAGCAGAACTTTGTTCTGTTTATGGAGTAGCTTATCGGTGACAACTTCTCCAGAGTAATGAGTGGAATTTGCCTTTTTTTGCGGACGGTGTGTTTATGTTTTCATCTAGAGCAATTTTTGGAGCAGCTGCTGAGGAGAAGTCAATGTTATGTGCAACCTCTGGCTGTATGTTGGTCATATGATCAACGTACTCACAACGTGGAGGCTTAAAAGCGGCCAAATCTTGTACCCAACCGTTTGTGAATTAGATGTGCGCCTCCAGGGATTTATAATTCCGAAAATGATTCGCCGTGTATGCGCTGACTCCACAGACAAGGTACGAGAAGGTATCAGGGTAGGACAATGGCGGTAGGTCTTCAGGGTTTCTACTCCACTGCCGTATTTCATACGGGTCCACATTACCAATGCACGCTATTTTTTCCAAGTACCGTCTCTTGGCGTCCGGGCGCAATCGGTCTCGATACAGTCCTTTGACTTTTGAGCTGATTTTAAGCATGGTTTGGGCAGTCGTCCTTCCAACACAGTGTGTTTGTTTTGATTCGTGGCCTTCTCAAATGGCGCCGCGCTCCCACAATGCATTGCGGCATTACGTCAACTCCAAAGCCCTATAGTATTCTTTCCTTTGGGAAGGTACCATCTGTGCAGTCTGCAATTCTGTTGAAGAAAGATGTTGAATCTATTTAATTACTGGAGAAAAATAATAGATTTCTGTGCATTTGTTTTATACGTGCATTAAATTAAAATCGGTTTTGTCAATTAAGCATCTTCAGGCAGAGGGTGGGGGAGTGGTAACCTATTTTTTTTCTTTTCTTTTTTTGCTGGGAGTTGGCAACCCTATTAGTTAGGTATATGTAATTATAAATTAGATTGTTTTATATTTTTTGCTAAGTATTGTTTAGAATACCAGGATAGGGAAGATGGTGTAGGTTTAAGTTTATTATAAAGGCTTTATGGCTTTTCCTATAATACCATGGTGGGCCGGTCACTAGTCAAAATGCCCGGGCTGATTTTTTGTCCCAGTCCAGCCCTGAGTAGTAGTAGTAGTAAGTAGTTGCAGTAGTTTACTGGTGGAACTGGTGTGCGTTTCTTGGAGACGCCTACTTTATATACGTCATCACGCATGCGTCGTGACGCTGGGTCGTCGCAGCAGGCGGGTCCTGCTGTCAGTTTCCTGAGTTGTACAGGTAAGAGGGACAGCTGCTATATCCATGTACTATAGTATAATAGTGAACACATGAGAGATTTTAACCGTGTCACTTTGGGGTGAACTCGGTCGCCAAACGTTGCAGTAACATTTTGTTCACTCGTTGTTTATTTTTTTCCTCTTTCTTCTCGCTCCGCAGCTTTAAACTAGCCACAAACTAGCACAAGTTAGCTCAAATGAATTAGTGTTGCTAACAGCAGGGTAATTAAAGCAGATCTTTAGTGTTGTGAACTGTCTTCGTCGAGTTTCATAACGCTGTCAATGTCTTGTGTAAAATATACGTGTTGTGTAATGCTACGCTACTTACGCCCGCTGCTTTCTGAAATGTGAAGTTGTCTTTATTTGCTGACTTTATGCAATAAATTATTTGCTAAGGTGTTATGCAACTGAGTGGGGATTTCTCTACAATGCTCACTGTATTCTTTAAGATCATTGTTAATTGTGCGTGAACGCAATACATCCTCGTGTTATATATGCTCAGAGGCGAGAATTGTTCTTTCTTTAAATCTTAAAATACAGTTTACAAACATAACTTGGATCCTGTAAAATACATAAATATTTTTTTTAAATATCAGAGCTAATTTCATGTTATGATAACATTAGCTCTGATTAGGGAGCCGCAGAGGACACATCTGTAATGTTTAACTCTGTTCACCTTATTGGCAGTTCGACCTAAAGGCCACCATGGTGCTGAACCCAGTCATTTCCAAGCTTGCTGGTAAACTGGTTGTGCTGGCCAGCGCTTCTCCTAGAAGACTTGAGATTCTCCGCAGTGCAGTATGCGTTTTCCTGATTATTCCGTATATTCACATAATGTAGTTTGAGTTTGCACAATAGGACTCAGTGTAAATGTGTAAAACCAGTAGGTAAGAAATCATCTCATCATCATCCCTGGCATGTAGTCTGGTTCATTATAATGGGTGAACTACAAGGAAAAAGGGAGAAGACATTTGATTTTTAAGTTCTTTAAAACATGGCAGTTTTATGGTGTTGGTTAAAAATTAGCAGTTGTATTAAAGTATAAAAAGCAGACAAATCCACATTAAGAGAGCAGATTTACAGAGCAAAATTTAGAAAAAATAACAGAGTTCAAATCAATCATTGGGTACAAATTGAAGGTCTTTATTTATTTGACACAGCTAGAAAAGCCATGTCAAATAAAAATGTGTATAGCTAGTTCAGTGAAGGAACTACTTTACACTTAATTTAAAGGATTATTGATTTAAGAAACCCCACACTGACTGGATTTTTCATAGGTTGGTAAATCTGATAAGAGTGGTGTAAGTCCTATTAAATATAACAAGTGTTTTGTTTTTGCTTTGTCCTCTTTTATCTGTCAGGGTTTACGTTTCGAGGTTGTGCCGTCCTGGTTTAAGGAAACCCTCGATAAAGGGCTTTTCAAAGCACCTTATGAGTATGCTGTTGAGACAGCCAGACAGAAGGCCCTGGAGGTAGCCAGGAGGATGCCCTTTGTAAGATAAGCTACTTTTTTATGACAAATAATAGAATGTATCCAGTCAGGTGTCATCACTGAGAACATTTTGTCTTGATTTGCTTTAGAAACACCTGAAGACTCCAGATATAGTTATTGGGGCTGACACAATTGTGGTAAGACAGAAAAAAGCACAAAAGCAAATGCATTTTCTTAATGGCTACTGTAAAAAGTTTTATGTAAGATTTTCTTTATTCACTCTAGCCAACTGTTTATTTCACAGACTGTAGATGGCATGATTCTGGAAAAACCAGTGGACAAACATGATGCTTATAGGATGCTGTCAAGGTCTGTGTCAATGGGAAACATTCAGAGTTAACATTAAAAAAACATAAAATGGAAAAAAATATCATGGTGATTTTGTCTTTCTCTTCCAGTTTGAGTGGTAAAGAGCACAGTGTGTTCACTGGTGTAGCTATTGTCCTCTGCCATGAAAGAGAAAGTAAGTACAGACTCAGAAACTGTCACGCTTGTACTTTATTTTTCTGTAAAATGAAAGAAATTCAGAAAGAAGCAGTTCCCTATTACAGATCCCTAGCACAGATGTTTTTAAGCAAAAATAGTAAGAGAAACATTTCTGCCATAAATATGTAGAAGTTACTGGGCAATTCTGTCTTGCGACTCTTTTTTCATTTCTTCAATGCTGCCTTCAAGATGAAGAAGTCGATTACCAGCTGGTAGATTTCTACGAAGAAACTAAAGTGAAGTTTGCTGATCTCTCAGAAGATATGCTGTGGGAGTACATTGATAGTGGTGAGCCCATGTAAGTGTGATCTTTTTAACTTTTCACATTTGTAACAGTTATTGATGACTCTTTCTAAGTATTCGATCAATGGAGGTCATTTAACTGCTTGTGAGTTTCATGAACTTGTTGCTTTTTGGACTTTGATGCCTGATTTTGTTCCAGCTGTGTTTGCCTTGTCCCATTTGACACGAGTCAGCAAACTATGACAATTCTGCTCAGTTCAGAAATAGTGTGAAACTGTTGCAGAATGCATCCAGTAAACAGCTGATCATTTATAGTATGTGTTTATTGATCTTTGCCTACATGTGTTTGTACAAGTGAAATCTTTGTGTGTGTGTCTCAGGGACAAGGCTGGTGGCTATGGTATTCAGGCTCTGGGTGGCATGCTGGTCGAGTATGTCCATGGAGACTTTCTCAATGTTGTGGGTTTCCCCCTCAACCACTTCTGCAAACAGCTAGACCTTATTTACAATTTTTGTACTTCCTCTTTGAAAAGCACGTCTGCCCTTCCAAGCCGCAGCGACAGTCTCCCCACCTCAGTACCCACCCAGCCCCCCTCCAGCTCACAGGCTCTGCCCAGCCACAACTCATCCGTTCCCAGACCAAGCAGCCCCTGTGACAGTCAAAGATTCCACACCCAGATCACCCCCACAGACAGTCCTGCCCATAAGGTTTGTTTTTATAACTCTATAACGAAAATCTGTCGCCTTTTGACACTATTTATAGAAAATCTTCCCATAGGTAAAAAGAGAAGACAATGAAAGTGAAAGTTCACAGACATTGGTCAATAGCACGTCTAAACATACAGACAACAGGAAGGTCAAGCTTCATGACAATGCAACATTACCATCGATAACAAGGAGAGGGCAGGCGATTGAACCTCTAAGAGGAGACTTGGAGCGAATCTGTGAACTGATGGATGGATTCAAAGCCTCAAAGGTAATAAGTGCCATTGTATAAAAAGTCCTTTCTGTAAAAGACCTCTTACAGAAAAAATGTCAACTTTATGTGTTTGTTATTTGTGTAGTTGGCTTCCACAAGATGTAATGAGTAACGTAGCTCAGCTTAAAACCTTGAGTTGTCTTGAGTTAACTGCATCTAAAGCTCACTATTTTTGCACAATAAAACTTCCACTCTATACAAGCAAATCAGTGAAACCAATCTGCGGTGGTTTTGCACGGAGATATGTGCTGACATATTTCTTGATACGTTTATGTGACTTCCTGTGTACCCTGCAAGTTGCCTGTGAAGCTTAAGGTGACCACAAATCTTGAGGACAGAGATTTAAGCAAATAATAAATACAGGTTTGTGCAAAATATTGAGCTACAACACATTTCTGGGTTTTCGACGTTAAAAGAAGGGAATTAAAAACCTTTTGGTAAACAAAACTGGAATAATTGCATTTAAAGTTTGATATGTAGTGCAATACATTCACATGTGCATAGTGTTTCCTGTGGTACCAGTTCCCACACATCACTAAATCTCAGTCTTTCCACCCACGTATTTGTATTTAACAGCTGGCAAGTTGCTCTTCTTCCATTAAATGCTGCTTATTTTAGTTTCTTCCAGATAAACATGTGGTGGTTGCTGTCAAAAATCTCAGTTTGAATACTCCAGCTTTTCAAATGACTGTCTTACCCAGATTTTGCTTTACTTGCTTACGAGACTGTCCGACTAAAGTTCACAAGTTTCCACTTTGAGAAGGTGGCACTGTACAGTAGAAGATTACTGCTGTGTTTGCTAAATCTATTTCTGAAAGTCATTGTCAGTAGAAAGGAGAAGTTCCTCTCAGGTCCTGAACTGCTTTGGCTTATGCCTGTCAAATCAAGCGAGGCTTTCAAAGTTCTGAATATTCTGAATGATTGTGGTAAAATGTGAAAAAATAGAAAAAGTGATGCTTATCAAACCTTTACAGGCAATCATAATGTGTTATTTAATGCGTGGTAGAAATCCAGTTCATTCATCCATAACTATGAGCTGGATGTGGGACACATCAGCAATATCTGTTTACTTTTTTTACATTTAGCACACAGATTGTTGCTGATCTTGTTGTTTGTCTCTAAAGAAAAAAAGTAAATAATGAACTAGAGAACAATAGTTTTTAGTTGAGATGGTAGCTCACTGGTATGCAGCTGTAGTGGAATACAGTAAATGATGCACTTTGCTATGAATAGAAATGTTTGTGTTACTATTTGAAGAACCAGGAAGCATATGCTTTTCGTTATCTTAACAACAATCTCACATCAACATAAAAGGGAAAAAAAGCTAACTTTGTTTCTGCACTCTCTTCTACTTTTCCAAAAACATTGCAGGCACTTTTTACAGCATCCAAGTTGTGTTTGTTTGACCTGCTACATAGCCGGCCTGGGCTGGATGCAGCACAGGTGGCCCAGGAGATCAAAGCATCTGCAAAGGGGACCGAATGTCTGCTGGAAGCCTGTGTATCTCTGGGATTGTTGAAGAGTATAGAGAAAGGTTAGCCAGCTCTCTTATTAATTGCATCATGATATTTTTCCCTTCAGCAGCAGGCATTTAATACTTAATTTGGAAATATCTTGCTGTCACTCTGTTGTTAGCATGCCAAAAGCCAGTGTATGAGAACGCAGATCTGGCCACAGATTTTTTGAGGTCAAATGCCCCGTTTTCACTGCACGGCTACCTCCAGCACTGTAACGAAACCATGTGGCCACTTTTCTCCCACCTTGAGAGTGCTGTGCAGGAGGGCACCAGCCAGCGTGAGAAGGCCTTTAGCAAGCACATGCTTCAGGTGGCTATCTCTGATTTCTGTGTCATATATCTGCGGTGCTGGTGAGAGCATTTTCAAACTCACCTTCTCTCTTTAAAGGATACTTCCTCCAGCAGTCGGGAAGGCAAACTGAGATTCATGAAGGCCATGCACAATATTGCAAAAATTACAGGGAGAACCATAGCAACAGCATTTGACCTCTCCACCTATAAGTCAGCCTGTGATCTCGGAGGTAAGAAAAGAATGCAAAACGTTACAGCTTGTCACTGAATATGAAACCACTGTTCTACATCTTTTGTCTTAATTCGCTGTCTCAGGGTGCACCGGTGCCTTGGCTTATGAGTTCGCCGAAGCTCATCCTGGATTGTCTGTAACAGTGTTTGACTTACCTGCTGTTGTCGAGTTGAATGAATTTTTCCGTCCACAGCACCCAGACAACAGGGTATCACTTGTAGCAGGTCAGTTGTTTTGTGACACTGAATGATTGTTGGATCATATTAGACAGAGTGACAAATATGCCAACAAATTCCACTCAGTCTGTGATTAATTTGAGGGCTTTTTTCATTCTCTTTATGATCAGGAGACTTTTTAAAAGACGAATTACCCAAAGCAGACTTGTATATCCTGGCGAGGATTCTTCATGACCTGCCTGATGAGAAAGTGCATATACTGCTGAGTAAAATCGCAGATGCATGCACAGCAGGTTTGTAAAGCTATATTCACTCATTTGAGTTCTTATCTTTACTGAACAGTGAATGCCAACATCGCTTAAAACAGAAAGCGTATTGGTTATGCTGAGTATAATATTCTCATTCTTCACAAGCACTTTTTCTGCAGATGCTTGAAACTGATTTGACCGATTGATTCTCATGCTGTGGTAAAACGATAGATGCTGGTTAGTTTGGGTTTAACAATGTCTTTGTTCTGAACCGCTGTTACAAAGAGCTCAATGTTGAAAAAGACGAAAGCTTAAAGCCAAGTCAGAGTGCTGCCTTGCTTATGCAATACTTTTTTTGTGGAAACATTATAATGTAAAGAGCAAAAAGAGAGTACAAATCTGTTATCTGATGTTCTGTGTCTGCTAATGTATCATGTTACTAGGCTGTGGACTCCTGCTAAGCGAGATCTTCCTGGATGAAGACAGAAGGGGCCCCAGTCGTGGGCTGCTGCAGGCCCTTAGCATGAGCGAGGGGAAACAGAGGAGCGCAACTGAATATAGGCTGCTTTTGAAGAGCCACGGTTTCGTCACAGCGCATATCAAACATACAGACAACCTCCTGGATGCCATGCTGTGCATCAAAGCTTAACACTACATGCACAGTATACATTTAGGTGTATGCTGTAGGTAACCGTTGCCAACATCAGGACTGAGAGTCAGGACTGTTCTTTTGTGGTTCTTTAAAACAGTTAGCTGATAACCAATAAAAGACGTCTTTGTTTTAAAGTGTTTCATGTGTGCTCTTTACACACATAATCCTGAATGTGTTTTAAATTCTCACCTGTAAGATCGCTGAATTGTTGAGCAAACACGGAGGTCTGTGTGACCCTAAAGCTTTCATAACCATTAAAATGCATTTAAACTTTGCAAATAAATCATTGTGGCTTTCAATCATTTTACCACAATACACGGGGGCTTTGTTCGTGTTTGTTTGCTTGAAGAAGCACTGGCATGTAGAAATGGTGATACCACATTAAAAAAAACAAAAAAACAATGTCCAGTTCATGAAAATGTCAAGCTTTAAACATGGGTTTAAAAAAGTATTTAAGTATTTAATTTTTTTAATCTGGTTAGGGTGGAGCTAATTCAGAGTATGTTGAATACAACAGGATTTGTTGTGTTATAAAATATATTTTATGCTATTGTGTGGAGTAGAGAAACCGTGGCTGCCAGTTTGAGCCTGCTACTTCTTTGGTATAATGCATTAGAGCCCTTATAAATTACTACTAAAATAAAGGTATCCTTTGCAAACCCTTAAAAAATAAGTGTCTTTTTGGTGGCAGTTATTCTGTAAAACCACACCCCAATCACAAGGTCCAGCAAGCCAGCAGACATCAGATCTGACAGGCAGTACAAGTTAATCCTAAAACAAGCCATTTTTTGTGTTTGCCAGTTTCATCCATGCTTCAAGGCTTGGGCAGTCTTTTTTAACTGGCCTTCTGGTGGCGCACCCACTGGTTTGAAATGTTGGCAGGGAGTAGCCACTCAGGTCAAATGTCATTAGAAGCCTGCGCCAGTCTGCAGCTTATTTTCTTTATAATGAGGAAAATAGTCTGTAGCGCTGCCTACTTATGTGTTTTTTTGTTGCTGTGAAAGGAAAAAAATCAGCACCACCTCATATCATCTTGCTTGGACTGAAATCCGCGTGAATGGTCTTCATTGTCTTGGAGCGTTCGGTGTGGAGCTGCCATACCAAAAAAAAAACTTGGGGTGTTGTCAGCTGGATGATGGCTGCGGGTGGAGCGTGTGCATCTGACCTCTGAAGTGTCATATCCTGATGATGTCTGGATAAAATGGTTGGGAGATGATTAAAGAAGAAACGATAATGTCTAAGTGGGATGTAATTTTCGTAAACAGATGGATTTCCCCCAGCGGCCATGACTTAATGTTCGCATTCACTCAAAGACTCTGAAAAGCATCAGTTATGTTTTCTTTATTTATTTATTAACGGTCCTGCTCGATGGATCCATTACACGACCCTCATTCTCTTACCCCGAAAAACTGCTACACCCCCCTGACTAAGTGGAATTCAAACTTCAATCTGTTCCTCTCTTTCCTAAAGCGCTTTTGCTTGGAATTTAAATCACGCTAATGAACAGACAAATACATCAAAGCTCTCACAAGTTAAACACAACATTTGGTGGTTTAGACTATAATTGCCCTCTAAAAAAATAATGACTACACTTTCATCCTCTGACATTAATCTCTAAATAGACTATCTTAAACGCTAAGTGACACTGGATATCGTGGAAACGTAACCCAAATATTTATCTTGCAGTTGAAATGAGCGCTGTGGTTTAGTTTCCTGCTGTAGCCGTAAATCTCCTCAAGATGGCATCAAAAACCTGAAGAACCCTTCTAGAAATGTGGCCACACACTCTCACGCACACACACTACAGATTTCCCTGTTTGGTTGTTCTTTCCAGCAGCACATGCAGATGCAGATGCAGGTTTATAGGCATCATTAAATGACAGCTAACTATGAGAATCACACCTGATTTTGCTAAGTTTGGGAACTTGATTCGACTTTTATGCATCGGGTTGGCTGGTATAGTGTCTTAATCAAAAGAAGCTATAACACCAACCCTTAACTCCTTGCAGATTTACCTCTTGAATTTCAGTTTTTTGGCAGCAGTTGAGGCAACCAGACAGCTGAGGGGGAATATGTGGGAATATCTCTGGCCATGATAAATAGCTCTTATTCTTTGTGACACAGAAAGTGTCTCCGCATTACTCTTCATTTTGGAACCCACTCTAAGTATTTTCCTAGGAGGGTAATAAGGGTGGTCATGTTATTCATGGCTATTTTCTTGTCAGTCTGGGCTCAGGCTCTTTGTGACATCTAACTGATTTCCATTACTCAGATTTAGTTCTTTGGATGGGGAGAGACAGAGGGAGGGTGGACTCGAGTTCAAATATGACACGGAGTGTAAATCACATGAGGTTTTATTGTGAATGCCCACCAAATGCACTATATACTTACAATACTTTTCTTCCATATTGATTATGAAAGCCTGTGTTGATTTAATAACTCCAGAACTTATATTGCTTTCCCGAGGAGATCCTTTGAAAGACAACTAAGTGAGACCAAATGGCTGTGTAGTAGGAGAATGTCAGGCTTGTGAAACACAGATGAGTTTCACAAATCAAAGCACATAGTCTGCTAGCCTGTGTTGCCTTAAAACATGATGAAGCATTTCCATGAAAGGATTTGCATACCCGTTCGCTTCCAGTGTCCCAGCTGCACCCGCTCACCCTCAAATGCCTCAACTTTTGTGTACCGGTATCAACAGCTAAGACTCTGCTAGGCTTTCTAATGAAAACCATTCAAGTCAATCAAGTTTACCAGAGACCAAAGGCCAGTGTAATTTGGGAAAATTGCTGAAACTCCAAAGTAATCTTCTGTAATTCGATCTTGCCTATTGAACACTGGCTGTACTGTACGTGTCGGATAAGAGCTCAGTCATTTTCTTCAAATGCAGTCCTGACAAGCAGCATGGCTGTCCACCTGCAAGTAATCATCATTCTAGTGTTAAGTGCTTTGATATTAAAATGACTGATTTAAGACCATTTGCTGCTAGTAGATAGCAATTTCAAAACACTTCCATATGTTGATAGTGAGGATAAGCTGAGTTTGTGAACCGGCCGGGCTGCGTGTTGTGTTTACTGTAGTAGAACAGCCAGGAAAAACACACCACAGCTAAGCCATAACTTTAGTTTTTCAGTCTTTCAGTTGAGAAGGCAGACTTTACATTTTACATGAATGATGCAATCAAAGCAGGTTAAAGAATAACGCCAGGAAACTTTCATAAGATTTAGGATGTTCACTTCTAATGTAAACTTGTACGTCATGCAGTTTGTAACCACATGGGGGCAACGTTGGCTAAAAGAAACCTCCATGAAAGAGGAAGAATTTTTATCAAGTTCTACTGCTTGTTGATGCTTTTATCAAAGTGATGGGAGAAGACAGTCATTCTGACTGCTTGGGTATTTGAAAATTGGCAAATATCTATGTCAAACCTTTGTGTTATCTTAGCTGAAAAATAAATAGCATCACTGTTTATACCGAAAGCCTTTCTGCGACTTCGAGAAGGATACGCAGAATCCGAATGGCTGCATGCAGAAAAACAAACATCCTCTAATCAGTCAGTTTTCTGAATTGCCTCTCAAAACTGAACTCATGCTCGGGCACCTGTTTCAAAGAACAGGCTTGTTTATCAAAGTCCTCCTCTGTCAACAAACAGAATAAGTGCGATGATGGTTGGCTCCTCAACCCACATCTGATTTCAGCAAATGTGCAATTGTTCAAAGTGAGTTGTGCTTCATTGATTTGTTTCAAGGCAGAGGAAAAATAACCTCAGGGCTTCTACCAGTTAGAAATAACAATGGAGTCCTTCATTGCTGTTTGTAGTTTTGTTGGCCTGACATCAGTGGTAGAACATGGAGGGATTTTCACTGTGAATTTAACGACTAGCAGGGACTCTGTAAAACACTACTTTGGGGGTTTTTTATTGTATCAGATCAGTAGATTTTTACAGTCACTTTACTCCAGTGTTTCAGTGATTCTGCAGAGATTTTGAATTGATTCATGTCTAATTTTCTCTTTAGTGCTTTCATGACTTTTTTTTTTTTTTTTGCTTTTCTTAATTTGGTAACTTTAATAATAGTTTAACTTTGGTATGTTTGCTAATTTAATTTTTTCTTCCTGAGAGTTGTAATGGAAAATCAATACCACTCTCATGCCTGGGCACTAAGTTGAAGGCAAGAAAGACTAGCTTAGCTTAGCACAAAGCCTGGAAGCAAGGGGAAACCTGTAGACTGTATAAAGAAGACAGAATCATTTGTTTGTGAAGTGTTATTTTTAAGCTAGCAAAGCAAATACAAATTAAAGATGCATGTAGCCACAATCCCCCAGTAGTTAATGAAGTCTTGTTGTAAAGCCTTGAAAACAGTGTGTTGGCTATCACCATCTTGGTATGCTAAATCTATGTATAAGAAGTGGCATGCTCAAAGTGATTTGTCATATATATATATAGGCACAACCTAAAGCACACTTTTATAGCGATCATAATTTTAAAAAAACATAATTTGAATATATACAAAAAAAACAACTAGTAACTAGTAAATACATTATTTAAGACATCTGCTCCTGCTGACTATTAAGTTATTGTCATGCTAGGAGTGGTTGGAGGATGTGGCATGACCATGTGCAATGACCTTGCGATCTCATTACCTTTTAAAATAGTTGCTTCGACGGCAGGGACCAGTCTGCTTGTGATGATATAGTGATTAAACACCATTAAACATTTTTTCATTTAATTAAACCTGATGAATCCGAGAAAATTGCAAATCTGTTGCATTCTGTTGCAAATATCTACACACATAGAAATTCTGTTTAACATTATATTCAAGCCAGAACCTCAAATTTGAAACAACAATTCAGGAATTCGACGACACATAGTGACATAGTTACAGACAATCCCATAGCTGCTCGACAACTTTGCTTTTAAATTAAAATTTTGTCAGAATACAACTGTTTGGCAGCACAGTAAGTCGAGTTCCCTACTACAAAAAGATGTGTCATAGAAGTGTTGCACTCATAAGCTTATGGTGATTCAGACTGATTGCAATCTCTTGGTGGTTTGTTTATAGTTAGACAGCAAATATTTGCAAAGCTTCGCCACTTTGACTGAGAAATGCCTGTAGTGATGTAAATTTGTAATTTGTGCAACTTGTAACTCAGAGTGCAGTTGTTTAGAGACAGGTTGCCTCCCACCAGGTGACCTGTGCAACTGCCTTGTGATCAAAAGTGATGACTCAGACATTGAGGTTGTTTCATGCTAAAACTTTAGGCAACCAGTTGGTTGCTGCAACTACTTTTTCATTTACAAAATGAAAAAAAAATTGCATGAAATCACCTGGCAACCACCATTTTTTGTTGCCATTCTATTATTACTCCAGATTGACGGAGCAATTTTAAGAGTTGCAAGCTTAAGGTACTTCTCTATTACCTTCACGTTTACAGAGCAGGAAGCCATCTTTGTTATACAGTCTATGGGGAGGGACTCACTTTTCACTCACTAATCTAGTCTTATAAGACGTGTTTTTAACATGTAGCTGTGAACTCTGGAAAAAGCCAAGCTAGTCTTTAGGTAAGTCAATGACCTTGTGGTTTTATCCTAATATTTAGGGTACATGAGTGTCACTTCTCATCTAACTTAAAATTACATTTTTGCAAAAAAGCTCAGTGTTAAATGATTCCTCAAAGCCAGTTTTTAACCACACATGATAAATGTCAACATCAGCAATTACACAGTAACATGCAACCTTTCACTTCCGAATCAGAACCCATTTGGCCCCCACTAAATCCAACAGCAATCTTATTAACATATGGAAATATTTGTTGCGGTCAAATGAGAGCGTCCGCCTCCCTCTCGTGTCTCCATGTGATGTGTGAGGTGTCACTCAGTGATACAGTAGGGGAGGAGACTCTATGTGCTGAAATGGTTGGTGACAGAGCTTTCATCCCACCCACCGAGGGCTCTTTGTTGTTATTTTTGGATCTCTCATGGGCGCAATCTGAGAGAGCAGACAAGAGACTGGGTCTCATCATTGCTTGGGCATGCACACACACACACACACACACACACACACACACACACACACACACACACACACACACACACACACACACACAAATGCACACTAACAGGCACCTGCATATACAAAATCATCATGTCTCACTGTCATGTCAGTCATATTATCGGATTTTCTTTTGGGAAAATCCATTAATTGTGTGTAATTAAGGCATAAGCGGAATATTTATGTCACTAACTGGTTTGTGTGGAAAAGCTCATTTTGGATAATATAGGAATTAACATAAGTACATAAATAAGCTGCTTGTTGTGAAATTCATATTATTTATACTTAATAACAACTTGACTCCAACAATACAGCAATACAGATTTATTAGGTGATTTTTTTAACATTATTATGTCTAACTTTTCTCTATCCATTTTCACCCTTCATTGTTTATCCCTTGCAATAGTGAAACTCTTTGATTTGTTTTTCTTTTATAAGTTTTGTTTTGTGCTCTCGGGTTCTCAGGTAGACCCGAGTTATTTTACGTTGCCTTTGTCTTCGAGGCTTTAGACCCAACCAAATAACAAGAACAAACAGAATTTCCCTCTCTTATCTCTAGAGGTATACAGCCCGTTTAGTTTCTCTTTTAAAAAATCTGCCATGGTTTTGACATATTTTGATTTTGATGATCAACTAAATAGGCCGTAAATAATTTCAGTTCAATAAATTATACATTTTTTGTACTAACAGATCATATTGTAGTTTCTGGATTTTTTTTCCCTTATGTCTTTATTACAGATTGTCAAGATTCAATGAAGGTTCCTAGACTGAAACCAGAGTCCTTTGGTTTATAGTTAGTGTCAAAACTCATATAGGAAGCACCGCATCGACTGTACACTTTAAATAATTTAAGTTTAGGATACAAAACTGAATCACTCATCAATATGTTGGTGTTGCTAGAGAATCTTGTTTTTGTAATTAAGGTAAATTATCCCCTAAAAACTCTCAAATCTGGCGTGGGGGTAGGGGGGCTCCATATTCCTTTACAAAGTTTTAAAGGATTAGCATTCTTTGTTTGAAAAGGACAGTAATGCATGCATAAAAATGAAAGTCTCCAGTTAACAGCTTAAGTCTATTTGATTTCCAATTCAAACACTAACAGTGATTATAACCTCTGACAGAGTAAGATGCAAAACAAATGTTTAGCCTATCAATGGTTTGTGGCGATAAGATATTTATGGGGTTGACAAAGTTGTCTTTGTGTCTGTCTCATCACAAGTTGAAGGTGCTTCTGCGCTGGCCTCTGACACTGATCACAGGCGGCTGCTGTTTAAAACAAGTGAGAAGATATATTCCTCTCGCTGTGTGATGATGACCCTTGCTCTTAACCCCCTCCAGCAGCAGTTCATCCTCCAAACAATAACAATCAATTCCCTCCACATCTGACAGAGCCGAAGAACAACTTATAAATGATATGCATCTCCTGCTGGTCCCATGGCAACCGCCTTGACTTTATTGTTGCGTTTCTTTGATCCCGCCAAGCTTTGATTCATTTCTCTTTCACCCTTTTAGCTAAACATATCATGTGAATTTGGAGCTTTGTTCCTGACAGGCCCCGTCTTACCTCGCTCTCTCCACAGGCTCCTGACGCCTCCCAGAGGAGCCACGGAGGAGGAGAGGAATTCCACTGGATTCAAAGACTTCGCCGGCTTTCTTTTGACTCTTCCGTCTGCCTTGCCTCGCCTTCCCTCGCTCTTTATGTTGACCTGTTCTTCGTGATCCCCTGCCAAACCATCTTCCGGGCCCTCGGGGACTGTGGCTGTATGTGCACAGGCATAAAACATTGCATGGGTGTAGATGGTTTTAGCCCCCTTTTTCCCCCCCGATATATTTTCAACTGTAAGTTCTTTGGCAAGTCAGTGAATGAGGATAGTGAGCTTTAGCCGGATTCAGTGAGCATTCTTTTTCATCAGGGTCTATTAGTTTGTTGACAGAGCTTTAGATAACTTGCAGAAACCTCAGTCCTGAAACTGTTCTTACAGAATCCACTGAGGAACTCATCGCAGCCAGTGTGACATGGTTTTATGACTCATCTTCAAAAGAGACGACATAATATCTTCAGGACTTTCACCCAATCGAGTGCGTAATGAAAAATGAAAAGTGTGTGTTTTCTCAGTACCATCTGGTTTCAATCATGGCAATATCCTAAACATGACCAGTTTCTTAAATCAGCTACCTTCGGCCTGCCTCCCAGACGTTAGGTACTCATTATTCTAGTCAGGCCTCTGACAGCTACACAAAGTCAAACTTTTTCACCAGTAAACCTCATGCTGAAGTTAACAGTTCACTCGTTCATTTCATCGTCGCTTCATAAGAGCTGTGTTCAGGGTTATAATGTGGTTTGTAGCAGTCTACTGTTTATTACGATTTAGCAGTATTTGCTGATCGCCTTAAATCATGTGTATACTGTATGCGATCTGAATATGATGCAGAATAATCTGGTAATAAATCTCATGATGATCTGACTTTTTATTACAACCACCATGAGAGTCATTCTTCATATTTCTCCTTGTAATTCAAAAGAAAATTCAGAGATCTACACGGACTAATAGTTACAATATTACAATTACAATAAGTATTAAGCGTGCCTTTTAAGCAACAGCTGGGTACTAAATATGTGGGTCATAAACAGCATATCATGATCACACATTATGTGAGTCGGTAGTCGCATTATAAGGTCACCTATAAATATGCCAGAGCAAGAAAGTGAGGCATCATCAGTGTGTGTCGAACCAAATTTTAATCTATTGTTTAGTTGTAATGTACTTCACGTGCATGTGGTGAGTTAAAGACATTAAACAGCTCCAGCACCTTTTAAACGTGAGGTTATCATTTAAAAGTTAAGTGTTTGCCATATGAGCTATTAACAAATTAAACTACTGTATGGTATATAATGCTGCCTTCGTCTGCCTCGTGCCAGATGTGCTATTAAATCAGCACCACATTTCCTATAAACGCCACTACTAAATGCTATGAGCCTGTTTTCACATGTGAGGAGCTTTAAGAAAACTTGAGCCATTTTTAAACTTAAACAGAATTAGTTAAGCACGAATGAAATCATTTTTCTTTGCAGTTTTGTAAAGTAAATTTGGTTTCACGCCTTCTGTTACTTGTCACACAGACTTTAAACGCTGTTTTCACTTCTGCTCAGGCTGAAGGTGTACAGTGTTGGGCTGGGAAAGCTGGTAAGTCATCAGTCTATGACCACATGCACCAAGTGGAATGATAAAGACGCTAAACAGGGGCAACAAAGCAACGGCGGGTCCAGTCAGATAGTGCGTTAGAGCACCATGGGTGTGCAGGACCTTTTAAGACACTGAGCTTCTTGTTCTCTAGTTTATGAAACTGCTCAGTCACATCTGTAGCACGCTAAATCGAACCCAAATATATCCCCCTAAAAGCCAACAAGAATCGTCCATTCAGCAGAATCACTGAATCACTTTGTGAATTCACTCATCTTGCTGTGCAGTGTTATGGGAAGCACTTGCATGACACTGCAGTAGCTCCTCGGCTGCGAGTGCAACATAAGTCTAAGAATTTGTGATACTAATGGGGAGCAATGGGGAAAATACATCTCTCCAAATACTCTGTGGGCGTAGGGCATTTAAAATGATTTCAAAATTTGCTTTGGTAAGTAAATTTGCTTTGTCTTTTAAGGTTTTTTTAAGTAACAAATTTAAAAATATCCAATGTATGCGCAACCACTTTTTCTCTGTTCTCCTTTTCCCCTCACTATGCAAAATACATTGTGAAATGGAAAAGAACAGCAAAAGTGCTTGAATACACTCGGAAGTAAAGTTTTTAGTGAAAACTGCATTCAGCTATGCATGATTTATGAAGCCAAATCTTCAGCGTCTCATGCTAACTAACTTATACTGCAGCATTACTGAACCGTGATTGTATAAAATGATAAATAAGATGACAATATCTCGGATGGAGCGCACCTCCAGTAGTGCCTCCATCATGTGCTTCCGCCTTCCTTCCTTTGCCTTCAGTTCCATTTCAAAAAAGAGTCTAAAATGACTCTAAAATCATAGCTGATCTTGAGAAACTGCTGATGAACTCTTTCAAGATTGTGATCAATTTTAAATGATAAAATAACAACCCTGAACTGTTCTGAAGTTGAAATTTCCCCACCGACTTTACCCTCTGCATGGTTTTTGTAATATGAGCTTTAACCAATGGAGGGCAGTATGACTATGATAACAAGCATTATCACAAAAGCTGGATACCACATAGGTTCTGTTCCACACAGTGAGGCCCTGGTTTGTGGGGGTATATAGTGTGTGATACATGAACTGCACTGTGTGTCTTCATCCATTCACATGTGGCACTCTAACACGTTTACACTGTAAACATTTTGTATGTTCTCGCTCAAAAGAAAACATGCCTTCCTTTTCTATGATACTCCTGGTATTAGTTAAGTCTATTACTTCAAATGCTGTTTCCCTTCAGTTTTATAAAGAGCCATCTGTTCTCTGATCTGACACACACCAGAGTTACAAATTTTCACTACCAATCTAATTTTCTATTTATAATGTTGATTGACCAGTAAGACTCAAATACAAATTATGACAGTCATTTGTTCTCTAATATGTTGTTTGTTTTTTAAAAATAAAAGCATCCCATTTCAATCAATCAATTTCAAGCACTTTCTCTCTTGTTTTCCGCACCCCCCCTTTTTTTAACCTTTCACACCTGTTCAGCCTCTGAAAATAAATTTCTACTGATGTTTGCTAGCTAATCAATGTTTAATTTTTTTTCATTCGAGTGGAGTTTTTTTTCCCCAAGAAGTGTTTGAAGAACCCACAAGAGCCTGGGAATGGCTGGGGGTGAGCTAGGCCTAGATGGCAGACGGCACTTGTGAGGGAACCTCAAACCTGAGGGTAAGACCTGCAACATGACCTCTGCAGTCAGAGCAGAAAAACACAAAAACCAAAGACACAAAGGGGAACTGGCCTGGCCCTTTGTTTGCACCATTGCGTTACTGTCATTTCGTACTTTTGTTTCATGTAGCGAGTGATTTAAAAAGTGGTTTGACTGCGCTAATTCTTGCTGTCTGCACCGGTCATATTTTTAGATTCTCTTAAATGTTTTGTTTAAATGCTGACCATATCGGCTCGGTTTCCTTTATAGGTTTTTAACTTAGCATAAAACGACAATACATTTTCTCTTCATAGACACTCGCAGTAATTACTGTATCTCTTCTGCATTTCTCTGAAGAGCTACTGCAAACAGCTGCCTGATTAATAAGTTAGGTCCTCTAAATATGGCTCAGAGTCATGTATCTTTAAAAACTACTTAATAATGGTAATCAAGATTATCAACAACGTACCAATTACATCTTTACACTTTCCTCTCTTAATTATGTATAGTTCTCCTTCAACGTGGTTTAAAGGGCTGCTTTCTTAGTCTCAGGTGGATTGTTCATCTTAAGTGTTTATGATGGTGTATTTGTATCACAGCTAAGCTACACTCCCTTAAAGTGGCAGTAAGCTAAAAAGAGGCCTGTGCCTCCTTCCGTGTGTGAATCAGCCACAATGGAGGAGTTCCTATGTTTTATTTATTGATATGTTTTAGTGGGGGAAGACCTAACATTCATTATCATAAAGGCCTCTAGACATCAAGTCACACACAAAAGACCCAGCCATCTCCCAGCCTCTCACACACGCCCGCTGATCAACACAAGGCGAGGAGCTGCTGCTTTGCTGCAGCAGCTCCTCGCCAGCAACCGTTGGTAGCTTCAGTGACAGAAGCTGACAGTGTCAAAGTGTCTTTGTCTCTTGCACATAAACTGTCCCTGAAGCTGTCGTTGTGAGAGAGATGTAAAACACAAGCTTTTTTGGTTTTTGCCTTCTTCTTCTTCTTCTTCATGGGGGAAGTTGTTTTCATTCCCCTCTTCTAGTTTTTTTCAAATGTGTCATATCTTTTCTGTCAGGGCCCTGGGGCGCCTGGTGGTGTGCTCATGCTAAAGGAGGAGCGTAAGCATCTGCAAACCCAGCGGAGTCTGACCATATTGTACCTGCACTCGGCTTTATCCTGCTTATTTTTGTCAAAAGCTCAAAGCAGTGAGTTTCAGACAGCCGTGTAAGGCATCTGATCTGTATGTGTGCGAAGCTTTGGTTGTCTGTGTGCATGCGTTAAAGGAAGAGAGCTAGTAGGAACAGATGTGGGGAAAGTGAGCAAAAAAAAAAAAACTCAATATGAACCCTGCAGAGGCCTTCCTTTCTCTCTGTTCAATTATTTAGAGTCAAAGAAAAGAGGCAGGAGTAACATATTTCCTCAGAAGCCACTGTGTTCGGCGGGAATGAATAACATATTTATCTAGTCTCATCTTTGCCAAATAGCCGGAAATGGAAACAAATACCTTCAATTGGATTCTTGGCTCTGGTGTTTTCCTTGAGCTGCTGCTATGTGTACTCATGCAGTCATATTGAAAAATTCCTCAGGACCAAAAAATTATGGAAGTGCTGACAAGTAGAATTTTTCATAGTATCTAGATGTACACTTGGCAGTTACAGGCAAAGCTTATCTGCTCCCATCTCATGTGATGGGAGGAGGAGGGAGAGAGAGAGAGAGTGGGAGATAGAGAGAGAGAGGAGGAAAAAGTGTTCACCTATTTAATTTGATTAGAGATTAGAAGAGGAAAAGAGTCACATTTCCTCCCTGGCACGTCTCTACTTGGCGCACTCTGACACCTGATTTTATAAAGAGATGTCACAGCCAAGCACGGCGGTAATGCCGGTAATTACTCTGAACTCAAATAAATAAATAAATTTGCTTTTCTTTGTGAGAGGCTGACAGGTTTTCCAACATCCTTGACTGGAAAAAAAAATGGAGTGCGTGTGCGCAAGTAGGCGTGCACTTTTTTTGCAGTTGTTTATTTCGATGTGTGTCTTTGTGTGGGTGTGTGCTTGTGTTTACATATAGTGAGGCACTTGTAAAGGAGAAACTCAGACAGGATGAAAATTTTGACAGCTACAGTATAGCTTGTTTTCTCTTCTCTTCTTCTGTTTTTTTTTTTTTTCGACTGTGATAATCTGCTGAGCCGTGCGCGCTGAAGGCAAACCTCCGTTTGAGACTGATAAGGTTCGAGATACAGCTTTGTAAATAATAAGGTTAGAGTTTCTGCACAGTTGCTAGTGCCTCGGCTGATCTCGCTCCTATTAGTGACAATTGGCTTTGACCTCACCTGCTCACCCATGCTGTCGTCACCGAGGGTGTATCTGCAGCAGCAGGCTATTAGATCATCCACTCTGGTCATAGAAGGAGACATCCAGACAAACGCTGCACTGCTGAACCAAAGAAAGTCTGATGCGTGTTGTCATGAAAACTGGCTCTTCGACTTTAGATGCTCCTCATCTGCAAAAGCAGTTCCATATTTCATCTTCTAGGGGAAAAAAACCCCAACTTTCTCTAAAAAGCTAACAAAAGCAGGCAGACTTTTAGCACAAAACAGGTGGGTAATGTCGTCACAGTATAGACAGACAAATGCAATTAACCTGCCATGTTCCAAATGCGTTAACTGAATTGATTTAACAGGATTAGTCATACATGCGTTTGTCATATAACTGAATCACTGTTTGTGTTGCTCTAATGTAAGCTGCATGCAAAGTCCCTGAAGCTTTCAGTTTCAGGAGTTTATCCATTAATATTCACACATATTTCAACCATGTATTAAGTTTACATTTGCCAAATCTTTTAAGAATTTGTCAATTTTTTTGTTTGTTTGTTTGTTTAATTAAGCAAGTTATCCATCCATCTATTTAGTCTGTTACTCCTTTCACGGATTATTTCAGCTGCTTGCCCATTACTGTTTACACTTTCATAAATGTATCTATTTAAGTTAGCTTTTGGCTAACTTTCTAAAGTGTTTACTCATCTTATTTTTCCGTAATACTGTGCATATGTTGATGTATAAATTTTTTAATCCCTAATTTCAATTTGAAAAAAGGGAAATATTTGAGCTACTCTGCAGTCTTCACATAGAGCCCCTGGAAACTGCAGTAATACCCCTGGGGTACATGTACTGTAGGGCTAGGCCCCTGGTTGGGAATTGAATTAAGACTGTAATCAACTGGACACTTAGAGAAGCCCTTAGATGATGAAGACAGCTGAATAATATCTCCTGCGGCTGTGAAGGAGCTTTGTAATGTGTGGAGAAGAAAAAAAAACAAAAAAATGATGATGTCATCAGAGAGCGCAGTACTAAATCACTCAAATATGTTGGTTATATAAATGCTGTGATATTAGCTGTCAGTGTTAAAAATCTATCCCCTCAAAATGATATCAAATTCATTTACCAGACATAAAGATAGATTATTACAGCGAGGGTTAAACTGAATCACGGTCCTTCCTATCAGCCCTTCTTCTCCTCTGTTACAGTTTAAGGACTTAATAACCACATACCTTCCAATCCCTGTTTCCTTTGTCCAGCGTGTATCAATCAGCTGCTTCTCACACAACTTAGCAGCAAATTTGGATTGTTGGTGATGTAGTGGTGAAGCAATTTTCTGTTTTATATATTGTTTCCCCATAACTTAAATGTCTTTTCTGCTGTGGTTGTATCTATCTGATAGTTGCCACAGACACAAAGAGAATCTGCAAAAAAATGCTAAACAAAACCAAACATAACTGAAAAATATCGCCCATGCTCACAGCACCTCCACATCACGAGTCAACAGCCGTGTCGAGCAGTCACACCTCTCCGGCAAAGCTCATGTTCAGAATGCGCTTTACCGTCATTATCCGGGATTCGCACGTACAAACTGTAACTAGCCCCTTTTCCTTGATAAATCCCATCAATATACATTATAGATGATGGAAAAAAAAGTCTTTAAACATGTTCATTAAAGACAACACTGTGTTTAAAAAAAAAATCAGCTCATAAATATTTCTTTCAAGCAAATCTCAATACATCTCTCCCACCCCGCCCCTTTCTGCTTTAATAGGGTATTCTATTTTCCCAGTCAACTGGTATGTGTGAGGGGAAAGAGGGAGACAGCGCCTCAGTAACCTTGACTGGAGACAAGCAGGAGACACATGCGTGTCTGGATCGACTTCGCCTGTGATGGCTGTTAGCTAGCTTTCCTCCAGAAGCTGAGCTGAGCTGCCTGCTTGCCTGGCTGGCTGCTGATGTGCTATTACTCGCTTTGGAAGAGTTGCTTGTGTGGAGGATGACACATTATTATCCTTTAATCTCAGTCTCAGCTTGTTGAGCATCAAATTGAAATATCCTGAACAGATGTAAAAACACATGTGAGCCTCAGCGCGCAAGCTGTGCTGCGCTTTGTTTCATCTATCCGTGATGTGAGCCTTAAGGAGAAGCTTTTTAAAATTTCATCACTATTCAAAAGGATAATTAATACGTACCCCCAGGCTTTGATTATGCGATACCCAGTGTGTAGCTGGGTGTTGCCATAATGAGCCACTCATCAGTACTCTGCCTGTGCCTCCCCAACAAACATACAGCTTGCATAAGGTACTTAAGATTCTACTAAGGTGCCATCATGCTTGGGTGCACGTGTGTGTGTGTATGTGTGCTTATATGTGTATGCACCTGTGTAGGGGCTTGTATGTGTGCTTGCATGCGTGGTGTGAGTCCCCTTCTAATTTGCAGCACAATGCTATAGGTTAGATCACGCTGGTTGCTGCAGTTTGTTTACAACAGGACCCCTGTCAGATTGTCAGCAGAAAGCTGGGCCCTTTCTAGAAATCCTGCCACTGCCTACACACACACACTCTTACACACACTCCTCCCCTGGACACACACACACACTACCTCTCCCCTGCTTGTTCCTAGTCTAAAACCTTGGGAGGAGATCGTGGTTGTCAGTGAGTGGGTGCTTAGGTGATGCAGCGGCAAGATGGACAGGCAGGTGGAGACTGACAGGCCGTGGAATACGAAGGGGAATATTGGGAGTTCAGACATAATGAGACCTGTCAATTTGAATGCCTCAAGGCTAAGCAGTGAGCCGGCTATGGCTGACAACTGAGGCAGCCATTCCTACTCGGGAAAAATATTTCAGGGTAATCTCTCACCCTTGACCCTGACCAGTCTCTAAACAGCACCGTTACAGCACCAATTACATGTCCGATGAACAGAACCGCGACTTCCACTAAACGCACCATAGTGATGCCGCTGAAAATATAAAGCTGTGTTTATCACTATGACCTTCTTACTTGAAGGGTCTGTATTTAAAAAATAAAAAAGCATTAATGTCAGCTCTTTTTTTGTTGTTGTTTATCATTGAGGGCGCATATGTCCTATTCAGACTGCCCTTTCTGCCTGACAGATAATAGGACATCACTGTGACAGGGTCGGGATTTCCACTGACTTCCTGTTCCTGATACAACATGCTGCTTCTGCTTAGATATATTCAGACCTCTTTGCCCAAAGTTGTGGGGTATATGGGGAATAGAAAGTGTCATTAGAGATTTGCCCGTGGCTACATATAGCCTGTGATGGTGCTTTAGCCTCTTTAGAATTTAGCATGTTCACCGAGCGCTGAAGTGACACGCAAGAGGGGCACTGGGACCTGCTGACAGCAGGCGGACCTACGTAACTTTCCTGTCCTTAAATCCAATTTTGTGCTTGACATGGGGCGGTATTAGCTTTGGACAGGTGAGTGATAAGTTCTGTGGGTGCATTCGCCACATAGATATAAGCTGTCTCACACAGGAACCGTTTTCCCACATCAAGTCACCCGCAAGCTCAAATTGAGCTATAGAGGGTATGGTAATTACAGCCAGTGCTAAGGAAGTCTTTGATGAAGCAGACAAGCAGTGGTGTGTACGCTAAGAGATGATTTTATCAATTACTAATCAATAACCCTCTTGCAGCTTAAAGCAGATGAAATATACATTTGCCCCTGTAGATTATAAACGAAAAAAATCGTTACATTCGGCACTGCGGCCTGTTTTCAGGGTTACTGCTTTATTGACTTGTGTAAATGATCGTGCACCTGGGAGAAGGCTGGATTATGAAAGGATAAATAATGAAAAAGGAAACAATCAGAAAACAATGATACAGTAATGAATGCCCTCCCTCGCCCCCGCCCCACTCTTCAACCCTCTACTTTCGCCTTCACCTCTCCGTCACCCCCTCTCTTCTTCGCATCTTTGAGTGACAATCGTGGCGATACTCAAGGCCTTCCAAACCCCTCTTCCTCTCTCCCTACATCCCCCGGTCTCTCTGGTCAGTGGGTGTCAATCAGAGCTTGGCCCTCACGCAGACTGGCAACAAGTATCCTCACGCTTGCAAAACAATTAGGACAGGGCTGTGGTGAAATGGATTCCCGCGTTGACTCCCCACACTGTGCTCTTCTTCTCCCGGCCGACGGGGTCCTGCCATGGGAAGCAATTATCGCTAGATGCCAGCTGACAGCCCGATTCTATTGCCAGTGCGATCAGCCCTCATCCTCGGGCTTTCTCTAGGCAAATAGCATCCTCAACACTCAAATCAAACCTCTTACCGACTATTGGCTTCTATCAGAGAAATAGATGGTTCCCTTTGTACCTCTGGACAATGCAGTGGGAATAGGGTGGATACAGAGGCACAGAATAAAGAGGGGTTTTTGATTTAGCAAGCACTCAACTCAAACTGCTCCATCTCCCCAATGTCCGACCAATCCTAAGAGAGGCCTTTAGAAGGTGTTGAAGAAGAGGAGGGACATGGCACTGGCCAGTGTCCCCTTGACAAGACAACAAGAAGTTGAAGAAAACAAATGAAACCGGGACAGACTTTAATGAGTGCCCATAAACCTTTTAGCACATTTAGTGATGGCTTACAAAGGCCCCCACTACCCTTCTAATATGGATGATGTTGCATTTATTTATTAACTTGTAACTTGAAACATGCCGTTGGACTTTTATAAATAATGTCAGAAATGTCTTTTTTTTCTTTTGCTTTTCTTTACTTTGATGACTTCATGAAGGCAGTTGATACGAGGAAATACTATTACAAATAGAAATACTTTATTATATTAACACTAATTATTAGCTAATAAAGCCCCTCTATAGTTTCATGAGATGCCTGTTAAGTCATTGTTAAACCTTCACTGATCTTTATTGTTTCTTTATTAAGATTAGCACATGCTTTATGCATTTACTATAAAATAAGTAAAAACTATTAAAAAAAACCTTTATGTATAATCTTATACAGCTTTATTACCCAGGAACTAATGCTTCTAATGAGAACTTTAATATAAAGTGTTAGCATTGCATTTCTAACTCATTTTAGAAGACAAGATCTGCATCAATCAAAAAAATTTTTTTTAAACTAATTAGCTTTTTTAAGACTAAAATGTTAGACTCATGCATAGATTTTTAGCAACACTCTGTTTTGGAAGTGAAGACAGGAAATTTTCTTCTGGGAAATGGGTTAAGATTGATCTCTGATGGCTAAAGAGGACGAGTGTAAGATGAATGAGCCTAAATTAACAAAAACGATACAGTTAATTGTTATAAAAGTCAAACAGTCATCTGCCACTTTGCTTATTAATTGAATAAACACATCAAGGCAAAGTTCAGTCAATCCTTTAATCGCTTTAATTAATGCACATTGTTCTATTTTCCTCTCTCGCGCTTTCTCTAGCTCACTCTTGCCGGCTCCCTGTGTACCTATATTTGTGAAATAATAAATAAATTAGAGCACTCACTGCCACCAACTAATTATCATGCAAATAAAGCAGCAACAAAGCATAGTGGGACTGTTAATCTGTGCCAGATCGTGGGTGAAATTCCCCAATGTGTTCAGAGATGTCCACTGTGCAATTAGTGAGCAGAGTGACTTGGGATGCTATAGGAGAAGAGAAGAAAGTGCAGCACTAAAGGATGAGAATGACTGTCACTTATTCACTGTCAAATTAATTCTGTTTTCTCTCCCATCTGCCTTTGTATATGGCAAATTGGCTGTAGTGGCTCCATGTTATTTTGTCTTTGTCTCTCTCTGTTTCTTCTTCCATGTCTCTGAATGTTTTGTGCAAAGACTAGAAGTCTAAAGCCCCCTCTAGACCACAAAATATGTTCATAATAATAATAATAACTTTCTATTAATGAAAGAACAAAGTAGTGTTTTGTTATTTTAGACTGTTTGCTGTTTTAAGCAAAGAATATAAAAATGAAAAATCCGGACTGTGACCTAAAGTTAATGCTAGATTAAAAGCCATCGGGCTATTATAGTAAATGTTCATCTTCCTGGGATGTGATTAAGGGATATTTTGAATGAATTAGGGTTGAGTAGTGTGTAATATTTCTTACCTTCAAAATTTCATAATAGTATTCTATATATACTGAAAGATGCATCGGGAGTTACTTAGGAAAATGTTGTGATTTAATGCTGCTTATAAAACTAATTTTACCTTGAGCTGTTCACCATTACCAGTCATTGTACTGCATGTGAACAAAGATGAACTGTAATTCATTGATCCCCAGCTGGTACAGCCTACATTACGACAAGAAGTGAAAAATCAGAAGTAGCTCTGATGTTTAATAATGGGCTGACTGAGTTACGTTAGCCAAGAAACTGAATGTCTTTGGTCAAACAGCATAACAGCTTTTCTGGCAGAAGAAAAGCCAGCTCTGATATGAATTAGTATAATGTGTAGAAACACCCTTCGTCCATAGATTCTTGCTGGAGGATTCAATGGCACCTGTATATACTCATAGATCAGTGTGCTGAACAGAGATGATGATTTTACCTAATGTGACAAATAAACTGCCTTTATTATTTTTAAGACGTCATCTTAAGATAAACCAGTAAGTGGTAATATATCAGTTGGCTGACCTTTATTATCTGTACTACAGCCAAAATCCTTTTATGGTCCAGTTGCTTAACTACTTTACATTACAATTAACAATGAAACTGTTAGATTACAGTTCTGCAGTTATCTGCGCAATAAAAAAAAATTCGAAAAATCAAACATTTTCTTTTCTTTGGATGTGATTTTAGTTCATGTGGGGAGAAAAGAAAAATAGTTGAACTATCTACGAGCATTACTTTCAGGTTCACTGAATGAAAAGAAAAGAACGTAATGATAAAGTGCAAACTGCACCCAGGCCAGAAACTCTTTGCAAACATCTGGAAGAACGGCATCCTCACTCAAAGTCTTTTTCTTTGAATGGAACCATCATCTTTAAGGTCTTAAAAGAATTAAAATTGTGTATATTGTAATTGCTGCTTCATATACAATACTCTACTTGCTGCAGCATGTATTTTGCAAATCCACTGCAGCGAGCTGTGCTACTGAAGTTGTCAGTATTCTGCCCACTCTTTGTCTTTCTTCTGCTTCTAGTTTTTGGCTGATTTGCAGATTCTGCAACAAACACTTTCTGCATCTGATGCTTTGCTGATATTGCTATTCATATACTGTAGCTTTTAATAAACTCCAACTCTACCCCAGCATTCACTTGTAGTCTCTCCAGAGTACACTGTGCTGAGCCTGGTGTATGCTTGAAGGGATTGACAAGGTCTTAGCCTACCTAGATGCCACATAGCAACCTGCCACATTCTTGACTTGCATAATTAAATCTGCTCCACATGAGTCAGCCGACTGAACCTAAGTTTAAACATACCCACAATAATCCCATTACCGAACATTTTGCGGAAGACAAAGGGAATCAAAGAGGGATTTGTAGTCGATAGCTTCCATAGTACCAGCACTGCAGCAGCGTAGTGTCAGTTTTCCTTTATTGGACTAAATACACAAAGATGTCAAACGCATCACCTGCTATGCCAAACCATTTTTACTTTTAGAGAGCGTCTTCAACTTTCGCCCATTAACCTAGTTTAGAAAACTTATATTCTCACAGGTTAGACTTCCCCCCACACAAAGACTGTGAGAATCCTATAAAATACACTGAAAAGAGGACCTTGTTTAAAAATGCAGACCCAGTCTTGATTTATCCCTGGTGAATTCAAAGCACACATCAAGTGCGCACTGCTCAGAGAATTAAAATCAAAGAAAAGAACCAATCAGATACACCCTTTTCCCTCAGTGGCGATGTAGGGTACGTAAATATGCTGGCAAAATAAGAAAACAAACAAGAGCAAAACTGCCTTATTATCAGCAGAGCCATTATCATAACGACCTGATTTGCTTAAATCATGTCCTTATTAGGCCCAAAAGTCTCTCTGTCCCCCGTGGGTAATGAGAGGCCAGGCTGGGATTCTTCTCCCAGCTCTGACATGTCTTTTATTACTCTTACACTAAATGGAGGCAATGATGAACATTTCGGTCGTGTGATTACTTGCTGTGTACCCTTGATGTCAGAGGAGAAAAGTGGTATGCCCTCTTTTAATATTTGATTGATTTTTTTTCTGCGCAATTTGGTCCAATTCATCATTTGGGCCTTTCAATTGCTCACTTGGTGACATTCGTCTAATGTGGATGTCCTGATTACCGGACTCTGATATCAAGTTAGCCTTTTATGTCCAATTTCGTTTTCTTGTCCCAATTTTGGCCACAGCCAGTGCGGAAAACTTTCCCCTTGCTGCAATCCAACTTTCGCAAATTGTGCAGAGAGCATATTTGCTCTGCCCTGCAAACCACACGGATAAATTATTCAGAAATCATTTAGATAATTATCATGTGGGCATAGCTAGATAATCAAAATATTTGTTTTTAGTGTGTTCTGATTAGTGCGTGTTTTGGGAACTGCTGAGATACTATGCTTGTAAAACTCTTAAGCTTTTGGCTGGGCAGGAAATGCTGCAAGCAGCCCAATTTCTCAGTGGCATCAAAAATGGCAGCGTTGCCCAAAAACATGCCTCGCGACAGCTAATGACATGTGGAGGACTGAGCCTGCGATGTGAACGGTACATGAAATAATAAGCTGCTTTTCAACCAGCGCATGTTTGACGTATCAGTGGCTATTTTTAAGAGCAAAACATCAGCCTTGTTATAAATTCTGAAAACAGAACAAATTGGTATGTAAACAGCTACAAAATGCCAAGGAAATATTTTTTCCCCCATTGAAAGGGAAACGGCATCAAAATCTTTAAAAAAAAAGAAAAGAAAAAACACACACTGTCTGTCTCAATCATTTTTATGATGCCAACCTCAAAAAAAATCCTGAAAAACACAAATTTTAGGTTTAAAATGTGAGGGAATCACATTCATTATTTTCATTACAGCACCCACCAAATTGCATCAAGCTTATGAAATATTTCTCCCTCCTGTTCAAAGGCTTGTTAGAGCTTGTATTCAATTACAGCTGTGGCTCTAACATGCTGTCAGGTCTCTTTAGCCAATCATTAGTCAGGGACTATTCCTCACTGCGTATTCGGCAGAGTCAAGCCAGTAAGCAAACGACAGGCCTAATTGTTGTTCGGTGGCTAAAGGTTGACTAATGAACCAGGGGGCTGATGAAGGCTGGTTGGAGTGAGGATGGGGGGCAGGCTGAGGGGTGCTCTCAGCACACAGAATTTGCAAAACTTTCCACAGATCAAAGTGGAGAAGAAACTGGGCATTTTGAGATTTTTTCAGCAGTCCAAAATGCAGCTTCTAGGTTTAAATATGGTGGAAATTAATATGCCTGCTTGTGTGTGTCTTGTAAAAACATTGTGACTAACATAAAACCATTAGTTAACACAAACAAATATAGTTGCAACTATATAAAAGCCCAGAAACAAAGCAGAAATTATTTCTTACCCCCAGACAGGTTTGCTCTCTCTGTCACTCTCTCTCGTACCTTTCTACAGCTCTGTAACTGTGATTGAAGGACTTTATTCTGTATGACAAGGCAATGATGTGAGAATGGGCTTGTAACATGCAACCGCTCTATGAGCCCTACTTTGGCAAGGAAACAAAGAGAAGCTTAGGATAGCCAGACAGTCACAATGCTGCTGATTACACTTTACACTTAAGAGGACAGGTAGCATGTTGTGAGAACCTGCCACATCTTTTTGAAACTGATGGGCCAGAATTGGTGTGCAGCACATTCAACAGTAACATTGGGAGTCAAAAGAATCTATAGGTTGTGAATATAAATGCTTAAAATAATAATACTAAGGACGAGATGTGTTAGGGAAAATGGTGGGTCCTGTGCATTTTCACTGTCAATGTGCTTTGCTATCAAGAATTAAAAATATTACTGGAAATTGAAAATTATATATCTTTTTAAATATAAACAAAATGCATCAAATTACAATAGTGCCAGTAATGTTAGCCTCCCCCTCAGTTTTTCTTAGGTTTCTCAACCTGACTGTCGTTGTTCACTTTACAAGAATTCAAATATTCTCGTTCACCCAATTCCTATATTCTAGCTTTAATGGCATGCATGCCTATTGAAACGACTGGAGGTGACCGTTCTCATGATTTGGTGTGGTAAAAATTAAATTGAATTGAACTATGTTTAAAAAAATCACAGAAATTATGGCTAAGTAAACAAAAAACTTCTGGTGTCTTTGTATTTCCTCACATTAGCATACCAGGGATCTTCTGCTTGTGAGGTGAGAGCTAACTGCTATATTATGGGAATACACATTTAAGCTAACGTGCAGTTGTGTCCTCTTAATTTTAAGTATTCAGCATTCCTTAGATAAAATTATAGTCAAACAATAGTTTGAAAATGTAGATATGATATGCTAACACAAAAACCTCAGGCAGAAAAGTAACAAGCTAGTGTTCTCCCGCTGCTAGTCCAAACCCTGGTTAAATAGTTAAATTTAAGGTTAACCTCACAGGAATATTATAATTGGGTGAACAAAAAATTCATGGTGCCAGAATTTTTTTAAAGTCAACAACAACAGTCACAACTGGATGAATCTTAAAAATGTATTGAAATATACTGTCTTTAAGTTTTTGTAACTATTTTTTTAACAGTGTAAAAACTCAAAATTTCTTTGCATTGGATCCATTTTCTGATAATCATACTTACATTCAAAGTCAATGTTTGCAGGGGTTTTTTCTTACTAGGAACAGCATGTGTTGTCAGTACATAATTGTTCTTTAAAGGTCTGTTTCTTCAGGCAAAATATAAGGTGTCGGCATGACACAAGGCAAGTAAGGACTAACGTTAACGTTAGAATTTTCGTATATATCATAAAACATAACATGAACATAAAAGCCTGTTTCCCTGACTTAATGTCAAACTTGTAATTTCTTAACACCCCTTTTCCAAATGTAATGAATTAATTAATTTAACCTGAATGTTTTATACTAAATTCTTTCCTATAATGATCGTAGTAGATGTATGTCTATACTTTTAACTCAACATGTTAATCAATCTGCATAAAACTTGATATATAAACTGCCTAGGGTGCCAGAGTTATCAAAATCTGTATAGCTTTTAGGGAATTATTTTTAATTAAACTAAAATCCTTATATTTTTTACGTTTAGAAGCTGATCTCAAAAAGACCTGCAAAATCACGTGTACGTTACTCGTACATTGTTGACACTGTGTGTACACTTCGGGGTAACTGGAATGTTTTGTAAATGAATGTTCATCAAATACTGATCTAATTGTGCCTGTTACTGATTACTTTGTCCCATACCATGAATAAGTAGTTTTCAAAGCAGAACCATAATTCCATTATTCCTCATTTGGTGTTTATGAGCTGCCACTTTTGCCACTCACTATACACAGTGGTATAACGAACATGAAAAGATTCACAGAATTAACGTGTGTGTGATTTTTTTATACATATGAAGCAAATAAGTGCTGCAGGCCTGTTTTTTTTCCAGGTTTTTACAAATGTAGGTCTTTTATGTACATGTGCAGAACAAGCTCATGTACAGTAAGGGCTAACAGGGGGCATGATCACACAAATGTAAAAGTCCTATCTGCTAAACAGTTCATGTAAACTTAAAGTCACACACTAAGTTTGCTATACAAATATAACTTAGAGCGTCTATCTGAGGTGTATATTTTTTGTCTCCCTTTTACCCGAGAGAAAAGCCAAACAGCAGGCCTCCTGGTGAGTTTGACTATGTCACTGCATTTCATCAGAATACCCCAGACTCACCATCAGTCTGAACCAGTTCAAATAGCTAAACTCAATCTCTCAGCAGCCGGCGCAGAGGCACGAGGCCTAATAAGCACATGCTAAATGTGATAAGCTGCTTTGTAGCTGCATTTTGCCAGTTATTTTTTTTTCACCATTCTTTTCTTCCACCCTGGTGATTTACTCACTCCAGGCGATGTGTGCTTTTTGTTCGACGTAGACTTGTACACACCACAGAGCAGTGCAAATAGATTTCTGTCTCAATTGGTCCCTCGGTGTGACACAGTGGAAAGATACTTGGACAGAACGCAGGGCGAAAAGGGATTTTTATGTTACAAATATTCAAGTGCTAAATCACAGTGTGTGCTTTGAGGAGGCTGAGTTTAGTATTTTTAAGAGGCCCCCGTTGGAAACTGTGACTGGAGGCTGAATCCAAAACTCACTGCAGCTCAGCACCACTCATGAAAATTCATTCACAAGTACCTGTGCAGAGGTCAAACTGAAGTTTGGGGAGTGTTGCCAAAACATCTCCCACACGTGAAAGCCATTTTTTGTCATGGGTGAGAGAGATAGGTGCCATTTGGTTTGAGTTATAAAAGCACACATAAATGGAAAAAAAGTATCTCCTGATGGTTACAGTACATTATATGAATATATATTATTAATATATGTCCTTGCGTGCATGTGTTTTAATATATCTCACTTGTTCCCTTCTTTGCGGTGTAAAGACAATGAGCCACTTATGAGTACAGCACTCTGGCGTCTCCATCCCTCTCACCGAGGGGCACTCTGACCAGCTGGTGAATTGCACAGCCAAAGAGATGAAAAGCAACTCTCTGCAACTCACTAGAGTGGTACTGATGGAACCTTTTAAGACCAGAATTGCTGCAGTGAGTGAAAACATGGCCAACACTCTGGCCCGCTGATGTCATATCCCAGCTGTTACCTCAATCAGAACAGGTCCCACCACGACTAAGTGAGTCTCAGCGTGACGCATTCCACATAAGACGCAGTTGCTCGATAAAGCACGGGGAGCTTTTTGAAGCGCTGTGTCTTAACGGGTACTCTTGTGACCCCGCTGCCAACTAGCAGGTCTCCAAAGGCCTGCTGGTTAAAAAGAGCCAGGCTCAATCAGCACATGCTTATACTGGTGATGACTCCCTTCCCCTTGTTGCTGTTATTCTATCAGTGTTCCCTTATATTGCCCTCCATTTTCCATCTTTTATAACAGACAGCACTCTCATGCAGCTGTTGAGTGGTTGTCCCCGATGTCATTTTAACAGGGCCCTGCCCCCTCTGTTTAGCACCCATCTTTCAGCATGTGTACCTAAGCATTTTTGTTTGATGACATCTTCTTTGTGGTTTTCACAGTTAAGGCTGCTGATTGACCCGCCACCCCTCCTTTTCTTTTTACCACTTGTATTTGGAATGTTGATTGTGCGGCGAATTGTGTTATAACAGCACCAGGGAATGAGCGTCCGCGTCGGAGCAGAGACTTTGCTGTCTACTTGTGTCAACAGCCATTTTAGCCTCCTTCTCAGTGTGAAGGGCACCGCATGGCCGACTCACACGCGGAAAGGACAAGCATTTATTTCGATTTTTGACAAGTGCCAGGAAGACCTTAGCTTCACTGTCAGGCCGCGCGTGTGTTTGTATGTGTGTTCGGGAGAGTCCATGAATGTTATTGTCTGAGGTTTCCGGAGAGACTAGCGGAGCAGAATGGCCAAACACCAGGTATACTCGCTTTCTTTCTCGCCCAGGGCAAGGTAAGACATGTTAGCATTCACAGGCTCTAAGCACTAGAGGCCAACTAGTTGAGGAATGGAAGGAGAAGTCGACAAATGACATGCGCAGCGCATTAAACCTCATTCAGGGTCAGGACAGAGGGACGAAGGGGCCGGAAAACTGGGAATGTGGACGAGTAGAGCAGAGCAACATCCGTTTCTGAATGCGTCTGAGTGTGCGCGGCGTGGCCAGTGCTTTGTTAAATGAGTTGCGTTGTTGTTTTTCTGTGTCATCAGGTATTCAGCACTAACACTCGATGGAACATCAAGTCAGGGATGCGCAGGAATAAAAAAAAACCTGAGGAAAACAGAGGTAAAGACAGAGCAAGAGAACTCCTGTCAGTGCTGACTTTATTAGGAGTCGCAATATAACAAAACAGAGTTTACTTATTTACTCTAACGCTCCCCGACAGTTCCAGCAAATTCTTCCAACGTTGTCAAGTGCAACTGTGAAACCTGCAGCAGAACCCCCAAACAAGAGGAGTCTCTGTTATTGTTTTAATTATGCGCTTTTTTGTTTCATTTTTCCCCTGCCGAAAGCCGGTAGAGGAGCGCGTGAGTGAGAGAACAAGCATGCGTGTCTAGTGTTAGGAAGCACCCCAGTGATTCTTCAGCAGGTACAAAAGCTGGGATGTAGGAAATAGCACTTATTAAAGTCAATACATATACATATTCCTGATGCATAATTTATGGCTACTTCTGTAGCATTAGAGCAAGCACTGGAGAATTACTTCACACACTACCACAGTGTGGGATTTTTCAAAGCGTTTAGAAATGGTGCGCAAAATAAGGCAAAATCAGGGCAGGGATAACAAAAAAAAAGAGAAAGTGGTGTGTTTAGGAAAAGCATTAATGCCGTTCATCTGTTCGGGTCATTGCAATAGCATTTCAGTTATGAAATATGTGTTTCTATTGCACATCAATTATGTTATGATAAACCGCCAAGGTTTTTTCAACATAACAAATTAGATCTCTGAGTCAAAATGAAAAAAAATAAAAATAAACTCAAAAACTTGCACAGAGGAAAAGAAGTCTAAGAGAATTTTTGCTTAGCATTAAAGAAAAAGCCTTCTTATTCCCAAATCATGTGTCCGCTGTGTCAGACAACAGGTTAATGGGGCAAAACAACTCAATTAAATAAGTCAACAGTTTGTGGTTCCCATCATTAGCGGTGTAGCTAAGCAAGCCAGTGAATTGCACATTCCAGACTAAAGCAGCCGGGCCATCTGGTCCCCCTAGTGCACAAAACCTCTCTTTCATATTAAGTGTTTATTGTTTTGTTAGATTGATGCCGTTAATATCGGCCTCTCAGAATGACAGATTAGCATCACCTCCTAATCAGCGCTATTAGGAGATAAATATCAGTAATTTAATCACTACAGCAATTTCTTTTACAATAATAAGATTTACAAATGTAAGCGATTAAGTAATTAGCTCACATCTCTGAAGATTACAGTCCTCTGGACTTTAGTGCGTCTGGTTTTCTGAAGATTACACAATTTCACTTCAACCGACTGCCTTCATTTTTGTGAATGAGATCTGTACTTGACCAAAGCATAAAGCAGTTTGAAAATGACCCTCGAATTCCTTCGAGTCATTTGTTTTTTTCTTAAGTGCGCTATTTTCCAAGTGGCCACGCAGCACAAGCACTGCACACAAGGGAGATGAATGCCTTGCATTTATTTCAACTGAAAAATTATATACACTTGATAAAATAAAGGCTGGCTGTTAGATGATATATCTAAACAGTTATCAAGGATTTCTTTGTTGCTGGGAGAATAGCGGCCCTTGGGCTACCCGTGATTTCAACATTCTTAAGCTCTACCTTTTCTTTTTTTTTTATTTACAAAGTAATTTATCGGTTAGTGTTAATTTCCTAAATGCAACATAAAAGGAGCGCAGTGCGGTGAGAAAAAAAATTAAAGGGGAAAATCATAAAAACAGCAGAGAATCGGCCAAATTGCTTCCATGTGTCTGTGGCTGCCAGAGCTAAAGGAAGCAAGGCACTGTCTAAATGCCCCTGACCCGCCGAGACTGGGCCAATTCAGTTTGAAAGGCCCAGCTCTCTAATGAAGGCCTAATTTTTATTGCCACTCCATTGACTTCAAAGCAGTTCAGGTTGCCAAACATAATTTCACTGGAGGTATTTTCAGGTGCACTGCAAATAGTTCATAAATAATTTCCCCATTAGTCCAGGCGATGCACTTTTTGGGTGAATGTTTCGTCTGTTCGGTCCCTGCCACACCACTCCCTCCTCCTGGCCTCGACACCACCACTACCATCAACACACCGAGAAATAGCCCCGCATCCTTCCTCAATCCCTGCACCCCCGTCAGCCCTAACCTTAGTCCTTTAGGAGCTTAAGGAGTCAAATACCATTTAGTGGCTCTGTGAGTTTTCTGTTGAAGCAGTGAGAAAGGCTGGCCATTGCTCGGCTCTGTCAATCCTTTAAGGAGCCCCACAGTCAGGGATACACAGCTTCGCCATTACAGGATTAGTGAATTAAAATAAATCCAGCCTGAAGAGGCCCAATCACCATTGGCTTATTGGTTGTGACCATGCTGCCACTTTGAATGGCTACCTGCTTTAGTGCACATTAGCTCAAGCATTCCCATAATCTGCCCGGCTGACCAAAAGGTGTCCAACTCCGGTTGATTTATATAAATTCCACCTGTAAGATCTCTAAGCATTTGAGTCACAAAGAAAAATTATATAATTTAGTCAGTTTTACTAAATTATAGCATTTAACTCAGTTTTGTTCAGAAACCCTGGCATATATTAACATCAGAAATAGGTACTAAGGTTGCGACATTTTTTTAAGTTACACTAAATTTACATAATTATGCCTCCTTCAATGTTCGCATTAGTTCAGTATGATCATTAACAATGCTACCCTTTAAAAGTTTTCGAAGGCACCTCTCCAAAATGTGGTCTATTCTGTCAAATCAACATTTTAATGGATAGTGAAAGCCTCCCAGGATCCAGCAATCACAAGACTAATTCAAAACAAACTAATAATAAAAAAAAGAATTGATGCCATCAAAGCACATGTGTTTCCCATTTGCATTCTCAGAGAAGTAGTGGAATCTTGCGGGTCCGTGCCTCGACTTAGCAAGCCGTTAAACCACTTTTTCTTTCAGTCCAAGGCTTTCTAAAGAACTTCATAAAAAAAGAGAGACTGTGAGCACTTTTTGATAGGCAATAACACACAGAAAGCTCCAAGATGAGTTGGACAGCTCTGTAATCGACTGGGCACCGAATCCCACAGACAGGAATACCAAGCCGCGTGCCCATTAACCACCCCTTCCCCCCCTCACAACAACCCACATTCGTCCCCCTTTTTTACATTTCGATGTTATTATTGTTCTATAATTGCATTTCCTTCCCTGCAGCAGACCAAATTCTTTGAAGTGGAAAAAATGGAACACTTCTTTATTGTAAGCAGGCAGGTATTTTGCAATAAACTGGGCTGTTGTCATTGTACAGCTAACACGCTTAATGGGAAAACGGGCCATAAATCACAGCAGTGATAACTGATTACTCTCAGCTCCTCTTCCTCTCGCTCCGCTCTTATTTTTGTTCTCCACCGCTCAGTTTATCTGACACTCCCCCGTCCCACGCCCAGAATGCTGCGGTAGGGCTGAAATACGGGAACGTGCGTGGCATGAGACTTCAGTGTTTGGTTTGTAAACAAGCAGTTGCATTGAAATGTTTTTTCGGTTTTTCATTTTTTAAAAGAAAAGTATTATAAGTTAATATGGGTGGTATTTAAAAATGTTCTCTTTTATTTAAAGTGAAATCAGAACATGTGCACTTTTTACTTGTCCTGTTTATTTATAAAGTAATAATTAGCCGCCAATATAATTTAGGGAAATTGTGCTTATTTGGGTTTGTATATTATGAAACATTTTTTCCTCTTACTGTTATGTGTTGCTTTATCCTGTTGTTAATATAGTAAATAAGTTGACCATCACTCAGGACAGGATGATATTAATAACAGTGTTTCTTGGATTCATTATGTTGCTATTGAACTATAATGATGGTGATATTAAATCTCTATTATGACCACTGTGTGCTTTATTTTACCGATCTGTTGGTATAAACACTCACTTACACTGTAACTAACTTGCTTAAAATATTCCCCCAAACTACTCTCTGTACCATATATATATATATATATATATATATGTATACATATATATATATATATATATATATATATATATATATATATATATATATATATATATATGTATATGCACTATATGTATGGACAGCTGCTTCTCATACTGCTGCTATGTTTGCCTGTGTTTGAGATCTGATCAATAATAAAAGACTGATGTGTCTCATGATTCATGACTACAGCCACCCTAATTCCCTTACACACACAAACCTTCATTAATGAGTTGTTATTGGAAGAAAGAGAGCCCTCTGTATCTGTTAAACACACATGGGTCCTTTTAATGAGCCCTCTCCCAACACACACACAGTCGTCTCTGTGTCAGCTCTTGGGCATAGTCCTACCCCGAGATTCTAACCCGCACTTCCTAAAACACGATGGAGGAGAGCCATTGTTCCGCTGCTTTAGGTGAAAATGTTCTTATGGCTGAAAACATTACCTTAACCGTACCTTTGGTTCAACGGCACCTCTCATGTTCCTTGAAGGAAAATGAAAAGCATCTGCTTCAGCTGCTGGGGAATTATTCCTCTCTACTGCTGGGATTGAATAGGTCATTGAGACGGTTTGATTTTTGATGGATGGAGATATGTCCAGACTGGCTCTGTGTGCTCTTGCAGGCCCTAATCCAGGCCCCAAGAGGCCCCTAGCCATGTCCTTTATCCAATTCAGCCAACTTCCAACAGGAAATGAGGGCTTCAGGGGGCACTGGTAAGGAGACAGGACACTGAGTCACATGGAGGGCCACAGATACACTGAACACCAAGAGCATATGTGAAACAAAAGAATGCACTGATAATATTCAGTGGATCGCTAATAGAAAACAGGGCAGCTGCCAAAGAAATACATTCTTTCTTTCTTTCATTCTTTCTTTCTTTCTTTTGTTGACATAAATCAGTTTGTCTGAACCAGACATGAAGAGCTCCAAATTTCCATCCAGGAATTACTTTCACTCAGCTCTGGCTAAAAAAATAAAAAAGAAAAAAAAAACAGAAAAGAAAAGAAAAAGAAAAAAACCCATTTTGAGTTCAAAGAATCCTTAAAAAGTTTGGGGGCTTTTGTCTTGTGAAAAGCAACCCGTCCGTAGCGGAGGCAGCCATTAGATGTTCCGGACATAATTAATCAGGAAGAGCAGCACGACACTGATCTGCATCAAACACTCCCCATTTCCAGATATCTCCTCCAGATTTTCCACTAACACTTTCTAATCATAAATAATCACACACAAAAAAGACTCTCAATTAGATTAGTCTCCAAAGTCCTGGCATTACAGGGGGAAAAAGACATTCCTCTGGTCCTTCGCTAACTTTCAAGCTAAAGCGTAATTGCTCTCTGGTGACTTCATGCCAGTTGCAAGCTCGGGGTTTAAACTTGCCTTATTAGGGGTTTGCAGAGCTGCATGGATTGAGTATATTGAGTTTAGACTGTCTACTATGAAAGGGAAGATTGGAATCATCCAGTATATGGAGATTAAATTGGCCCTTGTTTTGATTATTGTGCGACATGTTGTGAAGTTATCGTCTGTAACATAATGATGTCTGGAATTTGTGCCCAGAGTTTTCCATTAGTTAGGCAGTTTTTCAGGGAAAAAGCTCCAGTGAGTAACAGACAGTCTTAAGATGCCTACTGAGAGGTTTTTATGATGTTGTAGCGGCATTTGATATGTTTTTCAACTTGCATCTTTAATCAATATGACTGACCAGTACAGTGGTTTGCTTTTGAGAAAAGCAAAAAAAATCGCCTCTTAGTGCGTCCGCTATGCTTTCACTTAACATCGCCAAAAAGGAAATAGAACTGAAAACATCGATCACAAATGACAGTCCTGTTGTTGGAAATTGTACTTTGCTACAACCACAGCAAACCAGTTATGACATTGCATATCACAAGTCAGAAACTGTCCTCAAAAGAATAATGGCAGCATCAGTCATTTCAGCAAGTGCCATTAAAACAACATATGTTTACATTCAAGCGGCTAAAGCTTTTCAGAAGCTATTATTTTAGAGTCTAATCAGGGCAGACGTCAGCGTGGATGGATGGGTTTTTGTTTGCGCATGTATGAGAATGATGGTTACATAACTTTTTGTTATGTTTTTGTTTTTATTTTGTTTGAGCCAGTAAGGGGGAACTTTTGGGGTTACAAAAGATTGTTTTTTGCAAAAATGACCGAAGTTCTTAGTTAATATACTGTATGACTACAGTAAACAGTTTTCTAATAAATGTATTTTCTAAATCATGATTTTAAAGAGCTAGATAATACAGCATGAGTTTATTTTAAGACATTTTAGGCAATAAAGCACGATAAAGTGCATGGCTACCGTGTGATTAAAGCTGGTATTCTCAGAAAGAGATATTACAGCAGTATATTAGGTAGAGATGCACTGATCAATTGGCCTGGAACTGGAATCGGCTGATCAGTGACCAGCCGGTCCCGTTAATTTCGTGAACGTGCAACATTTATGCAAAGTGATGCTGACTCATAGCCACATGCTAACATGCCATCAGCGTAGAAGATCTGTACTGTGAGTGAAGACCCAAAGTTCACCAGAGTAAACCTCAAGTGGACCACCACAAAAATGTTCATAACAGCAAACTGAAAAAGACATCTCCCAGCTGACCATGGATATTTTAAAGAAGCTAACGGTAAAGCTAAAGGTAAAGTAGCTAAAGCTAAAGCTAGCAGTTAGCAGCAAAGAATGAAAGCAGTTATGAGGAAAATTACAGTGATGAGTGAAAAAACAGAAAAGGTTTGTTGACTGTTAAAGTTATAAACATACTAGAAAATTATGTAAGTAACTGAGTGTATTTGTTATGTTACATAAATCTACTGAATCTGCACTTGTTTGATATGGTAAAATATAGTAGCTAAAGGTGTGTGCGCAGGAAGTCATTTTGAGTTAATTGTTTCTTCCCAATAAAAAAGAGCTTAGGAGAAATTGTAAAGTCTATGATAATTTCTTTTTCATGACAAAAATATATTTTGCAATGAATAAAAGTAGATTTTTACTTACATATGCTGTTAGCTATAGTTTTTAGAATTAAAATCAGTATCAGCAGGTCACACTTGGAAAAATGCCAGAAACTGAAATCAGAAAAGAATATTGCAAATCAGTTCATCTCTAATATGAGGGTATTTTTAATTCATTATCACTACATATGATTTGAGATGCCATTACTAGGAAGCGCGTGAACACGGATGGGACCTACAACATCATGTCCCCAGATCCCATCAGCAATAATAGGAGTGATTGGAGTGTTTGGAAGTGGTGTGGGATACTTACTGCCTGGTAAAGGAATCAAGGAGTCACTGCACTGAAAGGAATTCCTTTCCCCAAACCCCAGATTTTTGTTTCTTCCTATGCCAACTGAGATTACTGCATGAGGGTATTTCTCCCTGCATCAGCCCCCCCAGTGAAAGAAATTGCATTGACCTCTTCTATCTATTGCTTCCATATGCGAGCAGTTATCTCTCTTGCAAATGGAAATGAGACCCAAAATTGCAACAAATGGGGCCATGCCACTGAATGCAGATGTTCTCTGCTCCTCGCCCAGAGTACACATGCCCGATCAAATTAACTTTAACCCCTCTGCCGACAGAACAGACAGCTCTTTTACAAACTCTCCACTCCAGCAATTTGTTTTGAGTCGAAGCCCAGGGAACAACTGTATGTCCACACGTGGTAAATAAGAAGTGATAGTATCAAACACCTGGATTCAGTGTTACCCCACCGGAGGGGCCCAGGCTTCTAAGTCTTCCCCTTCCTATGCAAGGGCTATGTTGGCCTCCTGGTCACTTTCCTCTCATTGCATTTTTCTCTACGCAGGCTGTGAGGAAAATTTTGACTGAGAACACCTGCTTGTGGGGTGATTCTAGGAGGTCGAGGCTGAGGAGCTACAGCGATGGAGGGATGAAAGAACCGCGAGAGAGGGGTTGAGGGGGAAGACTGCGAGAGGCTAACAGGTGCTTCCTCTATGGGACTCTGGGAAAGAAGACGACTGGTAATGTATGTAAATGAGAGCAGACTTTGCGTGCCCATATCCCTTCATGAAGTCCCTCTGTCTTTCTCTCTCTCTACTCCCCCGCCTTCTGAATAATAAGAAAGTCCTATAAAAGTGGCCTCACAGATAATTTACCAAATTGGTTAAATGTTGCTGAGAGCCTGGAGTGTTAATATGCTTCCATTCAGAGCAGGCAGAGGTCAGAGGAGTCACTGGTTACCAGGAACCAGACAGAAACACAACAGCACTCTGATGATCCCATCCCACACAATGCCCTTTAGGGTTGTTCTGTAATGACCAGCATGTCTGAGCACATTTACCGCAACATACATCTACACCGGGATATGAACTGTGTTTTGTTTACCCACACGCACACACTTTTGGAATGACCTACTATTGTTGATGGCTGTGTTCTTTATCTTTGGGTTATTTTGTGTGTGTTTTTCTTGCATTCATTCATTCATATACGTATAATTCTATAGAAAACAAATTTTTATTTTCTTTTGTGCCTGCCACCATCTGCTCCCCTTCAGGGACAATGATTATGGCTAATGAGTGTTTCCAAGCCCAGTCCCTCATCTATCTCAACAGACCCAAAACACAGAACATGTCCCTGCTACTTCTCCGCACATAGCCCCCTTTTGCCTCCACACATCCATCTCTCTTCCTCGCCCTCTCACACACAGCAGCAGCAGCAGCAGCATCACGGCGGCTAAATCCATCCCATCATTTATAAGGCTGTCAGCTTAAAACACACACATATTACATATATGTAGAAGGCATGCCGAACTGGAACATACAGGTGCTAACTTATTTAGCCGGGTCTGTTCCTGGTCCAGGCTAATGAGGAGCAGGTGAGTGGCTGTTGCTTTAATCAAGTGGAGAGTGGGCCACGCACAGATTTGCAGCTTGTTGAAAGGCCAGTCGTACACATGGGCTTCATTATGGGGTTAGGGGAAAATCAGTCAGGGACAATTGTTTTCCCACTCCTGCTGCTAAAGCGAAATACTTTTCTGTCTTTAAGTCTCATGCACACACACACGACTATGCACAGAAGATGATAGTTTCCAACTCGCCTGCGCTGGAGAAGAAGTAAATCCAGTGTCTTCTCCAAGGGCCCAACACAGGCACGAGTCAGTGACTCATCAGCGAGGATAGGGTATTATCAGCTTTGTTAGATGTTGCTAAAGTCAAGTTAAACATAATATGCCAAAAAAGATGCTTTTTTCAGTAATATGCATAAGTAAAGTCCTGATGTGTGGTCGTCTGAACTCAAAATATAATTCATGAGTAAATGTAGGTAGCATTACAGTAGACTGTAACAGCTCTGCAAAGATGTTAATTTTCTGCAAAATGTTTAGGCTGATTTATGGCACGAGGCGGGGGCTTCAAACAAACCACAAAGAGAACTGTCTAAAAGGAATTAACGCACACATCTGCAAATGCTGCATCTTGTTAGAGTCGGGTGATTAAACAGTCGTTAAAGCTGCTCTGATCGATGCATTCTAAACAAAAGAATTGCAGTTGTTTCAGCATAACACGAGAATATCCACCACACGTACAATAAAAGGAAACTAAATGACTGAAAATGTCTGAATTTGGTAACTTCTTCTGAATATAGTTGCGCTTAGAAGCAAAAAAAACCCAGTGATAATAGAGCCGTATATTATACTTACACTATAAGGTGTGTTTTGTTGAAGCTGGTTTAGCTAGCATGTAGGTAACACAATATTTTACGTGTTCCTTCACCTGGAGGAAGGTGCGCAACTTCCTTACTGCTCTCTGACACCAACTGCAAATAAAGCTGAACAAGAACTTTCCTTTTTTTTCATGATTTCTTTGTGTTTCTGGAGAGCACGCCGGACAGATGAGCGTCAGACCTGTCTGTGCGGCTCAGGTCATCACCAGAGGCATCAAAGTGGAATGGTGGTGGCTCTGGCTAAAAGGAAATTTATGTCAAAACATATATCTAAAGTGACTCCGTGACAAATTCTGCAAGTAGATTTGTCACACTATGAATCAAGATTATAGTGTCTAAACAAAAGGGAAAATATATATATGTTGGTGGGCCACAAAGAGCCCTTTGTGATTTATGGATCACTGGGGAGGTATAAAAGCACATTCACACAAATTATTCTTACAATTCAGACAAATGAGCAAATAACTCTATGTTAGTCTTGATGGGAATATACGACTGTTTTAAGGAGCTACAACACGGAGCCCCCACATTTCTAGTTTAAATGGAGTGACTCTCAAGAATTATGATGTTAAAGGGTCTAGCATGGAACTGAGGAGGCCTGTGTTTAAAAAGTTAACATCTGCATTTGATGAATGAAGGTACGAAACTGTTATAAATATGTCGCAGCTGGAAGTAAACAGTTACTTTAGTATTTGACAAATTAAGATTTGATTTGCAAATTTATTTTTAGATTTATTAGATGAGTTTCCTGGTTATATTGCCACAGGAAATACACGTATACATTGAGAAATTCTGCTTTAATTTGAGGTCTAATTTTTAAAAAGTTGCTGTGTCAAATTGTTTCTGAAGTGCATCTTTTTTTACTGACTTTAGTTGAATATAAAATATAGTCACTGAGTTTATTTTTTCAGACAAAATACAGAAAATATAAATAAAACCCACAGAGGTAAACTCCAGCCTTCTCGTTCCTTTTTTTCCTCGTGCCGGTTCCTTAAAGATTTCCCATCATCCCAGCTCCCACATACTTAGCAAGGCCACAGAGCTTATACCCAAAGCTTCTTCTCATGCAAACCGCATAATTTTTTTCTGTTTACCTTAACAAACTTAACTTCACATTCAGTGTTTTTACGTCTTTAATATTCACAAGAGGGACGTGTAAGGCAGAGTTGGCTTTCTGAGTCTAAACTTTAATGACTACCTAGTACTTAAAAATCATATGCTTTCTTCTGCACTTGAACTTCCTCGGGTGAATTTAAAGGAAGAGCGGGTGTGTGTGTCTAAAGGTGTGTGTGTGCATGCGCGTTTGGGGCTGCGCTAAGCTCGACGATCTCTGCGTGGCATCGTTGAAAAATGAAACTCGACCCAGCGCCGCATCTGCAAGACTTCTAGTGAACTTCGGAAGGTCATCTCCAAGTAAGCACAAGGCCTGGCTTTGCATAAAACTCACCGGCTGATCTGTGACAAAGCTGCTTAATGTGTCACTCCGCTGACAGCCTCCCATCAGTCCTCATTAAGTCCAGCCGTGTCAAAAGTGTCAGCTGGAGTCTCTCACCATACACTAACACCCCTGCCATATGAAAGCAGGTGACAGGAGGAGTTACTGTCATTGAGGAGGGGCTGTGAACTCTCATCAACCCCTCTGTCTGCTGTTACCACTGCGCAAAGACGCGATGACGAGAAGCGCTTTTGGGACAGTCACTGGCGCTGAGCACGGGGCAACTGGGAGCATTTTTGTTTTTTCTAGCAGAGGTCTCTCCTTGGAGACAGGTGGCTGTTACAACCTGCACCTGCAGGGTTGCTCTGGGCAGGCATGGCGATGTGAAAAGAACTTCTCTTCAACCTTTGACCCCTGACCCTAACATTGCACGAGAAAGTAAAACAGGGGTAGCAGAAAATGACTTCACATCTGATGAAGAATTTGAAGTGGGAAGCGGGAAAACGAAGGAAAAGTAGCAGTTAAACTGATTCTCGTGAGCTGTGTTGGGAGAAATGTGATATCTGTGTGACGCTTGGGCTTTTCATGTGAAAGGGGTCGTGCTTTGCGTGGATTTATTCTTGTTTCATTGCACTCAAGGGAGAATTACTTGCAAAACGAAATGGTATATATTTATGCTGCTAACATCCAGCTTAACATCATCATCATCTTAGATTGAGCTGAATGACAAGGAGCTGAGCCGAACTCTGATTGTGACTCTCGGTTGCCGGTAGGTGCAGCTGTAGTTCAAGCCAGCAAAAAAAGAGACGCCAGTCCGGGGACTGGTGGTGAAGGGGAGGAAGAGGGGATAATGTATGGTCTGACTTAAATTAGAGCTAATTGAGGGATGATATTAACAGACCGTGAAATTTTTTGGAGAGACGTTTTGGAGCTAAACCCTTTGTACCATAAAGGAACTGAACCACTTGGCAACAGACATGTTAAGGGGGACACTGGGAAACATTTTCCCTGGTATCCCATCGAAGCTGATCAGCTTTCCAAGTACTGAGAGAGAAAACAGACGCTGTTTGATTAGTCAGAATAAGCATCCAACAGATGCTCGGTTGCAGAGGAGAGCAAATGAATCTTGACTGGAGGAAACTCCCGCAATTGTTTCTTATCACATTTTGTTCCATCTACTGTTGTATCATAGTGATTGTTTAGCTTCACGCTGTGGATGAACAAACATGTTGGAAGGTCTTGGTGCACGTCAGGTGGAGTTCTTTGAGCTCCTTAGAGTAGGAAGTTTCACCAGCGGGGTCTGCTAGTCATATGAGCTGCTCTACTTCCTGTGGCTACAACCATGTTTCCTGTTTGGCTGTTGGCCCTCTTTGCACAGTCCTGCATGATGTATAACGGACCGAGTAGCAGAGTGTCTGTTCATGCTTCTACACTTGTGTGTGTCCGCCTGCCCGGCAGACCATAAAGCTGTCTCAGCTTAAGCAGTGATTAATACGCCCATCACTTTCTAAATGCTGCCTGCCTGTTCTCCGGCCTCGGCCTCCACAGAGTAGACCAATGTTTGCCTTTCCCAAAGCACCCTCCCTTTACGACAGCGCAGGGTCAGAGGGAGAAAAGAAGCATTCTTTAATTTGATAATTAGTCTGTGGACTCTTTGGGGTGAAAGAAAAGGATTGGCCTCATTAGCTGTAATTGTCTAATTGCCTTTCATCTAAATAGTCCCTAATTTTCACTTCATGGATTATACAAATACCATAAATGCACCTCTGTGTTATTTGTGTATCTTGCAAGTCACCTCACTGCAAAAAAAGCAAATTCTGCTGTCAGAGCCTGCTCCAGTGAGAGATGAGTGTGTTTAAATAGTGGGACGGGTGGAATGATTGAGAAATAGACTGAAGGGGTACAATCAAACAGTTGATCTGCCAGTAGAGTTGCTAAGCAGGAAAAAGCAAAGCACTGGTCCTGTGGGTCTGTTTTTTTTTTTTTTCACATTTAGTATTCTTCTTTGAGTAATACAGTAAGAATGACAAGTCCATCGTATTTATTTTATCACAACTAGTTTTAATCATTTCAATTTTTTAACTCCATGGAGACAAATGGGCATAAATGTTGCTTTCTGTTTTGTTAGTTTTAGGATAAGATGATGGTTTGGGTCAAAACACACCCTTTTAAATGCATGTAGGAAAGCCCCATATATAAGTACGGGACTTTGTTCATTCTGAAGGTAACAGCACGTGTGTTACATGCACATACACCTCTATATTAGCCCTCTAAATATTTGATTTATCTTAGGTAAGTGCATATTAGCAGCTGTATCGTTAACTTTTATCTGTTTCGATATACCAAGCTTGTTTCTTTCTTTATTGAAGAACTTGTTATGCTGTCCTGTGGACAAATGACAGGATGTTGCTGGAGAAATATTCAGTGTATCCATCTTGGGTTTGTAGAGCAAGACGTTGAACTTCTTTATGAAACCAGGGGAGCTGTCTTTTAGTTACAGCCTACTGTATGTATGTAATTCTCAAATACATATTTGAGCATTTTGTATGGTTTTCATTTCCATTAGTGAGCTTGAAAAGATTCGCACATAATAAACAAAAAACAGTAAAAATTGCTAATAACTGTGGCGGCTAATACTGTAGATTTTGTGGTACCAATTCTCAATAACAAAAGAAGAGGGTTAACAAAGACCAACATGTGCCGTATACTCACTGTGTATCGTTTCAGGTACTTCAGTCGGTTGGTTCTGGAGGTAGAGTTGGTTGTTTAACAGACAAAGGTCAATGGTTGAATCCCTGCATGTCAAAGTATCTTTGAGCAAGATACTAAACCTTGTGTGTGCAATTAGGGCTCAGGTTAAAAAAAAGTTAAAAATTGTAGTAAGAAAGCACTTTGAGTACTCAGAGTAGAAAAGCACTATAAGTGCCGTTCCATGCATGATACAGTGTGCCTCACAGAAATCTAAGCAGTTTCAGTAGAAGGAACAAAAAGGGGTTATCTTAGCTTGTGCATCAAATTGATTCCTTTATTATAAAATAAAATTCAATTTTCATAATTACTTAAAGAAATGTTTGAAAAATAAGATGCCAGCTAATTTTGCCAACATCTAATTGACATCAAGATCTGAGGATTTCAAAAAATCATTTAATCATTTAAAAAGTATTTTAAATGAAAAAGTGCCTGCTGTTAGATTCTGTGTAGGTGACAAAGATGCTGCTTTAGCTAATGCATTTTCTTCTAAGTTTTAAATGAAACAGCTGTAAACTTGAACTTTTCAAAAAGGATAAGAAAAGAGCGAGTTTATGGCTTCTGACTGTGTGTTCAGACTGCTGGGGGTGAGGGAAGGCTCTCATGCATTAACGCAGACATAAGCATGTCTACAGTACACTCAAGAGTCCCACCTCCTTGCGTGTTACGCCCACGGGAGGCATCATCACTCTCAGAAGGAAACAGGCCAGTAAGTGAGCAGTCTTTCCTTCATTCACACCCCCGCCTCCTTTCCCCCAAAACAGAAAACACACTTATCTATGCTGGGGCCACCTGCCAGCGCCAGCTTGTCCTTTGTGTAGATATCTGTATAAGCCTGGGATTCTGTTACCCTGCTCCCCAGAGGGTTCAGGCTCTGCTGCAGTCAAGCTCCCCTGTGGCTGGATGCTTGAACAGTAAGACACTCGCGCAGGTCAATCACAGGTGGAAGTACACCACTTGTTATCTGTGCATTTAGAGCTTAAATCCCTGAACACGTTCAGGTCAGCTCATCTTGCACTAGCTCATTGCCGAGGTCAACTTCTCAACAAAGACTGGATCAGATGTTGTGCACGGAGTGTGGAAACATGTTTGTGGTTTAAATTGAAGTATCATCTCCCTCTTTGCTTTCTCTTACATTTAAACATCCTTATATTTTATAGGCATTCAACATCTGGTTTGGGATGTGGGTCAAGGTCATGGGGTGTGCTGCTGCAGTGTGTTAATCAACTCGCCTTAATTATTATTTGAATTAAGGTATCATACAATGTAATTAATCCTCCTAAAAATGGTAGAACTTGAATCCATTAAATTCTCTTTCCCAAAATCGCTAGTGATCATGCATTAAGGTTATGTAAGCTAAGCTAGCAAGGTTAAATGCTTCACTATCAAAACAAATATAAAAATAAAAAACAGCAGCGGTGAGACTGAGTCTGAAGTTTACGCCTGCTCTTTTTGAAACACTGCTGTTTCAGATGGGTGCTAGCCTGAACTTAGCTCCATCAGTGAACCTGAACTCATTTAACTTTGGTAACTGTTACCAAACGGTATATTTGAGAAGCTGGAGAAAAAATGTTGGCCGAATGGGTAGAGTAGCTTGACAGTAAGCAGAAACATAACATTTCTCTGCCAGTATTCTGTGTATCTGAGTTAAGTTCCACACTTGAGGTCTATATGCCTAAAATAATATGTTTTGGGATCTGAGTCATACAAAAAAAGAAAAAGAAAAAAATGTGCCACGCATGCTGGGATCTTGCTAGTGGTTATGTGCTGCTGGGCTATTCTGTGATGTTGCGGTTAATTGTGTTAACACGGTTGTTCCAGCGACTGTAAACGAACATACTCATACAGTAGTATAGATACACAGATGGAGGCAAACATGATCTTAGGTTTAATCCTCCAGACCAACTGTCAAATGTAATTGTAGGAAAGTATTTGGAGGACGGCTCTTTTTCTTAACATCAGTTGAAATTATATAATCATAGAAGGTCTCCAGCAGGAGTATATACGTAAGAAGTTTAATGACTTTTGCATGTCTGAATTAAGGAGCTCTCAGTCTCAGAGGTCTGAATTGGAATTACAGCCCATCTGCTGAACAGGGCAGCAGGGATAGAGATGATTGCACCCCGGGATCATCCATTAGTGCTGTCATCTGGAATTCACAGTGGGACCACAGTGCAGTGAACTGCTATGCCTGGACCAGTTCATTTAGCAGCACACAGCATTTACAGCAGCAGCAGTCTATCAGCAGGTCAGATGTTGCTCTGAGCAGCACAGCCCCAACTTTCTGATGAGGCATCTGTTACTTTTCTGATTGAAGCACTTTACTTCTCCTACCAGCACTGATGCCACTGCAGGTTTTTCTTATCCCTTTTGGTTGTTCCTTGTGGTCATCATCGCTTCCATAATCTGAGCACTATTTCTGTAATTTGTTGTAATTATATTAATTATAATAACAGTGGATCAGGAGGTGTTTTGCTAATTGGCGGGTCAGTGATTCAGTCCTCTGCTGTAAGGCACTTTAAGTGGTCAATAAGACTTGAAAAAATCAGTCCATTTACCAGGAGATCATATCTGTTTCATTTAAAATGAGTCCGTTGTAGTGACAAACCACCTGAAGGCAGGAGAGTGGAGATTTTATATTTAGCAAATATAATTCAACTCCAAATTAATCCTTAAAAACAAGTGTTTGCTCGCTTGCTCACAATAACAGTTTAAGATGGCGTGGCGCTGTCTGTAAATGTTTTGCTCATGTCATTTTTATCCCTGTTTAAAATTTTAATACCTTCCTATAAACACAGTGAGAGCTAAAATAAAGTTATTACAATGACAGTTTTATGTCAGTATATCATACGTGGCATATCCGTCAATAGATTTAAATCTTGTATATTTGATCATAAAATTGAAATGAGAGCGCCACATCTAAGGGATTGGACACCATGGCGTCTGCCTTTGACTGCCACCCAGTCCACAAAGCATCAGAACCCCAAGCCTCCTCCTGCAGGTGATGGCCCCACAGGAACAAATCAAGCCTGTGGTACATGATAGCGGATCGTATGAGGAGTTTGGTAATTCAGGATTGGCTTAATGTAGAGTTGCTGCTCTCCCACATCAGAGGGAGCCAGTTAACATGGTTCAGGGATCTAACTACAGTGCCCACTGGTGCCCGTCCTAAGCAAAGGTGCTTAACATACGCATATCTTATCTTGGACACTATGGAGACAGAGACAGATGGATGTTAGTGGTGGGAATGTCCAGACACAGCATGATAGAATATTATCACAATACTTCATGCATGATACAATATTAGTGCAATTTGTAATTTTGTAATATGCTGATTATCATAATAACAAGTATTGTGATTTCTAACATTTTTTCAACTGCAAATTATGTCCTCAAAGTGAAACTTTGTCAATATATGTTTTATATCTGTAATATCTGTAAGATGAATTCATCTCACTTCAGTTATTATTTTTGCTGCAAAATGAGATCGTCTGAGTCTGCCGGCTGACAGCCTACAATTAAATGGGGTCAATTAACTATGATAAACTGTTGAAAATCATATCATATCTGTTGCTGTCTACACGGACAGAAATGTATACTTAACTATTACATTTCCTGTTCTGTAGAAATGTAACCAAAATACATCCAGTTGAGTCAAGTCTCATTCAGCCTGTATGCAACATGTAATCTGTCTGCATTTATAGATTACCGAGCAATTACTTGCAAACCTTCAACAATGTTCAATTTAAGAAAAATATTAACATAACAATAAATTTAATATACAACACAAGCTCTATGTGTGTGTAATTTTGGCTTTGTTTTAATGAAATGCTCATTAGAATTATTGGTATATCTCCAATTATTCACTGATAGAGGACAAATGCAGTATTTTACTGCATGTCCTATATATAAAAGAATCCTCGTAGTTTGAGTCCAGGCTCTATGTTCTGTGTCACTTTACATGTGCCATTTTCTTGTACTCTACATATTGCCAAAAAGCTCCACAAGCTGCATTTCTTGTCAATGAATATCATTCCTTTGTCGGCTAATGAGCAGTAAGCTGCTTGGCCTACTAACGAGGTTCTAGTGGCTGTTGACTTGAATAACAACATGTTAGTTACTGAGTGGAGAGAAGAACAAAGAATTTCTCCTCGTTACTGCTGGCGCCTGATTGTTCTCAGGCTTTCTCTGAAGACAGCTCCTAATATCATCTCATAATCTGCCATCTTCTCCTCCAGATGCCCCCGCCGCCACTCGCTTTCATGTCCGACTGTCGTTCAAAGCCTAATCATTAATGTGATTTATTTCTCCCTGTGTATTATTTTGTTCCTCTAATTTGTTTGGGTTTTTCAGCAGTGGTGTAAATCAGAATCAAAGCGATTGCCACTGTTTTTCTCTGTCACCTCTGTTAATGGCCTGTCTGCTGGAGGTTTGCTCTGAAAAGAAGCAGACCTGCTGTCTGCCTAAATCACCTTTCCATCCTCTCCCCTCATCATAAACACAAAGAGCCCATTGGCCACTGGTGAGAGCACCTTCCTGGTCCGACCTCTGGCTATAAATTACCAGCTCTGTGCAAATTCAGAGCCAAAAAGTGAACAAAATACAGCTATTAATCTTCATTAAGTTGGCGAAAGTTTTGATACCAAAGATATTACAGCTCGACACTTTTACCATGAATACAGTTTGACACTTTTTTAAAGATATAAATGGGAACAAAATCTCAGACACACGTATCCCAGAGATGAGGCGACTGAAAGAAACAATAGAGGGAGGGATGATTGTCATCTGTCCATCATGCATGGAAGGCACGCAGATTCTCAGACGTTATGATGTGTAATGTGATTGGACAGTGCTGTGACAGCGAGCTGTAACCTTCAGCTTCCTGCCTACTCCAAACCCACCTTGCAGGGTTCTAGAAGGGATGTCAATGGTACTGATCAATGGGGGCATTGGTACTCATCATGTCAAATCCACTCTATGTCCGTTTCCCGTCTCTTTTGTCATCGGGCACGTGCTTTCCTTCCTCTAGTCAATCACTCTGAAATATGAACTGAGCTGCTCGGATGTCAGAGAACCAAGTGGTGATACTGCATAAATTCACCTTCATTTTTCAGCTTACATGTAGTTTTAAAGCTACTGTTGTAAAGCTGCTGTTTTCTTGTCGTCTCAAAGCGCTCCACAGACTTATACGCACCACCATAAGGCTAGTAAACACACACAAATACAGCCGGGAGAGAATTATTGGTGGAGGCACATAGCCACAGCAGCCCTAAATGAGAATTTCACCAAACAAACACAATCAGGACCCTATTGCATTTCTCTTTCATGATGCTGAAAGGAAATGCAAACGAGATTAGATAACACAAAGGCCACAAGGCTCATTTCTCTCCTGTGTCTGGAGATGGCTAAATGCTCTAATAACCCTCTCCGCTCAGCTCCTCAGGCCAAGTCCCCCTTTTGTTGAACCCAAACCAACTGCATTAATGTAATGTTAAGTTTTTTTTCCCTCCTTTTTTAGCACTCCTTTCCTCCATATCCAGCCCTGTTTCCCTTGGACTTTAAATTAACTGAGCGCCAACCACTCTAGCTTTAAGTGGGCATGGCATTATTTTGAACTGTGCGATCAGAGAGAGATCTGTATGTCTGCCAGGGGTTTTGATTCATGGTACAGTCTTGGCAGTTAGAACAATTGGAGGAGCCTGAACAGGATCTAATGGATAAGTCTGGACTGAGAACGGCCAGCTCAAGCGAGGACCTTAACGTCAGAGCTGCTTGCTGGTTCGCAGCAGCAGCGGCGATAAATGGCAGCTATACAGTTTGCCTTAATCAGATTGGAGCAATCACCCTGGAAAAGTTTCCCATATGTTGTCGGAGCTGAGGAAAGTCGGCGGGAGTGGGATGAAGCAAAAACGAGAGGGAGAGAAGGAGAGAAAGCAGGAGTGGGTCAACTTAGCAAAGGCTGATAAAACAGAACGAGAAAAGAAAAGCGAGAGGCCGAAATGGAGAAAAAGAAGTGCCAGGGTTAGAGCCAGGACACAGGCCACAGGGAGGTTAGTGTGTCTGGCTACAATTAGCCAGTCACAAGAGAGATTAAGATGATGCTTCGGGGAGCTATTGGTCCTCAGTCATTAGTGATTATTCAGTCAGAAATTACTGACTCTGAAAGTAACGTGTGGCTGCATCTGGTAGTTTACTAACACATGTTTCCTTCCTGCAGCAGCGGCCTTTCAGCGAGATCCAAATCTGAAAATACTTCTTGCAGGAAGTGCTTTGGAAGACATGCTAATTGTGGTTTTGATTTGGTCTCTTTTCAGATGGCAATATTGATATCTTAAAATGAAGTGTGACATCAGTGACACTTTTGAAAATTACCACAAGCGTGCACATAAAGCTCTTGCTTTGTGGCACCGACTGCCCCCCCCTCCAACTTTGCCAAACGCCACATCGAGAACACCGATTATCAAAAGCATAGCAGCAGCCTGTGTTAATGTGGGTGTCCTTAGGAAATCTTATTAACTCTGAGGTCTTTATGAGCTGTGGGTGCTATCGTTTAATTAAATAAGCAGCGTGTTTTTAAACTCACAAAGAAGAGTTTTTGTTTTCTATTTCCTTTGCTTTTAACAATCCCTGATAATTAAAACCCCGTAAGTGTTTCATAACTGAGAGCTCATTTAATGCCCAACACTTGCTCTCTCCCTCTCTGCTTAAGTGCCTACGGAGAGGGAAATCTAGCCAAAATGAGATTGCTGCATACCTAGGCTTGTGCTGTCCTTAGATGTGTCCTGATGTTAGTGAAATGGCCAAAGTTAACTTTAAGTCAAAGCATAATAACTCCCAGATTTTATCAATATCCATGTGCGTTATGACGAACTCACACACAGAGTAAAGAAAGCACTTTCATACACATCCATATCTCTTCTGCGCTAACTTTTGTCATCTCCTCTGTGTGCCACTGTGTATTTATTTGTTATTGCAGCTGATGTGTAATGTGGTGAATAAACACAGCATCTGCATCTTGGCACAGTATGCAAGGTACCTTCAAAGCCTCAAACATGCTGTATCCAGGGACTACACGCACACGACTGTACTCACACATGCGTGTACACAAATGGGTCCAAAAGGCACACATTTTGTAAGTTGCTGCAGAGTTGAATGGAAGTGCTAGTTCTGATGATTTTACTATAAACATAACTGTAATAATTGGCGATGATCATGCGGTTTGCGAGACGCGTGCGTGTGCCCACAGCTCGCCGGAGCTCCGCTCAACATCTAAAGGACTCAGCCGGCTCTAACTTGCAGCTCCAGATGTGGCTTCGGCTCTCAACCCCTGGATGGTCTCCCACACCTGATTTATATCTCACTCTCAGAGACAAGCACATGTGAGCACACCCACACGCAGTGCATGCACAACCAATTATACACACATGTAAGCGTATGTGCACGCACGCATGCACGAGCTCTCCCACTCACAAGCATTCGCAAATAAAATCAAGAAATCAATGTAACCTGTAATTTTTACAGGCTTGATTTGAGTGTGTGTGACAGGCCAAATCCAATAGCTGCAGCGGGGCTGACAGGCCTGACATGAGTCTTGCCTTGCCGGCCCCTCAATTATGCATGGCCCAATGTTTCCCCGGATCTTAATTGAATCACACTGTCTCAAACTTGTTATTTCTAATTTGTTGCATTTGATTTCTGACATCAGCGCTGCCGTGTCATGAATTATGCAAACCGGAGGACCTTTAATTGTGAGTGTTATTAAAACAAAACTAATTGCAGATGATTCAAATGTGACTGGGAAGCGAGATGTTGGGGGCTTACTCTGACATGGTTTCGCTACTTCTGCCAAATAATGATTAGGTCTCACAGCTGTCTGAGCTGTTGTTGTTTTGTGGTTGTGACTGCAACCTTTGGGTGTCGGATGGTTTAATAGAGGGGTATGATGCAGCCTGTTGGTGGGCTACATAGGGGCTCTTTGGTGATATGATGCACGGCGATGACACGCGCTCATCTGACAGCACGCGTGCGGATTCTCACACGCACAACTCCCACAGTATTGGAGAAAGCAAAATGGGTATAATTCATCATCATAGTCTTATCATCCAGCTTATCTCACTTTTATTGATTATGGTTGATGCATTTTGATTAGTTCTCTTTCCAGAAATTGTTTGACTCGCCCCTAAATACACAGAAAATTGCTTTCAATATTGCCATCTTTGAGGCTGACGATATACAGGCACTGACATAAAATGAGAACTCCTTGGAATTCATTCGGTTTAAGTGTATTGTCGGGCAAAAGCAATAAGGCATTTTGATTAAATAATGAAAGTGCAATGGAGAGAGCCCCATAAAAGTGGAATCAGTCAATATAATGTATGCCTGTAACATTTCAAAATGATTACCAAACATTGAGGACACTGAGTTTTTAAACTGAGGAACTGAAAACTTAAAATGTTATAAGCTCTTTTTTCTTTAGACTTACTTTTTTTTCTTCTTTATGTAACTAAAAGCAGCAAGGCAGAACATGATTACAAAATAAGATAGTGTGTAAAATAATTTTGCAATTAAACCAACAAAGTCAAAACATGAACGTGGAAGGTTGTAAGCGGTAAAATGAACCCTCCTGTTCTATTCATAAGAGATTTAACAATTGAATCGTGCCTTCAGGGCAACAGCTCAGCACCTGACTGTAAGGTAGGGATCCTCACGGCTGTGTTCCATACGGGACGTTGGAGATGTCTGGAAGTCATTTCCACATGTGAGAAGGGGGTGGGGGTGTGAGGGAGGGCACACTTTAGTTTCATGAATGTTCAATCAATTCAATAGGACAGCTTAACTTTCTCTTTCCCTCGCATAGCACATTTATAGGCCCACAGGCATTCACAGGCAACATTCAAAGGCTGACTGTGCCTCATACAAAAGCTGGGTAATTTCACCTTATGGGGTGGGGGGCAACAGCTGAAGCCTGTAGGAAAGGGAGCAAAATAAAGGAAACAAAGCTAGTTTGAGAAGGGAACTGAAACAAGGGTAATCTGTAACATTTTGTGGGTTTGATATATGACATAAGGAGTCCAAGGCATGTTAGCAGCAATTGTCCACGACAGTTGTGTACACAAATTCGTGGTTCGCATAGGATGGCTATGGTGGCTGTCTGTTTTTTCCTACAGTGCCAAAGGAAGGTTGTTTTTTGGTTCTTCAGTAAAATATTTGAAATGCTAGGTTATGAGCATTCATGGTGCCCATGAGATGTTGCTTTTGAGTGCTAGTGGCATGCTAATATGTTAAGCCAAGGTAATGACCATAGCTCATGATGTTCCTTTTGACTGTTAATGGTATGCTAACATGCTAAGCCAACACACTAGCCATTGCCAATGATGTTCCTGATTGCTAATGGCATGCTAACATGCTAAGCCAAGATGCTGGCCATAGCTAATAACGTTGCTTTTGAATGCCAGTGGCATGCTAACATGCTAAGCCAACACACTGGCCATAGCTAACACTAACAGCTTCATCTTTGGATATAATTATTAATTTATATGTTTTTATTTTATTTTATTTTGCTCAAAATGTTTCTTATAGTTGCATATACATTCCAGCCTGATAGCTTCCATTGGGAGAGGACTGTTGAGACGACGCAACGTCAGGCTCAGACTAATGCTATCGAGCACTGAACATTTGGTAAAATTCTCTACTCTGAGCTAACACAATCTTCTATAACCAGCCCAGGTCCACAAGATGAGGCAGGGAATATATACATTGCCTTGAACTCCCAAACCCTACCTGTCAGATGCTTGTGTCTCAGCCAGGACGTAAAAAGGTTTTATTCTCATTATGTATGCATGCTAAGGAGTGGGTGACGTGACCTGCCAATTCAAAAAGTCTATCTTTGCATAAAAGTCTATGTCAATAGGGTGCCTCGATGGTTGGGTTCTGTCTAAATGATAAAGTAGCTAAGTATATTTTGCCCATGCCTCCAGGATGGCTGCAGAATCTTGTCTGTTGAGATGACAATTAGAGTCACTTTCCACCCGGGTTAGACCAGACAGGCCCTGTCAACCACCGGCAGAAAAGAATGGAAAGAGACAGAGAGTAATATGTGTACCACTCTGATTCTTCTTCACCTCGTGATCCTTGCACTGACCACCAAAAGGAGGGGAGGAGGCTGAGACAGGGACGAAGGAGGCAAGTGGAGAAAAATAGAGGCAAATACATCTCAGCAGTTACTGTGGATCTATTTCTAGTTTTAAAATGGTTGTGAGCTGTCAGTGAGTCATTCTTATACTGTTCCGTTACCTTGTTTCTCATATCATCTTTCATGGACTCTCAATGTTCTCTGACCAATAAAAGTGTCAAAGTAACCATCTCTGAGATTGTAAAGACACATGATATATGATACACTGGGAGATTATTTGTTGGAGTTTGTACGAGGCTCACGGTGATGCACACTGTGTAAATGAAACATTCGCTGTACAAAGAAAAAAACCAAAATACTTTCTCGTGTTTTAATGCCATGCAGTCCAGCCAACAATAGTGCACACGGCACGCAGCAATGATCTCAGATCAGCTTTTGAATCGGGCTCACACTCAGCCCCACTGTCTTCTTAACAAATCTAAAGTAGTGCAGGCTGTCAAACGTTTTGGCACAGCAGTGCAACTGTCAGGGTGGAGTGTGTATGAGATGTGCTGTATGCCTCTGTGTTGCAACTTCCCCCCTGAAAGGATTAATAATTTACATGGGATTACTCTAAAATTCCACTATTTGCCACAAAACTATGTAACAGTGATTTGTTGAACTGTCATAATAGCACATCACTCAAAGTAAACAATCATCACCTCACCGAGAGGTGGAGGTAAATGTCTCTTTCTGAGAAAGGAAGACAGCAGAGGAGGGGAGGTTTTCCTTTCTCGTGGTTTCCCATCATGTGGCTCTCTCCTAGCTAGAGAAGGTTGGGGTGGGGTGGAGGGTGGGGGGAAGAGAAAGCTGTAATTGCTGTCAGTCTCTCCTGAGCACAACCTTAAAGGAAGCTGCTTTTTCACAGTGAAAGGAGTTTGGGCTGTGTGGCTTCCCCTCCAGGCCTCTGGAGGATTTGGTGAGTCGCCCCCCCCTTCTTGTTTACCTCTCATTGTCAACAGCGGCACATAGCTTTGGATGCAGAGGAATCACAAGGCTAAGAGCCTAAGACACTCAGAAACAGAGACGTGGGTAATTGGAAAGATTATCCTCAACGTGCCAGCTATGATTTGGAGGGTTTTCAAGTGGTGAAAGTTTACCCTCTCTAAAATGTTGCACACAAATATCAAAACACAAAAGGCTTTTCCCCAAAATTTCAATGCACGGGTTTTGACACGTCTGTGTTTACTCCAGATGACTTGTCAACCACTTTGGCAGATGTATATTCATCCAAGCTCCCCCACTTTTCCACAAAGCAACTAACCTGACAGACTATATCATCCATTTATGTGCATTCAAAACATGCCCTGCAACCTCTTAGCTGCCCCGATCCCTTGATTCCAAGAGCAGTCGTGTTGACACTGGAGACTTATGGTAAATGCGTCTTTTTTACATGCATGTATGGTACTTGACTGAAAATATATTTTTAGATAGATGCGCTTCTGTCTAACACATATGCATAAATGCATGTTTGTTAATGGCAAAGAGGACATTCCCATTCTCTCCCACCTTTTCTGGCAGACTTAATCCCTCCTTATTGGCAAACATTCGAATTTGTTTTAAGCGTTAGCCACAGAGGTCAAATCCCCCTCTTAGGGTGAAAAGCTGCAGGAAATTGCCTGCATTAGAGAGATGTATTGGTGTGAAAAGATCCCATGACATGCTGCTGAACAGGTCAGCTCAGTGAAATTTGTTCTCCCCCCTACATTCCTTTTCTCTTGCTTTCTGTCTGCTCGAGAAAGGGAAGCAACAAGAAGTCAAATCCCTCTATTTATATGCCTTTATTCTTAAGGACATTTGGAGAATTCCTTAACTCTGCCTCATATCTGTAATTGTCTTTGTACTGGTCAGAGCACTTGGGGCGCTCTCCAAAAGACATGGTTCATGCTACCCATTTCCTGCAGACTTCACAGCATGCTCCTGCCAAAGTCCCTCATACCAAATGTGCAGCGCTGGTTACCTCTGTCATGTTTCTTGAGCTGCCTAAAAAATAATAATACAACAGTTTCTATGCATTTGAATACTTAATCAGAATCAGCTGTTTGATTTTGTGACACAGTAGTTTGTGAAGGTTAAGATATTTTGGAACAGAAAAATCCCACTTATGTGAAATTTGAAACAGCATATAGTTTCAAAGTGCTGTCAAAATAAGCCTAGCTGAGACTGTGATATGATTAGTAAAAGTTCTATTTGAATCAACTTTTTCTAAGCGGGTCAAAATGAGGACTTTTACTACAGCATGTCAGGAAAAACACTGGCCCTAGAAAAAAATTCCTCCATCTTTTGCAAGGAATATAAATAAATAAATAAATAAACCAAACCCTTAGATGTTAATCAACATGTCTGAATTAGTTTTGAAAGTTAATGAGTTTTTAAGCAGCCTTTGGGACTTCCCGTCAATAAACTACAAACTCATTTTATTTTCTCTTTTAAATCCCCATAAAGAGAACTTCCCCTCCAATGCTGCGAAGCTTTACTTTGAAATGCCTTTACTTTGATAAGAAATAAATTAACACTTTGGAGAAAGGCAACAGCGGTAGCAGGATGCGATGGGCTCCTCTGCTTCTATTTGATACATATTCTAATTGCTGAAGTGCTGACCCCTACTAACCACCCCCACCCACCCCCCTTCCCCGATGAGCAGCCAGAGAGATTTTGACCTTGTGGTGTGTGTGAATCGATGGGAAGTTGATAAAGCCAAGTTCATTGCTGCCTAACATAAAACAAAGCTGATTTGTTTACCTAGCTAAGCCCGCGCATGTCAATCCCATTACGGAATGATTTATAGACCAGCACCCAATGAAATTGTTTAAAGCAGATTAGGTAGAGCCAACGATCACCACTAATATGACAAGCTGATACGCTGTGACAGGTAACCAAGCAAACAAGTTCCTGAAATTCAGATTGAATTAGAATCCTAATAATCCTACAGGGAGCAGCAGATTTAATCAGGAGAGGAGAGGAGGAAGAAGGAGAGGGAAGGGAGGAAAGAGAAGGATGCTGGCTCTTCAGCGGCGTGGGGAAATGCCACCTCTTTTCTGATTTACTTGTCAGGAAGCATCACTCAGCGTGCGCGAGAGGAAGAGAGTGAGAAGAAAGCACAAGAGATTAGGAGCGGGAAAGCGGTCGCCATGCTAATATAAGGCCAATAATTTCAAAGTTGCTTTGATAAAGGAAATCATTTTCCTACAAACACCAACATTTCTTTTCTCTCTCTCTCTCTGACTTGCTGTGTATACGTCCATATATCTATACGCACGTCTGAACCCGTGTTTGAGAAATTAATTCAGTTAAAAAAAAAAAAGTATTATAGTATCAAATCTCCCAAGAGAAAATATTTGTGTTTAGTGTTATACAATATGCATGTGGTGTATTGCGTTACATGTGAATATGGCGCCACAAATAGAAATATTAATGTAATTTAATGTGCAAAGACTCCACTAAAGGATACAAGGAGGCGGTGTCCCTCTCAGCATGATAAAAGACTCCCCTAATGTTATGGATATTGTGTTCCAATAAAATCTTGTTTAAGGTCATAGTACAACTGGAACATCAAGTATTTAAAAGCAGAAAAGTAATCAGAGGATGTAGTTTAAAGCCCGCTAATATCTCCAAGAGTTTCTACATATTCATCATTTGTCTGTTCGCTCCTTGTTTTCCGCACATAGTGTCCTGTTTATTTGAAAATAATGAGAACAAAATGAGGAATAATACTTCTTTTCCTGGACACATTAAACGGATTGTATCTAAATTATGATATTAATGTTTAACTAAGGTGTATTGTTTGGACATTTGAATATGCATGATAATCATTACATTTTTGGGGACAGAAATTCTCCCCATCTTGCTGCACACACACATATCTATGTATATATTATGCATGTTTAATATATTTGGTTCTCACCGAACACAATTAAAAACTTTTGATAGATATTATCCTCAGAGTTGAATATTGGTCTCTGCAATGTAACCAAATTAATCGGCCGCATTTGTGCATCTCGTGGATGAATTTGTGTATTTTAATGCATGAACTACAAACTAAGACGATGAAAAATGGGTGGGGGGGGGAGAAATGTAGCTTAGTTCTGGATAAAACTAAAGACTTTTCATAGGTCGCAACATTTTTTGACAGTTGCCACAGCTCAACCTCTTTAGAGTGCTAAAGAAATACATTTCCTTTGTATGCACATATCACAGGCCTAAACTTTCCCTTATAACCCCTGCATATACAGCTGATTAAACAGCCTTCCATAAATGTCAGCAGTCTTTTTCCCTGTGATGCAGGGACATGGAGGGAGGGAGGATGAGGGATGAAGAGAAGACTGAAAGTTTTAGATGGGGGACCTAATTAGGCAGCATGCGGCCCAGTTCTCTCCCCACTCCTAATGAGGAGTTTGTTATGGCACGGGTGAGCGGCGTGTGTCACAGTGAGGCCGAAGTGGAAGACTATGGAGCGCGGCGCGACCGACGAGCGGATCCCCTGCGCGGTGTGTGTGCGATTCTACACCTGCAAATCCCCAACACATTGAAACCAGGCCTCGTTTGATGTGCTATTCTTTTCATGTTGAGAAACGGGAGGGACCGCGGAGCAGGGACCTAGTTGAAAAGAGGCAGGGGGGCTTGGGAGGAGTGCCGCGGTCTATTAGACGTTTTAATAATGTTAATTAATGAATAATAGGGTTTGTAATGAGCTACCGGCTGCATTTTATTCATCTGATTATCTCACCAGCTCTCTAATTCTCTCTATGAGCACTGTCAAGGGAAAGCGGTGATCAAGTCGAACACAAACAGACACACGTACTTAATTTTGCACACGCACACACACAAAGTTGCAGATGAACTGCAGGGTACACCGAGGTACAAAGATCCAAATATTGATAGTATCAACATTGGTTCTGGTATCAGATTGATATTAGCCCAACAGATAATCGATACTTTGTTTCTACATCTACTTTATTTAAAGCACATTTAACAAAGTTGACCCAAAGTGCTTGAGAGACAGGCGCATTTACAATCCAACCTTCCAAAAAAATCCAGTTTCAAAAGACATGAAAAGCTGAAAGGTGTTTTTTGGTATAGTTGGTAGTATTAATTGTGGAAAGTAAAAATCACAGTGAATCACGGTGGTCATTAAAATGTGTTCAGACACACTACATAAGCTGCTTTATAAGTTAAAACTATGGTATTGGTATCGGCAACACCGGCCCTGTCCTTGCTCGGTATCTGAGCCATACAAAAACTTCCAGTCCTGCACGCCACTGGTGTGTGAAGCTCCAGACGGACCCCATATGCCCCCCAATACATTGTTCTTCATCTACACAGGAAATGAGAGTATTATTAGGCACCAATTAGACCAAGCGGTGATTTACACACTGAGCAGTACAGACATGCATTCACTCACACGCAGACACACACATGATTTACAGCGCTTAAACAGGTGGGTCTGTCTTTTTCGTTATTATCTCTCCTCCCTGTGGTGTGAGCATCGTCCAAGTCCAGAGAGAAAAGGCTGAGGTTATCTCTCTCTATCCCTGAATCTTTAATCTTTTTCCTCTCCTCATGGTTGTCATCTGCTCTGCCCCTCAGATGAAGCGGCAGAGGCAAGGAGCAACCACTAGTGGGCCCCAGGAAGACGTCCTCACTCCTCTTGCTGTCTCACCACTGCATCAACCGAGTCGGACCCCCTCCTCCCCGTCCTTTGTCTCCTGCTGTCTCAACAGCACTCGCTGCGTGTTGGAAGGTGCAGAAGGGCCTGTTGCCAGAGAGACAATTCAATAAGAACGCAATAGGCAGTGGTGAGTAATTAGAAAGAGTTTGAAAACACAGTCAGTATTTATTGATCCGCCTCTTCGTTTATTAGTTTAATGGTGAACGGCAGCTTCGCCACGTTACTCTTTTTTCTGTCTTAATGAATGGCTGAGAAAACAAAAGATAAGTTGAGTTTTCAAAAATTCTGTGAAGAATTGAATTCACAAAAAAAAGGCTTCTGATAATAAAAGTTAAACACTGACATGCGTCAAAAAAAGAAAAAAAAAAAACGTATGCTATACCCACACCTGGAGCTCCTGACATTTTCCCTGCTAGCCCAATTCCAAGCCATTTCCACCCCATCTCCCTTCACTTTCTATTGATTTGAAAATCAATAGTGGCTCCAGCAGAGCTGTCTGTGTGAAATAGTGTTACACAGAACTTCTTTTTTTTTTGGAGAAAGAATTTCAAACTTCAACCAGGGGCCAAATCTCCACACTTCAAGCTACATAATGACGGGAATAAATTAATGAGGTCAGTCTGGCAACATTATGTAGCGGTGACTAAGAAAAGAAATCAAGTGCAGACTGAAAGCAATCACGGAGCTCTTCCTTCAGAGCGAAACCTGAAAGATTCCCAAAGCTGGCTCCATCTGTTTGCTCGGTAGTTGTAATGAAGTTATCAGTGGGCGTTGGACTTCTATAAACCTTCATCCAGGACTGTAAAGATTCTCATTACACCCGTCCTCATTGTCAGGAGGAACACAAAGTCAGCCAACATTGTTCCTGTCCTTTCTTCCTCTGCAACCCTTTCCCTCTCTCCTCTTTCTGGGAGCAGGAGAACAAAAGACAGCCTGGCTCCCAATCAGTGCCTCGTGAAGGGGGGGATCCCACTCAGGTCTTAATCAGTGCTCTGCTTAATAGAGCAACACTTCCCAAATATTATTAACCTCATCTGTCTGTATTAGGCCCTAATGGCCTCCCTCTCTGTATTGTCTTTGCAGCAGCTGGTAATGTACATATATATTAATCCACTCTCTCTTCTCCTTTGCTGAGAGATTGCGCAGCGCTCTCAGAACAAACGGTGCCCTTCAGAGAGCGAGGCAGACACAGGTTAGGAAGCCACTAATTAAATGTCAGACTTGACAGATTAAAATTATGAAATTTAAAATCTGCAAGTGGCTCTTTGTCATTGTCAAATTAAGGGCTGCACTGTGTGATGAAGGGGAAGGGGACGGTGCGCTCTAATGGATTGAAAGGGAATGTGCTTTAGCAGCAAGCAGCTCTCAGTGAATAAAGATTTGCCGCTCCTGCCTTAGGTAGAACGCCCGCGCGTTCAATTCCTCCCATATTCTCCTAAGTCTGGAGGTTGAGAGGTCACTCCAGCGCTGCCAAGCCCATCCTGACCACTCCATTTAGACGTTTCATTCCTCTGGCAACACAAAAATCTGGCCACGAACCCGGCGTTCCAGGAAAGCTATTCCACCTTTGGCTTTCTGTAGGCTGTAGGCTATCTCTGCTTTAGGTGCAATGTAAGGAGATGACAGCAGGAATTGTTTTCTCCTCCAAGAGACATCTGATTGCTGTGAGTAAAACGGCAAGTGGCGTAGTGTTTTGTGAAAATATACTGTAAAACAAAAAATTTAAAATGAAAGCGATTGATCTTCCATTACAAGCACAATCAAGAAAATCTATGTACAAACTTTACAAGCTGGATTCATAATGAGTAAACCCAGCGCAGACACATTCGTCTCCTTACCACTAATTTCCAACAAGGAAAAGCACCTCTGTTATATAAAACAGCTGGTCTGTGTTTTTCTTCTGAGGTGCTTGATAACAGAATTATTCTAACCTGCTTTCCACTCCTCTGCAGTGAAACCTGGTGCAAGACCAGGCAGGGGCAATTCCAGATATTACCTAGAAATACTAATGATCTAATGCCAAATTACAGCAGTTTCTTTTGCACTCATCCAACGTTCAAGGTTCAAAGCACTTCCAGCTTCAACCGGGTCTATGCGCATTCGGTCCTGGCAAGGTCGAGGACACAGACTAATAAAGCTCAGTATGAAGCGCGGGCAGCAAACACTCAACACGGATCAAAACACCGCCAGCATAAAAAGTGACAAGATCCAATTAAATTTAATTACTTGAGCTGTAGTTTCATTTTAACTGACAATTTTGATTAAGGTAGCTACACACTCCTAAAGCTAAAAGCAGAGGCCAAATTGTATCAGAGTAACAGTATTAGTGTACAGTGAACCTTGACTAGCTAATAGGGTTTAATTAAAGCAGGGCCAAGAGGACTGTAACGAGTTCAATAATAGAAGGTGAACAGGAGAGCCGTGTCGCCGTTCTGGTTTGTGTTTCTGTGTGTGTGTTTCTTTGTATTCATCAGCACACTACAGTGAAAACCAGGATTACAGAAAATCAACTTTGCAACCATTTGTTCCTTTTTTAATTTTTATCTGTGAGCTCGGGTTTTCCCTCGTGCAGGAATGACTTTTCGGTGGTTGTTTTATTCTTTCTCCGTGTCTGGCAACAAACTTGACCAGTCAGAATAGTTAATGGCTAAGTTAGATTTTTAATATTACAAGGGATTTTTGTGTCATTTAAATAAATATGAGTTTATTCTAAGTACACAAAATGTAAAAAGTCCTTAATATAGCTCCGCTATTTGACTATTTGAGCATGTTTCTTTTGATTTATGGTTACAAGACGAGGCATACAGAGGGTATAAACATATACATTTACACTTCAGATAAAAAGGTGCACCTGACAGATACAAACTGTCCAGATTGTGTCCAATAACTACACAACTCTATTCACAACTCCAACTGCACAAAAACATGAGTGCTCATGATCAGATTTTCCTGCCACTAATTTGGTTTATTCTGTAGGGAAAGTATGACCACAGTTATACTGGGGACGAAAAAAAAAAGAAAAGAAAACATGTTTGTGTTCAGCCACAGGCCAAATAACATGATTGTGGTGGCTTTTTAATACAGTTGCCTCACTGTAACTCTGAGAGCATTGTTTGGTAGGTTTGTTGTATGCGGTCAAATGACCGCATATAAATGGTTCCTGGATTCCAGCGTGTCCTGTTATGATTATTTTCATTTCTGTATTTAGACCAAGATCTGCTGCTCGGATCCAGAGTTTAGTTTTCACAGAGAGTGAAAAGGCAGAGCTGCCTATCAAATACTCACGGTGTGAGTTTGTAATGTGACAGGATAAAAAGGGATGAAATGAGCAGAGTATTACTACTGCTGTGCTGGACTTTGATTCTGTGAGATAACACTTAAATGGAGACAGAGGTACTATTCAGTACGGTCAGTCTTAGCTCTCCAACTTTTTCCTTTAAATTTGGTCTTATAAAAGTTATTTTTGTGTGTTTTGTGCACTGGCTAAAAGATTCATAATCTGACATGGACATATGATGTTTCTCTAACATAAAAATTTATATATAGTGGAATTGTACATTTATATCTTCATGTGTTGTGAATCATTTATTTTTGATTGACAGCATATGAGGTGCTTCGCATTCGTGTATTTAGCAGTGGCTGAAGACTGAACCAAGAGGAAAAAGCAGGGAAAATCTTAACGTATCTTCACATATATAAAGTATTTCAACCTAGTTCTTTTTGATGAAGGTGTAAGATTATGTGACTTAATCATTTCACTTTTGATCAAGTCACACTTGGTGAGCATAGAGGACTGCTCGCCTGCAAATTCCTGCAAGCTTAAGGGAAACTCAAAGCCAAAAGGGGTTTCTGCTAGCCAAATGCCCAGCTCTCTACATCTGAGATGCTGCCAAACGTGATCACCTGATTGATTGACTTCAGTGGATCTTCTGGCAGAGTTTGGCTGTGAAACTTCAATAAGCTGTGATGTCAGGTGGTTCAGTTCCAAAATCCTCCTGTGTTTACTTTTAGTGAATTATATCTGGAAATATATTTCTCGCAACAAGCTCACACTAGTCAAAATTATCATGCCTTGTGGACTGAGGCTTGTGGTTTTAACTTTTCACTTCTTGGCAAAATAAGAGTTACAGCTATAAAACCAAGCCCTAGAGACAATTTTGTTCAAAAGTGACAGCAAAAGTATAGCAAAAGTATGAACAGCGGCAGTGTAAATAGAGCCAAAATTAGCCAAAAAGTACTAAAATGACACTAAAAGTGATCAGGAGTGTCTATATATTAAAAACTGGTATATGAGTCATCTCTTAATGTCATCAAGCTTCACCCCTGAGTCACCCCCAAATGTGAGATGACACCTATAAGGCTGGATGGTGTGTGTTCGAAAGGTTAGTGGGGAGTGTGAGTGGCAGGAACAGCACTTAGCCTAAGGTGTTTCACTTTTATAGTCACATGCTCCGCTGTAACACCCTGACACACACACAAGTGCACGTTTACACAAAGAGAGAGACACATCTTCCACTGGGATGAGGCTCATCTGCCTGCCCTCTGGTGCTATGCACTGTTTTCAAAGCACCTGCAGCATTTGTTTTCTAGCTGTCATCGAGAGACGCTCCAACCTGTTTGTCAATGAGCGGGTTTGTTCTTCTAGTTAAGATTTTGCCTGTCATATAGTTTCACAAAATGAAAAGGACTCACTCAGTTCAAGCAATATTGCCTAAAAGCTTATTTTAGGCATTTTAAGACTTTATCAGACAGTTACAGCGAAAGGAAGTGTAAACATGAGGCAGACGGAGCAGCCAGCCAGCATTTGAACCTCTGACTTCATGTGGGATGGTATGCACTTTACCACTCAGCTATCAGATCTCCCTGACCACCAAATATATTCTTGCACAACACCGCTGTTTTATACCACGGTTGTTAGTAGTTTTATTTATGAGATGCTGAGTGTTATTCTAAAGCTAAGATTGGATGTTTTTGCAAGTCTGAATGTGTGTATGTGAGAATGCATGTGAACATGTTAATTTAAGTGTTATGTCTTTGTCGTGCTCCATGCTGCTCTGTTCCAGTGCTGTCAGTGGTGTGTGTGTGTGTGTGTGTGTGTGTGTGTGTGTGTGTGTGTGTGTGTGTGTGTGTGTGTGTGTGTGTGTGTGTGTGTGTGTGCAGGGAGGTCAGTCAGGTCAGGCCTGACACCATCTTTAACTCTTATTTACTGTGATTCCACGACAAGACAGATACCAGCTCCTACGACTCTACTGATGTATGTTAAGCGCGCTCCAAATTACCCGCCTGATGGATCTATTGATGGCCCATTCCAACCTGTCACCTAGTCTCCATCAGCCTCTCAGTTATCCTCCTCCTCCGCCCCCTTGCAAACCCTTCTCTCTCTCCTTTCTCACCCCCTCCCTCCACTCCGCTCTCTCCCTTCTGTCCCTGTGGGTCTGAATAAGAAATGAGGAAGCAGGCAGATAGAGACCTCTGTAACCCACAGTGTGCCGCCTGCTACAAGACAATAGCCACCACTGACGCTGTTGCAAAAGTTAAGCAGGTCTGTGTGAAAGCACAGCTGGAGCGCACACACGCAGTCAAGCGAGCACAAAGACACACACACGCACGCACACTTGCACTTGTCCCTGGAGAGACAAAAAGGGCAATGTAGACCATGACCGTGCCTGCTAACGGCCTCGTCTTTTCAAATCCTGTCATTTATTATTCTCTATGCAGGCTCCTGCTCCACATAGTAGACCCTGTCATAAGGGAGATGAAGATCCCAGAGGTATCTGTTACAGGTCTTGTAATATGCTGTCACCTGTGTGCCACGCTGATAATATCCTGCAAGCACTGATTGAGGGGGAATCCAGGTTAACACACTTATACCATTATAAACTGAAATGATCAGGGGAGAGTAAAATCAACTCTTAAAAGACTTGTTAGTGCTGCAAATCAACAGCTACTCAATTTCAAAACTCCCCACAGGCTTTTCAAAAAGAGAAGAAAAAAAAACCTTACACTGTATTTTAGAGCGGAGTTGATGATGGGCCCTGTGGTCCCATTAGCTGAAAGATAAGATGAAGATGGTCAATATGGTGCGTGTGTTCTGGTGTGTGTAGTTGCCAGGTCTGCTCTATCAGATAAATACTGCACTGAATCTAGTTGCGCTAATTGACTCTCGCAGGCATTACTGGGATTAAGTTAGCTAGCGTCCAAAGTTCATTACGCAGATAAATGCATCTCTTAGCCTGCTAAAGAGCTCCCGAGCAAACTTAACTCCCACACAATGCGAGCTACAAAAAAGAAAAAAGAGGTTTGCAATTTACACTAAAGGTAAAAGGTTTAGCTCTCGTGATACTTACCTGAACATTTGCATTTGAAAGAACTCGACCTTTCAAAGAGAATTGCTTTACTAATTTTGTTTCACAGCTGCAGATTAATATTTTATCTGAAAATCGTTGCCTCTGTAAGGTATGGGTCTTTATTTATTCGACAATCAAGCGATAAACAAAATATTTAGCGTTAGCTCCACCTCATCAAGCTGCAACCCGACACACGTGTACAAGCTAATGAAGATGCAGGAAGACTCTGAGAGCAGCCAGTCATCACAACCGTGCTTTTACTGGTGCTTGAATACGAGATACACCTTAATTCAGCTGCTGGAACCACAACTGAAAACTCCACAGGAAGACCATTTTGTCATTAAGCGTTGTAAACAACACAGATTTTTCAGACTTGACCTTTCCCCTGTTTTGCAGCTGAGGATTATTCTGATGCCATTACGCATGCTTGACAAAAAAAAAAAAAGCTGCAGTGACATCTGAGTTGATAATGGCGCAGCAATTGAACATGTGATCTTTGAGACACTTGTTCTCTCTCCCTCCTTCTCACTTTCTGTATCTGCAGTGATGAGTGACACAACAGCAGGTGCTCAGAGAACCGTGGAGAGTGCTTTCATTTTGCCACTTATAGGACAAATTACCCAGACAATGGACCTGGCGAGCCGGGACCCTAATTCAATTCCAACTGTTGACTCTGGGCATTCGACTGCATGCATTCGCAGGGCTCGGGAAAGGAGATTCCCCTCCATAAAAACAGGGGGGAAAGAAAGAGAAGAAAGAGAAAAAAGATATAATTTGAACACAGTCAAACAAAATGAAAGGTAATATTCTTTATCTGGCTGAAGATAGCAGCAGATGAACTGCCCTAATATGAGCACAAATATGATTTAGGAATTCCATGCTTCAGAAAGCCCTCAACTCAAAGTGATTTGGATCAATAGTGTTTGCTAGGCACAGCAGAAACAGAGCGAGAACGAACAAATTAGAGATAAAGGGAGAGGAAGAAAGAAGGAGAGGAAGAGGGGAAACACGTAGGTTTCACGATGGGGGAGCAGGAGAGCGCAGCGGCAGAGTCGTAGTCAAATTTCACTGGTGTCAAATTAATTTCCGTGTTATCTGGAAATTCAATTAGAAAGGACCACCACCCCCCTCCCCTCCTCTCCCCTCACTCTACTCCCTCCTCCCCTCCTTTGTGAGTAAGAGAGTGTCGGACATCCCAGCGTGACAGATTACACTGCTCAGAGTGCATATCAGGCCGAAGTGTTGAGGCCCACTAATCCGCCCTCTAATTCTCAATTAGTGTAAAATGAGCCCATAAATCACGCAGACAGGCCGATCGATGGAAACGTTGTTTTAGGAGTGATTGGCAGCCTCCCCAAAGGTTACTGTTTAAGTTGGTTTAAGGTTACAGCTCTCTCCGGGGTGGAGGAAGGCTCTGTGTGTGCGTGCGTGTGTGTGTGCGTGCGTGCGCGCGTTGGCGTGGCTTGTGGTTGGGAGGGCTGGGGGGGTCGAACTCAATCTATATGATGCAGGGCCTCGGTCCTTTGGGGATACAGCAGAGGGACAGCACCAATTTTTAGCCCATCAGCCGTCCAATTTTTCTCCTTTTCATACCTGCTGTAGTAAATGAGAAACAAATTAAATTTCACCCCACTATCTCCACAGAAACCATTTAAATCCTTTATGGAAACCAAATTGTCCCCAGACAAATCGCCCCTGGTTCTGTAGAAATACACTATGGCGCTGCAACCGAAATAAATTTGTGTCACTCTGGATATGGCTTTGTCTGTAATGCCATTCATTGGAGGATCCTGGTGAAAGAGAGAGGGAAATAAAATAAGGGGCACTTTTGGAGGAACAAAAGGGGTGAAAAAGACCCCAGCTCCCCATTCTCCTTTTTTACTCTCCTCTCCATCTCTCTCTGTCTTTCCTTCCCTCTCCCTTGCGCCCACTTTTCCCCTGCGTGGTGTTATTAATTTTCGGCCAGAGTTTTTGCATTCATGAGCTCGAGATTGAAATGGAAATGAGGACTGGCTGAGTGAGCGAAGCGAGCAGCCTCAGCAGTGGCCGCGGCCAAACAGGGGGCCCCAGCGCAGCACAGCACTGCGCGGCTCAGCCGACACGTGTCAGAGACAGAGGGGGACTCGGCGGCCACCATCCAGCCTCTCATTCCCCCAGATTACCAGCCCCTGACATCAATCACTGCATCAGGGAAACAATGCATAAAACAGCCCCAACAAGGGCGATGAAAAATCACTGACAGTGCAGGAGTGGAGCGTGTAGAGTGGTGGAGGGAGGGGAGGAAGGGGAGGAAGGAGGGGACCGAGTGCCATTCTACCTTCACCGAGCTCAACGATTAGTCACATTCACAGGGGAGAAAGGAAAGAAAGAGGCAGACAAGGAGAACAAGACAGCCAGAAAGGACATCAGGCGATAATGAAAACTAGAATAAGAAAAGGAGTGAAATAAGTGGAGAAGTTGGAAGCCATACTGACAAGCTAATGGTTGAAATTGCTTTAATGGGTCGCTGTGTGTTCTCTCTTAGTGTATCTGTTGATATTTATGTTACAGAAGAGACCAAAAGCTCTCTGAATGCAATCTTTAGGGAAAAGTCCAGGGCAAGGTGTTTAATTACGAACACCATCAGGTACACTGAAGAAAATAATTATTTTATCCCCCTGAGTTCATAAGTTTGCTCACTTACAAGGTAATTAACAGTCTTTAGTTATTATGGTAGTTTCATTTTAATGTAGAGAGATAAAATATCAAGAAAATACCCAGAAAAAAAAATGTAATATGAAAGTTACAAAGTATCCAATCCTGTACAACACAGCCTGGCTCCTGCATATTGTAATCAATCAATCAATGACAGATACTTCTGTGTGTATAGCACACGTGTCCACAGAGTTTCTTTCATCGAGCCTCTTCCCCCACCATGGGCAAGAGCAAAGAGCTGTCAAAGAACGTCAGGGACAAGACTGTAGACCTGCACAAGGCTCGAAAGCACTACAAGACCATCAGCAGGATGCTTAGTGAGACGGTGACAACTGTTGGTGTGATTATTCAGACATATAAGAAATATAACATGATCATCAGCCGCTCTCGATCTGGAGTGCGGATGATCATGAGAGGAGCTTGTTAATGATCTGAAGTCAGCTGGAACCACAGTCACAAAAACACCAGCACAGCGCAGTAAACAAGAAGGCCCATCTTAAGTTTGCCAGGTAACATCTAAATGATTCGGAGGAAATTGAACTCTTTGGCATCAGCTTGATTCACCGTGTTTGAAGCGAGAGAAATGCTAAGTATTACCCAACAGTCACCAGCCCACAGTCAAGCATGGTGGTGGAAACACTATGCTTTGGGGCTGTTTTTCTACTAAGGGGACAGGATGACTTCACTGCACTGAGGGTCACACACTGTAAAATCTTAGATGAAAACCTTCTTCAGCCAGAACACTGGAGATGGGTCATTGTTGGGTCTTCCAGCATGACAATGACTCAAAACATACCACCAAGATAAGAAAGGAGTGATAAAGAAGAAGCACTTTAAGGTCATGGAGTGGCCTAGCCAGCCTCCAGACCGCAGTCTGTTTCTTTGTAAGCAAGCAAACAACAAACAAATTTGGCAGGAGATCAAATAATTATTTCCCTTACTGCACATTAAAACTATGAAAGAGTAAATTAATGATTAAGTTGGATAGTTGGTTAAACTGGCAGCATGTCACCTTAACAAGAACAGATAGCTAACTTTATTAAAAAGGAGTAGTGTTTACTGATAACCACTTGTAGGATCTTAGCAAATGTCTGACTGATATCCAAAACAATCCAAGCACTGTTTATAAAGCAGTATGCATTTTAAATAATAAGTATATGAAGTATCTAGGAGTAAAGCTGATATTATAAATAATCATCTTTGGCGCCTGCAAAGCTGTTTGCTAAATCTGGATGGATTGTATTTGCCTCTTTAGCTGCTAAATGCTACACTGGGTTCACCAAGCTCCTCTCCGACTTAAATTTATAAAGCATTAATCTTTTATTTGTGTTGGCGAAGGCAAAACAAACAAAAACAGTCGTTCACCACCTCTGAATTTAAATCTTTGCCCTATTGACCACAGATATAGCCACAGTGTGAGAGGGGAATAACATGTACTTGGCTTCCGTCAACAAATAGCAAGTGGTGTAAGTGATTTTTTGGTTCGGTGCATTTTGCACTAACGAGAACAATAACACAACTTTCCATGAAGTTGGCTTGCTTCAAGAATTAGCTGCCAATTTTGGCTTTGAGCTGGATGTGGGCATGGAGTGGGTTTATCGTAACTTGTGTGTCGTTCTGAAAACATCACTGATGAGATGGTAAGTAAAGTTGAATCAAAAACCAAAGCAATGAGCTGATAAATGATAGAGAGCTCTGAAGCAAAGAAAAACAGCACATACAGTCATTTGCTTCACTCTTATTGTAAAAATAGCTGATAACAGCAGCTTTAACTATTCATCATTCAGTCATAGTTTGTTCCAATGCTCCATCGACCGTCATTAATAATGAAAAGCCATCCAATCATGCGTTTGAATTTTTGGCAGCCAAGGGAGACCCCTTTGTTTACATCCGGGTCCTGGATCCTGCTTTTACAAATACTTAGGGTGACCTTTGACATATGTCAACTGCCTCCAAAAAGACCTCTTTTGACTGCTGTTTTAAAAGGCCCAGTCTCTGGCTTTGCCTGTGGTGGAGGGGTCAGCTTTTACGACAGTGTCACCTCAGGTTCACGTCTAACCTAATCTGGTCCAGTACTGATGACATCATCACTCACTGAGCCTTTTTCTTTCTTTTTCTGTGGTGGTGGGGGGGGGGGGGGGGGGGGGGGGGGACAGTGGAATTTCATTTTAGCAGTGCCAGACCGGTCTATTATTATGATCATTATAAACCGTGCGTCTCCCTCCCGCAGTTGTTCTGCGTCTGCTTTGTGTCCTCTGCAGCAAAAAGCTAATGTGCTGAAAGGCTGGTTCTTGTCTCCCTGAGCTTATTGAAATCATGTGAATGCCATTTGCGCTTAATCCTTCTGGGTGTGCCATAAAGAGAAGAGAGTCGGCAGCTCCTGAAGAGAGATGAGAGGACCTCAGGGGATTCACTTTGCTTTGCCTCGTCTGCTGAGAAAAAGAAGGAGAGGGAGAGAGAGACTGAGAGCGTCAAACAAGTGACAGCCTAACCAAAATACGTCTCATAATTTGATTAGGTTACAATGACAATTTTTATTTATAGTCGTCTCAGATGCAAGGAGGTGGGTGGATTTTTTTTTTCCCTTTTTTTTGGAGCTTTTAATTCATGATTATGTTTCATAGCTGGAATCTAAATAAAAACAAGCAATGATCTATGTAGCTAGGGGCTAATTACAGACAGCAGTATGTCCATCTGACACCTGGTCTCAACTGCTCCAAACACTTTTTTGCCTCATTAGGTTTGTGATCACTCATTTTATTTAGTGTGTGTGGGGGTCCCCTACTCCTCCAAAACCAGGATATCAAGTCACTGGAACACCTTCCATATGCATGAGAATTACATCAGAGACTGTGCTGTTGTCTGAGCTTTTGAAATAATAATGCGGCAAATGATAACGCCTCGGGACGCTACAACACCTCATTACAGCTCAGAGTAGTTCTTGTAAAGGAGAAAACAGGCTGGAATGAATAGGAAACATGGCGGCGCTTGAACAACAGTGGTATTTATATTCATCCCGTTTACATCAAATTGTTGCTTTCCCACAAAAGCCTGGAACGGCAGCAGGGTTTGAACTCGGGGTTAATGAAAAAGTCCCTGGCGTCAAGTTACCTGCTCGTCTGCAGGCGAAGCCGTCTGTCGAAACAAACATTTCATTTGTGCGCCACATGTTTCTCAGACAAGACCCTTGTAAAAGTTGTTCAATAAATTTTACCGTCTGTTTTACAGACCTCCCCTTTCCCCCCGTGTCATTTTTTTAATTGAAAGTGGATTCTAACTCGGCTGTAAACATCATTCCACCCAATCAGAGCTGGTTTAGATCAAATGGTTGTTTCAATGGGCCGCGCGCTTACAGATGCCTTCAACCTCGCCTTGTCTCCCAGGCTCTCGTACTGTTAAACACTCTGGCACTCTTTTAAGGCTGGGTGATGGCTGTCACTGTATTTTGTCAGCAAAGCATAATATTTCTTCAGGAGTTCTGAACCTGGCACTCAGCGGGGTAGAAATGAAAATAAGGCAGTACATAAACGGAGGGAGTCAGCCGTAAATCACCTAACACGCAGAGGAGGCAGCAGGTAGACGAGCTGCTGGCTGTCACAGCACTCCCCTGGAAAGCAGATTGGACACCAGCCATCATGCTTTAATCAAACTGCACATAACAGACATGTCCCTGCTCTTTATGACACACACGTACAGTGTGCAGCGCACACACCAGAGAAGTGCGCTTTCAGACTTTTCCAACTTGTGCTATTTAAATGTGGCTTGTGTTTGTTTGTTTGGGTGTCAGAGGTTATTCTTTTGTGGTATCCTAAAAGCGATCTTTGAAGCTTTAAAATCAGTTGGTTCACGCACACACGTGCACACGCACGCTTTCTTCAAAGGTCGGTTCTCTTAACTGTGATATGAAGCAGTTTTGGGTTTTTTTGACATGCTGCGTGTCAAACGATAATGTTATTGTTGGCAAGACTCTTTTATAGCAGTATAATTTTATTCTGACTTTTCCCTTTCTTTTTTTTTTTTAATTAAACAGTAAATGTCTCGCATGGCTGTGGGTTTGCAGCTAAGTGCGGGTTTGAAAGCTAATACCAAACAGATGGGGAAGTATTCATATTCTTATGAGAGCAGAATTATGCAGACCCCTGAAACAATAGCAACCTTATTATACCCCCGAATGATGAATTGTCCCACTGAACTGGGACACTGAGACAGTCCGCTTCATTCAGGACGTAATGTTGTGCTCAGGTCTGTTTTAGTTCTGGCTTTCATGACAGGTTGTGTTTGAAACCCATCTTTCAGTGCAATGTTATTACGGAATCTGCTTTTCTGCTCGTAAATCAGGCCTTGCTCATTTTCGGCGTTTTCCACTGAATGTCACGTCTTTGGAAATGTCAAAAAATTACTTACAGCCTCTAAGAAACTGAATGACACTCCTGTTGTAAAGTCGCTCTGTGCAATACTTCATATCAGTCAAAAATAGGACTTAAAAAAAGAAAAATACAGCCCCAACACCTTCCGAGCTGTTAGACATCTACCGATCAAGCAAGGCTGTGGCTAATGATGCTCTCATTACGTGGGTGGTTCACTCTAAGGCACTCTGAGGTTGTCTAGCATTTGATTACTGTAGTCACTTCATAAGCAGTGCTGATTGTGTAGAAGCTCTTTAAAAGCAAGTATGCTCAGAGGCCCCACGGGGGGGAAAAAAGTAATCAGATTTGGAATTACGCTGCCTTTTTACTGTTTTAATTCTCCACCTGCCGATAATTAGCAAATGCACCTCTTTGATGGGAAAAGGTATGTTAGGTAGGTGTGTTCTGTAAGTGTGCCTGGGTGCAAGTGATGTAAATTTTGTCATCAGATTGCAAGCATGAGGGTCAGTGGTAAATGGATTGGTGCTTTCTCAAAGTGCTAGCACACCACTCACTCTACCTGTGTGAATGTGCACAGAGCAGAGAATCGCCTGTTATCTCCAACTGGGTTTTAGGTTATATGAAGCCAGCTAAGGCAAAGGAATCCTGACTGTGTTGCACTCCGTAGCATACCCCTCAGGCAAACTTCAAAAAACTATCAGAGAAATGACTACTCAGCCATAATGTCTTCAGTGAAATACAATGAGAGCTACAAGATTTATTTGGCTAACATTAACAGCACTTCGGTAAAGAATTACTAACGCATAGCTTGAAAAGTGAAAATGACTCATCAACAATCTCTGGTCCCTGAGGGCAGGGAGACAGATGCAAGCTGATTTGAGAGCAGGCACCTGGGATGGTAAACTAATGCCAATTGAGTTACAGCTTCATTACATAAAGCCAGCGAAGGTGGTTTAAGCTATATGAGTGATGACCCAATATGTTGGACATTAGCTGCACAGATTGACATGTGACAGGGGGAGCAGATGGCTCCCACTCCTCACTCCGTTCCTGTGCTGTAACACGGTATATCTCGTTGAGGGGTGAGCTTTATTGATTGAATTCCTGCCCTCAGACATGAGGGGACCTATAGCTACATGTGTCAGAGCTGCTACTGACTGCTGGAAACCTGACACCGGAGCACAGGTTGTGCAGCGGGGTGGGGAGTGGCTTATTCTGTAAGTCACTCAGTGGGTCCCATCTGTCATCTGAAACAGTGCCTCGCTGTTGTCAGACGCAGACTCGAGCCTCATTATCACTTACAAATGTAAGCAAAAACATCTCCCTGAATTATCTTTTGAGTTTGTTGAGTTTTATTTTGCATATTTCAGCCGAGATTTTATTTAGCATCTTAAAAAGAAAACAGAATTCAAAGTCTCATCCCGCAGAAGATGAAGGGGTTATTAAAAAAAAATGCCTTAGATGTGATCGTGTTGTTTGTGTTTGTGTTTTGTTATCCTGTCAGAAGGGTAATTGCTGCGGTTGCAATAGATTAAGGTCTTGCGAGAAAACATAAGTATTGAGAGGATGCAGTTATGCCGCTAACCACAGCTTAATCACGAGAGCGCGGACTGACCCCTGTCCCGCAAACATTCCTCTTAATTGCACACACAAGGCAGCGAAAATGTTTCCCTTCAACAACCAGTTCATCATTTGTTGTAAACTATAAAATGATGTTGTATAATGATAACCATCAACAGTGATCCAGTGCACCCAAAGACCTTTCTCATCAATTATCTGTTATTGGAGCCTCTGTATCCTGTGTATTGTGATATTCGTTTACGTTTGATGAATGTTACGCTCTGCGGGTGTTTTGGTCCCCAGGATATCTTTCTCCCAGTGATGTACTTATTAATAATAAATTGAGCGAGGAATGTGTGAGTTCTGCCTCCCTGCTCTGTGATTATAGAGACAAAAGAGCGTTTGAAGTATCCATCTTAATACAGAGACACTTTATTAGATAAAGCTAACTCACCCAAGACAAATAGTGACGCTCGGGCACTGGAGGAACAGCAGTGCTCTCGTTCTTTCTTTGCCTTTCTCTATGTCTTTTTCTTTCTTAGTCTTTTTTAAATACATGTGTTTTGTTTTGTTTTGCTTTTTTTACTCATAAATCCATCTCGCAGTGATGCTTGTAAGGAGGGCAAGACCTCCACGGTGTCAGGTGAGGAGAGATCCAGAGGGTAGGATGTGGTCTGAGGTTGGGCTAAATCAGTTCCTGGCTGTGTAAACCACCAGAGGTTGTCTTCAGAGTCATATGTCATTCATTTATATTACCACATTTGCCACCAACTGCCCCCGATTCCCAACCCCCCTGCCGTTCTAACACTAACAATACATAATCTTCATGTGTCAGACATTCAAATGAAAATACAGGGAGCGTTATTTATGCCTTCATCGCACTTCTCGGATGTATGTTTTTCTCCCGCTCTATCAAAGAGCAGTCAGTCACCTCGGCCGTATAAATCACCCTCAAGCTGCACTTTGTGAAAACATGCCGATTAAGTTTGTGCACCGTGGTCGGCCGGGAAAGCAGTAAATTTCCCAAGTAACAAAGTTAACATTGATTCAGATATAAGCACTTGTCCATGTGTAACAACGATAACCTTTTAGTAGATTTGGAAAACATATTTGACACCCATTAAAATAACGAATGATTTTTCTCCTCCCTAGAGGAAGGCAGGGAAGGTGTGTTTGAACAGGAAGGGATGGGGAGGGCGAGGGGGGGTGACTATGCTGTGACTTTGCAGGACTCCTGCATCCTGAGCCCAGTGACTCTCCAACATGTGAGGATAGGAAAAGACAGAAAATACAGAAAATAGAAAGAGAAATTATTTAGGATATATATTTATGCGTGTGTGTGTTGGGCTTTGGCATAATTAGGAAGCAATAAATTGGAAAACAAGCTGCGATTTTATGTAAACAAATATTTCACAAACCATATGAAGAGGAAAGAAAAATTTAGATTTAAAAAATGCATTTTGAGCAAAGATGGAGAGATGGATCCACTCATGCTATTTACAACTTCATACTGAATATTTTGGCTGTTGCTGTCTTGCATTTGTGATGAGCAAGTGATGGGACTGACTGATCGAGGACACTGCACGCTGATATAGTAGCGACCTTTCATCCAAAAGTCATCCATGCACTAAAGAATACCCTGACTTATTGTCTTATTTTGTATTTTCATCCACATGATACCAATAAGACTTGAAACGTGAGAACTTTGAGAACATGCACTCACGAGGAAGGTTTTTACTGATGCCATACATCACATAACCGCATGGATCTTCTTTCTTTTTGCAGCCAGAGGAGTCACCCTCATCTGACCGTTTGAGAGAAAAGACTTTAGTAACTTTTACAGGCTGAACTCTCATATATGTAAAGTCTGATGAAAAATGAATCCAAAAAGGAAATGTGCATTTCTTATTCAACCTATTGTTGTGACTCCATGTTCTCATTTCCATCAACAAACCCCAACAGCCTTAGTAACTTCAAATTAACATGAATTTTGTGTAATTTTTTGCAGGCCTGAAGTCATGAACTTGTACCACTGAACATGACGCTGAGGTTATATGAATTGGTGTGATAGCAGTTCAAGGATGGTGACCACTGGACTGATAAGATCATCACATAAAACCACAAATCACAAAAAAACATAACAAAATTACCCCCAAGCTTCACTTTGTTTCGATTATTAAGTTAAGTTAAGTTAAGTTAACTTAATTTAACTTAACTTAACTTAACTTAACTTAACTTAACTTATCTTCATTCAGTCCACTAGGAACCAGGAATCACGAAGTACTGTCATCTATCACAACGGTCCCCAACCTTTTTGCGCCACGGACCGCCATGTCCGAAAATATTTTCACAGACCAGCCTTTAAGGTGTCGCAGATAAATACAACAAAATAAAACCAGTACCGGTACCAAAAAAAAGATTTACTCATAACACACAGGAAAAGACCCAGGGAAACCGAGTTAATGATAAAAACGATTTTAAAAAATAACGCTAAAAACCCTCAAAACCATAAATTTCACACCCGAGCCTCAATCTCGCGGCCCGGTACCAAACGACTCGACCGGTACCGGTCGGACCCCAACCCTGCTGATCTATCATGTCTCCATTCCCCTCACTCCCAACCGGTCACAGCAGATGGTTGTCCCTAAATTGAGCCTGGTTCTGCCAGAGCTTTCTTCCTGTTAAAAGGGAGTTTTTCCTTCCCCCTGTTGCCATGTGCTTGCTCATCTGATTGTTGTGGTTTTCTCTGTACACTCAAAAAAATTATTCATTGGATGAACGTAATTAAATCATGTAGCATCTGCATGAAATTCAGCAACTTAATTTGTTCTTGTTGAGATGACATGATACAATCCAGTAAGAGTGGCTGGATCCAGGCAACTAACCACTCTTACTAGATTGTATCATGTCATCTCAACAAGAACAAATTAAGTTGCTGAATTTCATGCAGATGCTACATGATTTAATTACGTTCACCATAGAAACATGGAATTATTTAGTTCAAATTACAAGTTTGGATCTTGCGCATGTAACAACCACCCAATTTCATTTTTTTGAGTGTATTATTGTAGGTCTTTACCTTACAAAATAAAGCACCTTGTTGTGATTTCGCATTATATAAATTAAACTGAATTTAAATTGAATAAGTTCATCCCAGTACATCCCCCATGGTGACTGTAGAGGCAATTTGAGTACAGTGAGGTTCATTGTCATGTTCAAGAAATCAGTTTAAGATTATTTGAGCTTTATGACTTAGAGGGGAAACGAAGAGCCCAAAGTGTGCCAGGAAAAAAACACCACCACCATGAGTGACAATTTGAGTTACGGTTGCCTTCCTATCAACTTGAAGCATGACCTCTGGCATCAACAGGACATTTCTGCCAGCGCTCACTGGATAGTTTCTATTTTTCAGATCATTCTCTGTAAACCCTAGATGTTGTTTTGTGGGAAAATCCCAGTCAGTCACCTTACAGCTCAGTTTGAACTTAAGCAGGCCGTCTTGACCATGTCTACATCCCTACAACAACTGAGTTGCTGCCATGTGATTGGCTGGTGAGTGGCTGGTGCCTGATCACTGCGACTTTTTAAAAAGAACTGAATGGTTTTTTAAAACAAGAAAAATAGAAGTCAAGGCGATTTAATCATCTGATGTGACTCCAGGAAAACTTCACCACTGTGTTCCAAAAACTGTAACATAAACTCAATCTGTCTCCCTAAATAAACAGCTGATTAACAGGAACCTTTATAACCACAGCCATTTACACTTCACGCGCTTAATTAGATACACCTGAATGTTCTGTGTCTACACTGCAGGGCCTTTGTGCGTTGCATGTATGTGTACTCTTTGCGGTGCATGACGACGTGTTTGAACGCCTTTAAATAATTTGCAAGCGGTGAAACCAAACCCAGCGAAACTTCGTCTTCTTGTCTTTTCATGATCTCTCGCTGCTCAGATGTTCGCTCAGTAGTTTCCATTTAAAGTGTATACATAAGAGAGTATGTACGCGTGTCCATTCTTTTACAGTTGATACAGTAAGGAATGTATTTTCATAAAGTCACATTTCAGGTTAGCTTCGACTTCAATGAGTTATGACAAGAAGTGCTCATAGTCTTGAATTTGTAGAAATATCAAAGAACAAAAGAAAGAACACGTATGCCTCTCTCATTTTTTTCTCACCCAAAAAGCGGGAACACATGTCAGTCGGCTGTGTGTTCTTCCCAAGGTAAAATATTTTTCCTAGCCAAAGCGCCGATGTGACAAGTCCATCACTGAAAGTAGTTTGTCCTCAGTGAAAATATTATGAGAAGCCGAAGAAGCAGAACTAAGGAGGAGGGGGCTGGGATGAGTGACGGACAGCTTTGACACACCGGAGCACTTAGACAATTACTAACAGTTTCTGCCAGTCACCACATCTGACACAACACAAACAAGGCAAGGATAATTTTACATTACACTGCCGGGCACGGGTCACTTTAAAGGAACACAGGGAAGCCCGTTTCAGCTTGCATTTCAAGGCCAATCATCTAAATTGGCCCCACAACACAATCCGGCTGCCTGAGACTAGTTCCCCCTCTCTCTCCTTCTCACTCCTTCTCTCCAGCTCCCAACAACATATGATAACCATGAGTGCGAGAGAGGGAGCAGATCTTTGAAGTGCAGCTGTCAGTCAACGTGTTTCCACAGTGGGAACGATGAGGGTAAAATAGTGCACAGGTGTGGAAGCAGACACAGCTGGACCCCACCAGGTCAAAGTGATGCAGAGGAGAGGAGGTGGGGGTGGTGCGCAGTTAAGGTGACAGCAAAGCACGTAGAGACGAGAAGTAACAACATTAAGAAAGCAATGAATTTAAACTGGGGAATAAGCTACAATGCAAAGCATGCTTATTTGCCGTAGCCTCCGTACACAGTTTACTCCCACTGCACACAAACACAGTCAAAAGCATATTTTTTGCATCAGGTCTATATACACATGACTTGCAACAGCCAACAGCTAGCTTAACTTAGCGTGAGGAAAACAGTTAGCATGGATCTGTCTATAGGTCGTAAGGTTATTGTATAAATGCTTGACTTTTTCTGTCCCACCTGCGAATTTGAAAATAATCCGTGGACAAAATACAAAAACATACATTTGTTGTGTAGATTGCACTTGCTCTGAGACAAAATGTAAACCTTGTTGTTCAAAAAGTGGTTCTGAAATATTAAAATACAGAATAACTCTCGAGAGTGCCCCCAAATTTTTCTCTTGCTCCAACGTCTTGATTACCACATCAAATGTAAAAGTTAAAATGAGTTAGAAATCCACTTTTTCTGTTTTGTTTTCATTCATTCATTTTCATTCAGTTATGTACTGCAAGTTTAGTCCCACATGTTGTCTGCTAACACCATGTTTAAACTCTTTGTTGTATTTTGTATTTTTTCTGAGTTTTCTGACTAGTTTGAGTGCGTCACTCCAAACAATGCAACACTTTTGCCAACATTAGTAAAAGAAGACAAGTGTATCAGTTTCCTTTGCATTTATCCTTGACCTTCGCAGTTTATTACACGCCACAAATCACATCTTTTCTGAGAAAACGCTGTTACAAGCAAGCCTGGCAACTTTACAAACATATGTTACAATCATATAAATTATTAGATCTTTCTGTGGACCTGAGAATTTTCTTTGTTGCATTTATGTCATAATCTCCAAATAAAGGTAATATATTCATTTAACCCTGATGTCCCTGTGAAACCACGTTGCTCTGCTTTTAATCCTGTTACCATATTATTTTTAATAAAATAATCTAAGTGTTTAATATATGGTCTTTATTAGTTTGAATTTTTATGTTAACAGTGTATTTAAGCAATAATTTAAAAATAAATTATGAGATTTCTAAAAAAAAAAAAAAAGTGTGACAGTTTAAGCCTTATCCAGAGCTGGATGAGTTTTCAGTATGAAGCTTTAACTTAATCATCGTTAATTTATTAAACAATATTTTTTAATGTATTTTTTCAGGTTCTAGAGTATTAGTAACAGGGTTGCCCCAAAGATAGCACACAACAGCTAAAAATGTCTTCGATGCACAAGCTGGACAAATCCTTTTTTTTTTTTTGCAGTTTGTTAATTGTTTTCCCTAAATACATAAGAGAAAATTATAAAATAAGGGACCATTTTTATCATTTTGATTAAAAAATAATAATAATAATAATTTGTCCTCCAATTGTAGAATGACTCAGTAAATCTATTGCTGAAATTTAAAAAGACGCAATGTGTTAATTTGTACACTTTAGTTGTAAGGTCATTGTGGATTTTATTGGCTTTATTAGCTTTTCTTGGCTTTATACAAAGCTATGCTAGCTGTTTGCTAATGCAGTAACTGTATATTTACAGGATGGGAGTGGTAGCTTCTCAGGAAATAAGCACAAACGTTGAACTGTTACTTGAAATTCTGGTCACTGTAGACAATTCTGTTCAAGCAAATTTCATCTCCTGAATTTTGCCATAGGCTTGTGAGCAAGTAATTATTATATTTTTACCCCAAGGGCAGTGTTCTGTCTTAATGAGCATTCTGTACAAAAAGTTCATCAGGCTTATATGATCTTCGGCTAATGTAAATTATGTCCTCCTGAAAAAAAATAATTTTATGCATAATATATATATATATATATATATATATATATATATATATATATATATATATATATATATATATATATATATATATGTATTTTTTTTTTTTTTTTTTTTTTTTTAACTCCCCTCTCCCTGGTCCATTCTTCAAGCTGTCAAGCTCGGGTCCTCTACCAGAGGCCTTGGAGGGTCCTGCACACTATCTTAGCTGTTCCTAGGACTGCGCTTTTCTGGACAGAGATCTCCGATGTTGTTCCCGGGATCTGCTGGAGACACTCGCCTAGCATGGGAGTCACCTCACCTATTGCTCTGATTACCACTGGGACCACTGTTACCTTCACCCTCCATGTGTGCAAGGCTCTATAATTCAGCATGGAGTACACACTGTATATCCACCACATACATAAAAAAAGAAGACAGTGTTCTTCAAGTTTCAAATTTTTACATGTCACATGTTCAAGACTTTATCAGTTTGCCCCTCAGGTTTGACCCCTCCGTCAGGCAAAAACTGCTGAGAAGTAATTAGCAGACAGCAGGAGAGTTGGGGGGGGTCGCAGATTCTAATTTGTATTGTTAAAGTTTTTGGACGATCTTGAAGAACAATACTGACTCTCTTTCATACATTCACTAATGAAGACAGCATGTCATCAAATAATGTACTTCAAAGAGTGTTTTCTCTCTCTGCTCACATCCTCTCATTCAATCTGCGACTGCATCAAACATCCAGCTGATTGGCATCCTTGTCACTTCATCACTGGTAATTCACCAATGTCCATTTTCTGAAAGGATACCACTTCTTTTTGTTTTTCCAACTTTCATATCAACCAGCTGTTCTTCCAAAAAAAAAAAAAGCATGGAAAAAAATATTTTTGTGTGTGACACTTAAGCTATCAGAAGCCTCTGCAGCTTTGTTTTTTCCACTGAATGACTCCAGCTGAGTGAATTAAAAATGTGTAAATTCAGGTTAAAGAAACTATTTGAAGATCTTTTGAGACCATCTCTGCTAGGACTTTTCTACCCTTCAGGATTTGAAAGTCCTTCCATTGTTCCCACGTCATCCTCAATAAGCTGAACCTGGAAATGTATCATATGGAGTTCTCCCCAAGACAGACTGAACAGGCTTAAGTCAGCTGCATCCATAAATATGGGATGATGTGCACGTTTCTTCTAGTTGATCAAAAATCTGACAGATGCTTAGAGAACTGGACACTGTATGTAAAGTGCTACCTTTGGGGAAATCATATCCTGCATTGTCAAAACGACCAAACTTAGCAGTCAGCAGGAGTATTTTTTTTCCACTTGCAAACCACAACAAATTTGGCATTTACATTTATTACAGTTCTTTTATGTGCTCCTATGAGCTGACAGTGGTTCCCAAGGCAAAGTGACCCCTTTTTCGTTTCACATGTCTTTGACCCGATTTCACCCCTGCTGTAACTTCAATGGCTCTAAATTTGGAACAGCTCAAGTCACTTGTCAAATCTGGCAGCACTGTCACTTCTGTTCACTCCAGCTCGGCTGTGCATCCGGGCTAATTGTTCCCCAGATGTGAACATCCACAGCCATCTAATCACTCCCCATTCTGATGTCTGTGTCGGAGTCCAGGTTAATCTGAACTGAGCGTGGATTTCAAGAAAAATCAAAAACATCCTGATTGGCTGACAGTCCTGGTTAGCTGTGTGATTTCAGAGTGAATACGCCATCTCCAATGGACCTGGACCTCCTACTGATGAGTGCTCAATGGAAATTTGTTTGAAAGACACTCCTCAGAGAGGCACGCGCACACACGCGCATTCACAAACACGCCAAGCGTATGCAATGACTATCACAGAGAGTCCAAACCCATAACTGTCAGTGATGGACGAGTTGATGCGGAGACTTTTTTGAAGTGACAGAACGGTCCAGGTTTCCGCTGCAGACCCCTTTCTGATTGTTTTTGCATTTTCGTGTGTTTGGCTGCGCTCAGATGTTCACTGGGAAATCACAATATTTCTATTGTTGGTATTTTTATACAATGTCTGTCTGGATTGTTTGACTGGGCAAATTAACAGGTCTAATGGTTGCAGTAATTAGGAAGGTAATGTTTTGTTCCAACAAGCACGCTGCCAGACAGCTGAAAGAAAAGGTAAAAAGCAATTCCCTTGTTGCGCACACATGCCAACACATGAAAGTCATTTAGCTGCACTTAACTGTCGAAAAACAATTAGGGCAAAACATAACAACATCTGCATGCACGACTTCTCTAACATGTTTTCTGTATCCTCCTCCTATCCACCAGCAGAACAAGTATTGGCAATCCTCAAATGCTAGGTACACTTCATGAATTTTGCATCACGCCCGATCATTACCATAACGATGCTATCAAAGATATTAGGAGCCTTCAACGCTGCTTTCTCTTACACCGGGATCTCTCTTAGATCTCTTGTCAAGAGGGTGGGTATCATCTACCATCATCTAGCATATAGCACGCACGAGCCCCCTCTCCTAATGAGTGTGTATGCATGTCTGAGTGTGCAATATGTAAATCCTTGGGTTGAGGGCTCGAGAGGGGGGTCGGCGCTGTCTGTTGGTGTGTATGCGAGCGTGTTTGTAATAAATCCTTATAAAAGAGGCAGCATTGTCTCCAACACTGTGTTGTCTGATTTTTTTCTCTTTTCCTTTTTTTACTAGCCTTAATATTCCAGCTGTTTGGAGGAAGAAGCTGCGAGATGTAATTTGCCACTGCGAGGAGCGTGTTATGCACACAACATTTTAGTTTGCTGTGAAGTGGTCGGTTTGACAGATGTCCAATAAAAGGTGGAGTAATTAGCATTCTCATCTATCTCACTCTCTTGCTGTTGTCCTCTTCTTCCTGGGTGATGTGACGTCCTCTGAAGCGGCAAAATGAGGCTGGTTTCTATGTTGTCCTTCCACTGCTCGCAACAACAGGCTGTAATTATTTTCTGTCGGGGACAGGATCAGCACGGAGAACAAAGTGCACACAAAACACCCTTGTGACAATTGGACTGCGTTTTTTTTTGTTTTGTTTTTTTTGCACACAATATGAGCCACACGCACTGAAGTGCACACAAACACATCATCACCATCATCACAAGCTGGCGGGCATGCTTCCGCAGACACATGCATACACACAGACACACACCAGAAAAACAAATTGTACATGAACAGAGACACCGAAGGAGCCTAACTTTTCTGCTGGTTGTCTTGTTACGCTGTGATTCTTCCTGGGAAAAAAATGATTTGCCTATTAATGCGACAAATGATGCCTGTTTTCTGATGTATTTAGCAAAAGTTGTCTACGTGGCTTACATGCAGTAACGTGTTGTTCTGCTGGTATTAACAGCCCCGGGAACAAGACTTTCCACATACAGGGTCATGCATACACACAAACTGCATGCATGCACAGCAGCCAGCCATCTAACAATCATTCAGCACACTGCGGGTTTCTTCCTTCTATCTGCTGGCAGCAAATTGGATGGTCTCCCATACATACAGTATTTTCATATGCTGATGGCCACATTACTGGTGCAGGCATCCCGCTGAAGTGATTTGTGGTGCTCATTTGAAAGTGATAGGACGCAGGCAGCCACTGAACTCCTACTCAGCGGTGGCTGGAATCAGGCTGTCTTTATTGCTTTACAGCTAGCGCAGTAACCTGGGCACATTGATAATGGGCTGTTGTGCTAATAGGCAGATAACACATCCAATCCATCACCGACTTCCCAGAATGCATGTGTTGTTTGCTTTTAAGTAACAAATATAGCCCCGTAGCTACTGAAATACCTGCGTATTTGTAAGGAGCCATCCATAAACGAACAATGGATCCATTAGATTATGCCAAGTTGGTTTTAACTATGTGTAACAGGAGGTTTAAAGCAAGAACACACAGTTGTTACTGACAAATGATGTAGCACATATAGTCATAAGTACTATGTACAAAGTTGCTCATTATTCAGTCTGAACTCTTTTTCTTTTCAAACTGTCAGACTCTGTGGTTGTTATACGATGTGATTACCTTCCTCTCTCTCCTTACCCCATATCCCATACTCTCCCTGTCCCGCTCTCCTCCGTGATTACCACACTGCCTCGAGCAAGTGAATTTGAATTGGGGCCGCCTATTATTTCCCTCCATGTGATAGTAATTATTTACAAATTTGTGAGTGTTCATGTGAAATACAGGCTGTTCTATTAGGAGTTATGTGTAAAAGTGGGGGAAGGTGGCAGACTCCTGATTTTGAATATGCAATTAGTGGAATTGGATTAAAACACAGCCACAGGTAGCTAGGAAGTCAAACTCGAGCAGCCCCAGAGACAATGTTAACCCAATCAGATTAATATTACAGATTGTCATGACCACCTTTGTTTTCCATTTGGGAGAAGCTTTTGCTCAGAGCGTTGGGACATGAATGTGATTAGCCACAAGAAACAATAGGGTACAACAGGAGCATCGCTTTTGGCGCTGCTCTATTCAATAACCAGGAAAACGGACCGGATTCTCACCCATTATATTTCTTAATTTGGCGAATCTTCACGCAAATTACTCAGGCTGGTCTCATTTGGGTGGAAGTACAGATTACAGAGGGAGGATGTAATTGCGGGAGACGTGGGGCCACTCGCTGGCAAAGCGGTGGAGCTGATTGCACAGGAAGTAGTATTATTGGTCATGCACAAGTAGCTGCTGTAATGTAGCACAAGTGGAGGATCTGCAGAAACTATGAACCTGTGAATCTCCAATGAGGTCATATGGCTCAGTGTTTAAACGTAACTTCAAAGATTCAAGCTCATTCACTAACACTGAATTGAGCATGCGTATACACCCAAATTTTTCCTACTCTTGGGCACCCAGCAGTTTAGCTCATGGCCTGAAGCGTGCCACAAGGCGTATAAAAACACACACTCTAAGCTAGCTCGTTCTGCCTGAGAAACACACAAGGCACAGATATCCTGCAGAGGTAATATTTTGTTACAAAAAGCCTTTTACATCCTCTGACACAACAGAATAGGATATTACACGGATAAAAGCATGGATTCCTAGGCATTAAATCTTCAGTAAATGAATATGATCTCCTCTCTTTAGGGGCTTTCAAACAACAGCATGGCTTGCACTGCGTTGGCTGCAGGATTTAGCACGTTCTTGGAAGGAGTCACTAAGGTCAGATTAAAATTAGCTGGACAGGAGAAAATATTCTACATGAAAACAATGAATATTGATATTGTTGCTGAATTCATATGTATGCAGAGCTATTGATGGCAAAGATAATAACAAACCTCAAATATATTTACAAAGATTGCCAACTTAAAGTAAGCTACTTGACTTTTAAAACTGCTAACATGCCTCATATAGTCCATTGTTTTCCTTGCATGACTAGATGCGTGTATTTGTATTTTCCACTGTGGATATTCAGTGAAAAATCATCTTGACTAAATGTCAAAAAAAGTAGGTTTCAGAGTGTAATGGTGCTCTTGTCATGCCGTGCTCTTTAAGCCTGACATGATCTCTGCAGTTATCGGCCAGTTAATAAGAGTCCTGCACACTAAACAGTCTTACAGACTAAGTTTTGATTATGGACAAACCCAAGAATCCTGCACACACCTCCTCTGTGCACCAACTAGCCACAGCATTGAAATCACTGACAGGTAAAGTAAAGCTGACATTGGTCAAGTTGTTACAATGCAGTGTTCTGCTGGGAAACCTTAAGCCCAGGCATTCACCTAAGCATGTTTACAGACCAGCAACCCTGGAAGGCAGCATGCTCCAGCAACAGGTCAGTGCACACTGCTGTACCACAAAAACTGCTCAGGCACACTTTGGGGAAGCCAATAAATACTCACCTTTAAACTCTCCAAATCCTGATGCAACTGAGCATGCATCTAATGCACCAGAAAATTGATAAGATCACATTTGTTCTTCAGAACAGTCTGAACTTTCCTCAGGAACAGTTCTCCAGGCCAAGGACATTCAAAGCTCTTCTTTGGATGATGCCACACTTCTACTTTGCCATACTATATTCTTTTCACCCTGTTTCACTTCTTTGTGACTTCTTGACAGCCACTTTTCCACTGAGACCGTTTCTGACGAACAGTAGACGGATCATCTAAAGAGTCAGATGCATCTCTCAGGTCCTGTGTCAGGTCTTTACCGGATTTGTTTTCTATTTCTTAAGGACATGACTTCTAGATACTGTCCATCTGTTGTACAAAAATAGTGTTCTATACTTGTCAAACTCTGTTATTCATAGGTCAGTGCTAAATAGCTGAAAAGTGTCAGGTACTAGGATTAGACTTTAAAATAAGTGAAAAAGCAGCCTGGAGAAATATTACAAGAAAGTGTGGCTTTTTGAAAGCTAAATTTAAAGAAAGCAGGGTCGGCGAGAATCAAGACTTTTGCGCAGTACTGTATACAATTAATAGTATTCAGGACTGTTTGTTCCTTCATCCTTTTCTTGTTGTCTTCAGTGTAGGCACAGAGCGTAGTCTTAATCGAATCCCATGTGGCACAAATCATTTTATTTGTGCTCTGACTGTCAACCTCAGCAATAACCACTTGAACAAAGGAAATTTGACTCTTACCCTATTTCCATACGTTACTAGAATCCCTCCTAAATGCTGATCTGTTTTAAATTGGATCATCAAGTATCCTGATACCCAGATCGTTTACCACACCAGTCTAAAAACGTGTCCTAAAACCTTGAAATAATGCCTTTTCCCCAAGAATTAGCTGGCAGTGTCAAAACTATTTTCATTTCTATCCATACATGCATTAAACATCTACAGGTAGGAGTCAAAGCTTCTCTAAAGCCCTCTGATTAACACTTGTGTTAACGCTTGATGTGTTTGCTTAATCCACACACAAAAAACTAAGAGTAAAAATGAAGATCAGTGCGTTTCATTCTGATTTTACAAGTGTATGTAATTTGTTAAAATCCTCTGTAATGAAGAAATAGTTTTCTCATTAAGCTAAACTTGCATTCAGGGCAGCATATACTTCTCTGTGTAATTCTATCTGTATTTCTCTGCTACAGAGCAGCTGCTATGGCCAACATGCTGAAGGGTGTAGAAAGGCCTCGCATGAAGTCGATTCAATATCACATATACTACACCTTAAAACAAAACAAAAGAGCACAATGTTATTGCCCGAAAACACCCAGTAATAGCCAATTAGATCATCAAAAACCCTATTCCCAGCAATACACCCTCGCACAAATACACACAGCCAGGGCTCCAAAAAAAATAAAAAACCAAGGAACCCTAGGGCTGTTAAACTTTAAAGCTCCTGCTTCAAAAACTACATAAAATAAATAATCTGACTAAAGCCATAACCCTGGGAGACCTCGCTCACTGCCTGATAATTGTCCTCTTTCATGACACAATCCATCCAGAACATTAGGCCTGTGTTCACAGGCCTGCTGGGTGATATCACATAGGGCAATCGCAAATGAGGGAGGGGGGGCTTCAGAGAGGTTGACCTCCACAGGGAACTCTACAGCCCCGTGCTTATCCGACCGTAGGGATCTGGGCCCACATAAACAATTTCAAAGACAAGGCAAGATTGTTGCAAACAGACAGTTACACTGCTGGGGCCGATTATACACTCATAAACTGTACACATGCATGATTATACACGCAAAAACCCACAAACTCACACACTGGCTTTGGTTCTTCACTCAGTCTTTCTTTGAGGCAATTTCTGGTTTCAAACAGGATCTATAAAAGATGAAACAACCTTTGCACTCGTCTCCCTCTGATGTTCAGAGACATACCTGCAGCCAGTGTTATTAGTTACTGCTTGTATTGATATGCGCCGTGCCCAGTGCAGCGTGTTGGCGGGTAAAACCACTATGTGTTTCTCCCACGTCTCTTCCCTTTGGACAAACAGACGCACTTTGGCCTCCAACCGCAGCGTTGTGTGGGATATGTGCGTCTAATTGGGTCTCAGAATAACAGCAGAAAGAGGAAAAGTTCATCAAGTTTAGCATCCAAACTGCACAGGTTCAGCCAAACGATTCATCGGAGGATTGCGGACAAACGCATGTTTGACTGAATAAACAGATTATAAAGGTGTTTGTTCCTGCAGAGGGGTTATGCATTACCTCAGAGTTTCTGTAATAAGCACTCTGTGTGATGATAAATTCATTCCAAATTGATATGCTGCTGAGCATTCATCATAACAAGCACAACTCAATTTAGCCCAAGCCAATTTCCTGCTTCCCACTGAAAGTCATCTGGCGTGGGCTGTGCTATTTAAATCAAAATTGAATTCATGGAATCCTCTCTAGTCAAATCAAACTCTGTTCATTTGCTCATCAATATAGCAAAAGCATGCCTGTAGGGACAGGCAGTACAGTAACTTAACAGGACCAGTTGTGTTTCATCACTGTGTGCCACATTATCTACCTGCCACATTTATTTGCTGTGCACACAAAAGCAGCCATCAGGCTCAGCCAGGGAAAAAATGCTTTCTGAGGGTGATCATACAGTACATTTGTTTTTGGGCTTTATTTATTTATTTATTTATTTGTTGCTTTTTTTGTTAGCGCGTTAATCTGTATGTGTGTCTGTGGCATCCCTGTGGGTTTGTAGGCGTCAATAACACTCTATAAATTCCACCAGCACATCCATAATAACTCACGATGGGGTTCTCTGCCCTTTACTTCAAAGATGTATTTTTGCGCGTATCTGATTGCCAACAAAGCAGTAATATCCACACGGCATAGCTGGAGGAGTGAAAATCCTAATGATCACATTTATTAGGCAAGTAAATCTGTCACAGCAAGATAATATAATGCTTTATTCCGAAGCGTCCTGTAAATAAGGGTAATTAGGTACTCTGTTTACTTCAAAGCAAACAGCAGCCTTGCTGGATTTACTGATGTCTCTTTCACGGGTGGATAATCATCACCGCAGTGACTGAAATCAAGGATGTCCTTACAAATCTCTGTACAATCCAACACACAATAGAGCTTTTGCAAAGCTGACAAGCATGGCCTAATAATTATTTTGTTAGCGCCTCTGCAAATGTGGCAGCACTTATTGTAAAAGTTTGCGGATTTCTGTAAATTTGATAAATAATTCATAAATTATTTGTAGATTAGCTATGACCAGAGACACTAATGCTTGTGCACCCATCCTTCTGTTTCTACTGAGGGCACATGTGTAGTCCCAAACGCTTGGTACAAAAACAGCCAAAAGATACCATTGAGCATGCATCAAGTTATACGAGGCTTCAGCAGTCTGAGACAAACAAAGCAAACCAAAATCTTTGGTAATAAAAAAAATTGCCCCTTTTGCTAAAAGTGCATGTGTAAAGGTTAAACAGAGAGTTTGATATTGTCTCTGATACATGGGCCTAGAGACTGGTTGGCAAGTTATTGCTGGAGGTTGCCAGATGTTAATGCAGTAAATTGGTCACAAAGACAGTGCTCAACAAAAAAACCTCTTTAAGACTGCTCTGATTTTTAGCAGATTGCCACTGTCGCCCATGGAAGCTGCCAACTCGTCTGCAAACACTTGCCATTAATCCTCTGAGCTATAGTGAAACCTGGAAACGATGATCACTCACCTTCAAACTGCTGAGTTGCAATGATCTGAAGTCAACATGTTTCAAAAGGTGCAATTTTTAAAATGTGTTGGTGACTTTCCAGTTTCCTTCGCCCTCTTCAGAGTTTTGCAACAGTTTAGCGAGTCATTACCTAGTGTTTGCAGACAAGTTAGCAACTTCCATGCAATCTGATACATGTAGCAACTGAAGCAACTGTAAAGAGTGTTTCATGTGCAGGAAGATGAATTTCTTTGCAATTAATTTCAACTAGTGGCAGCAAGAAAAAACACAACAGCCAACATAATCGAGGCATCCAGCTTATTGACTCAACTAATCCCTAATAATGATGCATTAATATAAGTTGACAAGAAGGGTTAGAAGAGGTAGGGACACCAAAACTGTTTGATGTAGCAGGCTGTAAACATGGTCATTTCTCCTGTCAGACATTATAACATGGGAGGCTATCAGGACTGACTTGCTCTTGGTCTTTGAGCCCCAAAGGTTATCACGTGGACAATATGTTGTTCAAAAGGTCATTTGACCAATCAACATGTGGAAAATTGATAAAAAGCACACATTGAACTGAATTTGAACTTAATATTATTTTTACTACAGTCACTTAAATTAATTAGATGTTATCATTTTTAAAAACAGTCTTTAGGTTAAATCCTCTCTTGTAAAAAAAAAAAAAAAAATCAAATAAAAATATTTGGACTGTGGCATTACACAGCTGACAGGGAAAGCATCCATCTGTCCACATGCAGCCTCAATCTATTTATAAGGTTGCCAATGACTGACAACTACTCCTTAGGCATACTATAAAAGACCAGTGCTGGCTGAGAGGCTGCATGTGTAGCTATTGATTACCAGTCAGAAGAGTATAAAACATTTGGGAAACTGTGAGATGAGAAGCAATCAGGAAAGCTAGCTTCCCCTCAGGCAATTTATAGACCCATTTGCCTTTATTGTATGAAATATTTTCCAATTCTACACCTTAAGGGGAAGCTATAAGTTACACATTGTGCAGAGAGCATGTGCTGGAAGTCTCGAGGCCCCCCTAAGGGCACTGCTCTTCACCAGTAAAAATCCTTGCAAGGTGAGAGGTCAGTTTTGTGTGTATGACATACTGTTACTTTACATGTTTGGAGATAACCCCAGAGCACTGTCATGGGAATTGTTTAGTTCTCTTGAATGTATTTTGTGTGATTTAAATTCAGATTTATCTCATTTTGCCACATGCAGTGAATTCAGTAGTATGCTGAGGCTACGACCAAAGCCCAAGGTTAAGGCTCTGATTTATCTAAGAGGTCAAAATGCCATGGTAGCAGTGTGTGATATACATGTAGTGTGTTATACCTAGAACTGATGGATTCAAAAATGTGTTTATTGACTTTTAATTATTATTATTCCATTGTGCACTGTATATAAACAAATCATATATCATAACCTCGTCGGTTTTTGCAAACAAACGTTGCAGTGCATGTTGATCTGTAGGAAACTGGGGGCTGTCTAATTTCACTGAAGTGCATTTTGCTGTCCATCTGTTTGCCATTGAGGGAAAATATGCATAATTCATAATCATTAAATATATGAATTGGTTGCTGAGCGTCACTGAAGCGATGTTACACTCTGAATTCAGCCGTGTTCACACTTGTTTAGACTCTGACAGTCAGGCTGCTGTTTTTATTTTCTTAATGACCACAACAAAGATGAGGAGTCACGGTGCTGTACGCTGATATCATTAGAGAGGAGCCACAACCCGTCTGGTCAAATGAGATCATTTTTCCAAAGCATGCCCTGGGCCAAGTCTGATTAATTTGTTACACATTGTGTTGGCTTATTGTACCAGCTGCATGATTCGCCCTCATTTTGTTGCTGGTCATGATGAATTCCTACTGAGCAGGGAAGTTTTTAAGCACAAATGTGGGAAATAAGCACAAGCTATCGTGTCAGCGAATCAAATTTTAGTATGAAAACTTCAAAAGTGGAGGAGAATCTTTTCTTATTTGGGGAAAGATGGGGTGGACAGTTTAATTAATGCATGTTAAAGATTTAGTCTGACAGACTACAGTATCTGTGTCTATTAGAACAATGTTTGTTTAAGACTTAACATTTGATTATTATATTTCCAGTGAACACATCATTTACATAGTTTAAAAATATTTTATATGTTAGAAAAGTGGTAGAAGTGGGACTGGGTTTTGTAAATTTACATTGACTACTTGTAAATGCATACAAATTACAAATAATTAGTAACATAATTAACTGCAAAACAAAAAAGTGTAATTGAATGAATTTCACCTTATATAAAAACTTTATTTCTCCTTAAAAAATAAAACGTCATCACTGCAAATTAAATTTATTCGATTGACAAACAGGTTCAAGTACATGCATATGTCTAGGACATACATAAACACATAGATATATGCACACATGAAATCTAAATGTCATCAAAGTGAGTTTTTCTTACTGCACACAGAGACCAGGTGTTAGGTTACTTTATCTTTTTACCTTGGAAAATGTGGATTATGACCAGTGATGTGGGCCTAATCTGTTCATCCACACTTTGTGGGTTTACACCAATTTTAAATCATTAGTGACAAATGTTTCTTTAATCATGGAAATAAGAGGTAAGTTTCATTTTCTATTTTAGAGCACTTCTGTTTGCACTTCTACATTAGTGCTGACAAACAAAATCACCATGAGCATTTTATTTATTTATTTATTTATTTATTTATTTATTTATTTATTTATTTTTAGTTTGAGAAGTCAAAACTTGGCACAAATTTGCCTGCTAGTTTCCCATCAGATAGTTTTGATCACAATGAAATAAAGAAGCTTTTTGCACTGTCTATTTGCATTTCTTTCCATTTAATTACCAAAACTCCAAAACTGGAAGTTGTTTTCATTTGCATCTAAATGCATGTAACCCGAAGACTGGAAATAACAGATAATTATTTTTCCCTGCAGTGCTCCTTGTTTGAAGGGGAAAAGGGGCGATCGCAACTGTTCAAACTTGCTTTCCAGCATAACTTGCAGAGGTAGGCTGTTTGCTTTTTCATTAACATTCACTGTTTACATGATAGCCACAAATCTGTAGGGCTGCTCCTAAAATCTCTTTCCCACCACCCTGCAGAGGACAGCTAACTGCACAGGTTTGGCTTTTATCTATTCTGACTGACATCAGTTAAGAGAGTATAATGCATTAATGCATCATACCTGCTGCAGTGCAGATTCTTTCTTTTTTTTGAATGAATGGGCGTCCCTCCCACAGTTGGAAACCATGCTTATTAAGTTAGGCAGTGATTCAAAATTGACCGTCGGTGTGGAAGTGAGAGTGTGTAGTTGTCTGTTTGTCTTTGTTTTAACCTTGTAATGATCAGAAGGTTTTTGTATATCATTGACACTTTGATTATGGGAGAGATGCCTAAGTCAAAACTTACATTAATTTATATAACTTTAATTTATATATTTGAAATTATCAGACAAGCCTAAAAGAACAGACCAAATGATGCTTTAATAAGTAGCATCAACCTAAAATTAGTTTTTTGCAAATGCAAATAAAGTTTTGAACTGTTGTATGTGAACATGTGACAGTGTCCTGACAAACAGATCACAACCAACAACTCGGTTCATACTGGTTATAAAATTGCGTATTGCTGTTGACACCTGTGTCTAATGTGTCTCCGAGGTGTCCAGCTCACTACTTGTATTCAGATTTTGTTACTTAGTACGTGACCACTACTAAAAGGTCAAAGGGCACAGCTGTTTTGTCTGTCTCTCACCAGGCAAGCACAAGATTTGTTTAACAAGGGCGAGCAAACACAGCAAATGTTTCAAGTATTAATGTACATATAGTGGGTAGTCCAACTATTGACACAAACAGGACAAATTAATTAGTGACTGTAAAAAAAAAAAAAAGCACAGGACAAAGCAAAAAAGGAAAACTTTATCCTCACTATAAAAATGGCATCTGAGCTGTAGTCGAGCTAATATCAACTTGAAATTATAACCTGTTCCCTTAACTTGCTATTTTTATTCATGTGCTCTGTGTGTAACTTAAATCTGCTGATCTGATTTGTTAACTTAATTAAAAAACACTTAATTTAGTCATGTGTCACCAGTTAACATAATACAATTAAGTTGGGTAACCATCAAATTGTATTTAAATCTCTGTACTTGTAATCTTATCACCAGGACCCATTTTAAAAGAACATGTATGTTTGTTTACTGAGGTGAAAAGCTTCTTTGTCTGTCTTTAGAAAAAGGACTGGAGCCAGTTGTCTGTCAGGCTGATGTTTTCTGGGCCACGTCAAAACCAAACGTTTCTGAATGATCTTGAAACAGAGAGCTGTTTCACGTGTCCTTTTCTCAGCCATAGTCAAGATTAGTGCAAAAGCACCGTCTGTATTATCATATAGATCAGGAGTGTCAAGCTCATTTTATTACACATATGGCCCACTTTGATCTAAAGTGGGCCAGACCAGGGACAAATGTGTAAAATTGCAGAAAAGGTTCGGGTAGTTCATTGTCCAGACTGTCCTGTAATAATAAAATACTTTATAGAGTGTAAAGTTTAAACTTAATTTGCAGAATTTTTTCTTTAAAAAACAAACAAAACAAAACAAAAAAACTTAACTTATTCATATTCACATTTTCCAAGGCTGTCCGATAAGCTGGATTGGAGTCTTTGCCAGGCTAATTAATATAGATTTCAACATTAATGAAATCGTCTTTTCATGAGAAAGCCTACACAGGACATATTTACTTTAACGTTTAGTATAAGATTTAAACTGTGACAAACTTGTTTCTTAACCCTGCATCTTGCACTGAGAAGAGAAATGTAAATGTGAGACCTCCAGGAGATCAGAACTCACTAAAGCTAACACGTTTGGAATTTAATCTGATGGTCTGTTGGTCTGTTTTGCTATGTTTACCACATCTGTTTCGATTTTTCAGCTTAGTCATATTTGCTTTCCAGTTACATTTTTTTATTTCATTCTTTTTTGCAAATATGAACATAACCTAAACTGTTTGTGAACAAAAAGTGAACGGTATTGACTAAATTCTCTGTGCGGTAGGAAGTGGAGATAAACAGGCAGCCCGGCTGGAAATAAAACTGCCGTTTGGTTGGGATTATTGATCACATTAATATGCAATGATTATTTTCTCAGAGTGAATTTGTTGTCTAAATAGTAGTTTGAAGCTGTGTAATTAAAAACAGCTTTGAAAGAGACTCCAGCAAAGGGATTTGACATTTTAAGAAACATATTTTTGAAAAACAGCTATTGAAGTGTTTGTTTCTCAGCACTTCAGTGGAGGATATTTCAGACTGAATTATGGTTTTTAAACTGCAGATGAATGCTTATTTCGACGATACCCACCATTTTTTTAAGAAAGAAAAGGAAAACAATGGTGCATCATTCATTAGGGATTTTATTTCTTAAAAAAAATCAATTTTATTTTGAAGGGGGAAAAAGCCACTTGATAATAGAATTGATATGTTCTCAGTGGCTGTGGGCAGTTCAAAGAGTGCGAAGAATGTGAACAACAACAAGAACCAACACCACAATGTCTTATGTCATCACATTCAAAATATGCTCACACAGTACAGTTATGTTAAACTGCAACCAGGCACATGAAATTAGCTTAGCTTTGTATTATTAACATAAGTACGCAGAATCTTTCTTTCGGGAAACATAACTAAACTGGGAGAACCCCAAAGTACAATTTTCTCTTTAGAAAAAGACATAAAAAGTTAATGTACAAAAAAGATTTCGATTAGCATGTTATGCAAAGGCTGGAAGAAGTATCATCACAAAACACTTTACTTCTTCCTCACAATTTCCCTGCTAATGAAACAGAAGTGTTATAATCATAGACTGTACATAAGAGATGGATGTAGCCACCATGATGTCACCCATTGTTTGTGGACTACTCTTTTGAAGCCATAACCGTAGGGCATGTGGCTAGCTAATGCTAGTTAGCTCACTTAGCGAGATCCATAAGTCGTATGAGAGCATCACACACAGAGAGATAGGTATCTCCTAATTGGTACTATAAAATCACTCTGAGCATAGCATGAATCCTATTTACAACATTTTATTGCTGCAACAAACTCAAAAACACAGTATTGAAGTCCAATTCAGTGGCTAAGATTAATTGTGATAACACCTAGCAGGCAGCTAGCTATGATCGCTAGACATCTATTGCGGTCACTCAGAACAGCCATGCTGTTAATTAGGCATAATTTTTGCATTAATATGATTTAAAGTTAACCCCCTCAACATCTGCCATGAACAGTAGAATTAGTTAAAGAGACCAGGCTGTAAACCCGTTTATTTGTGTTGTAAATTTTGAGATTTTAAGCTTGCAATCGATGACTCAGCGTTGCTCAAGCCTCTAGTGGCCATTAGTGAAACTACAGTTTTTGGCATTTCCTGTTGGTCCCAAAGTTTGTGTCTTGGTCCAAATATAAAGCAGCAGATCCCATTTCCTAAACATCCACATCCGTGTCTTTCATTTAACATCGCCACAAAAAGAATCAATAAAGAATCAAATAAATTATGAGGCTTGTTAGAAAACAGATACATTGCTCAGATATTTTGACTTGTCACAGTGAAAAAAGTGTTACTAATGCATCCCAGCTTACCATCATAACCTGACATGCAAAATAACAAGACTCTAAAAATGAAGCAGTCAGATTGAATTGATTCTAATGTGGCTGTTGTTAAAAGGCCATTTTCTTATGATTCTTTCAACCTTAATGTTGCTGACCATTGATACTGTGGCTGGAAAAAAATCCTTAAACAAACTATTATATTATCCATGTGTGCATGTTTGATTGTGATTAAACTGAGAATAAACTTTGTTTTGGCTGCCCCTGGACTTTGTCCTTAATCTAATATTCTTTCAGACTTGTAAATGGATCCTCCTGGCAGCAAGAGAGTGAAACCAGGAGAGAACATGTGGTCAAAATACTTGAAGCCCACTGGATGGAGCTAAACATCATGAAAGTCACTTTAATCTAGCTACAACCAACCAGACGATTAAATCCCAAACCAAACCATCTAAACGCAGCCACTCTATAGAGATCCTGGTGTCTGCGTGTATCTGTAAGTGACTATGGTTGCTACACTGACAGTAATAGAGTATGATGGGTGTTAATAAAAGGCAACTAAAGAATGTGAACAATTTGGGATTAATCTTCGAATAATCCCAAATTCTAATTATTCTAATTCTAGCTTATTTTTTGTTTTCACGCAAAGTTTTAGGTAACAGTGTTTGTAGATGGCGCGGATAAGTTTAGTAATCACCTCTAATTGACGCTGCAATAGGACAGAAAATAATGTGTTTTTATTAGATAACTTGCTTGGATTGCGACGACAAAAGCCAAATGCTTGAAGTGAAAGTAAACGGCTAATGAACATAACATAAACAGCTGAACGGAATGTGAACTTAATGCCTCTTTTTTTTTCCACCCAGAAATTATATTCTTGACAGTTTCCACTTTCACTTAAAAAGAAAAAAAAAGAAAGACCAAGTGTTGACCCAGACTTAAAATGTTGGTTTTAATATAGTTTCGCACTGCTGATGACTCCAGATACATTTATGAGCATTAGCCAACAAAGCAAAGCAAAGTCTAGCCCAAACAAACTGGGATGAAAGGCGCCCTTTGATCCCTGGCCGACCGTAGTGACTTCAGCACTTCAGCTCGATTGTTTTCAGCTGAGGTTTCTCTGGGTGGCTTCACTTCAAGCTACAGCTGAAACTGCCGGAACAGGATTTACTCGGGACTTAAGAACCACAAAGTTGGTTCACACACACAAGAAGAAAAAAAAAACTCCAAGCTAAACCAAACAAGCCTGTTATTTTCAGAGTTGTTGCAAGTAGCCCCTCAAGTTATTGTGATATAGCATGACAAAAGCTCTAACTTCATGTCTTTGAGCTAAATATACACCGTCTTCTCAGGCCCATAAGCTCTGTCATTTCACACCATTACCGGTGCCCCGCGCAGCTTTATGTTGAGGCTACGACAGCCCACATTCCGTCTGATCATAGTTGTGTGTGACATTTCAAAGAGGATTATGAGAATGAAATGTGATAAAAAACTATTTTCACGTGACCCCTGAGCACTTGACCTCTGATGGGCTAGCGCGGCGTAGCACTGAGCCTCAGACTTCTGGGACAAGCTGCGAAGCTCATTCTCCCCGAACCAGACGCGACGAGAAGTGGACGACGAAAGGAGCGTATGGAGGAGAAAAAAAAAATCTGATGATCTGTACTTTTTGGAAATCACAACAGTTACTTGAAGAAGCACTCGTTTATAGCAGAATTTGAGATCACTATAGGGAATCCAAGTACATTTCAACAGAGGATTAAAACGTCGAGACAATAAGGAGCGAGCCCTCATTCTGCTAAAAAAAAACAAAAACAGCAGCCTGTAAGAACCAAGGAAACGTTCATTAGCAATAAAACCAGATGTAAATTTAATATCAAGCACAGGAGCCCACTAAATACCCCCCTCCCACACACACACGCTTTCTCAGGTACACACACATACCCACTCTCTCCTCTATTAAGATATTATTGTGTATTTGTTACTTGTGGCCAACATAAATAGCTTTATGTGCTTGAACATGTTGACAAAGCAACCATGGCTCATTGGTGGTTGATGGATGGCTGTGTGTGCCTTGCTAATTATTAGTACACATAAAAGGATGCTGTTATTTCCAGACCTGGCCTCAGCCAGAGGGGTCACTGGGTAAATATGGAGCCATCAGTCTGCGACCATATCACTCAATCTTGATGTATGAGCAAAGAGGTACAAATTAAACGTGCAGCGACCTTCTAGGGGGTACCGCATTCAACAGGACGCCATTTGGGATAATTCCTGTATGGAGTTCAAACAATAAGCCACTATAGCACATGGTGTAATTACTTTGTATACACACATCTGGAATTAGGCTCCCAGAGGAAGCTAATACACTGAGAAAAAACAAGCTGACCATTTTAAAGTGCAAAATGTGTGGGTAAGACAAGTGGAGGGACTGACTTGAAATGCTGACGAACGTGCAGAAATTCTCGATCCTCTCAAGTGATGTGCTCAAAACACAAACAAAAGCTCTTCTCTGAGCACACGGATCAGAGGACATCACTTGTCAGATGTACAGTAACCCTCGCATCTCTTTGCTCGCCTGCTATTTGCCCTCCACGCTCGCAGGCTTCCCACTCCAGTTACAGCCATCTTGCTTCTATTTGACGACTGTACTGGCCCCCACTTTCCATACCAATCTTATCCGTGTCATTTTGACAAACACTGCGAGAGAGATGTGCCGCGCAAGAGGCTCCAGAAAAAAAAGGGCTGCATCTGGATTTTATAGCAGCTCAATTTTCTCCGCTGGTGTGTGGCACAGATTGGATGTGAAGAGCTGGACCGGCTAACACGGAGTCTGCGTGAATGTCAACTGTAGACCGATATTGATATTGATCCGCAGATTGAGACTGTTGTTGAGGATCAGCCGCAACATGATGTGAGGCACGAAGAGAGCATGACGCAAATACCCCGAACACTGGGAGAGGGGATTAGTCGTGGGCTGCTGTTATTATCTTGGAAACGTGGTTACCACTGTGTATCCAAGTAATTTCCGAGGACTGCAGTGCTGTTCGTTTGTCGAGCGTATAAGAAAAATTACACTTACACTCCCCAGGAGGATTAGTTCATGTGCAAAACCCCAGGCTTTTCGTGCAGTTTAACAAGTTTGAACAGTATTTTTTTAAAGTCGTGTACAAATATTTATAACTTTATTGATAGTTTACTTGTACAAGATGTACATTCATATTTTGTGACTCAAAAGGGGAAAAAAACAAACTGTACGATGATTCATGTTTAGGCATGCTTGCATATGAAATGGTAATCATTTTAATGGGTACAACAAATTCCATGGATTGTTAAATTCAACCGTCCCTGAAATGTTTGTAAACTCGGACACGCTACATTTTTTTTTCTTTTTTTTTTTTTAGGCAAACAACTTACTACAGCCACACCCCCCACGCCACCCCCCCCAATTCAAAATGAAACACTTAATAAAAACATACAAAAATAAATGCAAAGCCATGTAAAAATGTACACTTGTAGTTCAACTATTTAATCTTTCATAAACTTTCAGACAAAATAATAAATAAAACACCCATATGCTTAATTTAAAATGGAGACATTATTAAACATTTCTAAATGGAGGTCTGGTAAGACAGAAAATGTTGTTTGGAGACTGTTCGAGGTCACGTGGACCTGAAGCGGATCCATATATTTAGCACAGGTCTGACAGCAGTGTTTAAAAGGTTGTCAAAATAAACGGAATTTCATCCCAATGTTTTTTCTGGAACAATTTGTAACATACACGTTGAATTTATTTGGAAATTAAGGATGAAAAAGACCAAAAAAATCACATACAACATGCAAAATTAAACTAATCGTATCATAAACAACTGCTCGGTTTGGGTTAGGGTGCTGATTTGCTGATAAAACACTTTTTCCTAAAAATGCAAAAAGCAAAAAGGATTTCTTTGACCGTTGGTGGTGTAGTTAAGAGAGCTTCTTTTCATGTACCTTAATTTCTGCTGAATCCAAAAATGTGCTCATATCTTTCCTCATAAAAGCTGTGCCTGATGTATAGAAAATTGTCTGAATACATAGGAGGTTATGTAGGGATATGGCACCTGGTCTTTAAGGGGATTTTCTCGAACTAAACAAAATATACACTGCTGTAGAAAAACTGGTGGGTTTGGCAAATAAACTGAACACTCCAACAGTGCATGAAAAAAATAAAAATAAAATAAAGTCATTGGGTCTCTTTATCATTGAGGACTAACTGCTAGCTGTTTTTACTTCGTTTTTTCTTTTTTTGCTATTTACAGTATTGCACTTAAACTGCACACCATTGCATTTCAGTTTGACTGATGCTTTCTTCATATTTTTTCAGAATTACAAAAGAAGAAAGGAGGAAAAAAGAAAATCCCATTTATACCCTTTATCTAAGATAATTGTTCTTTTTGCTGATCGCGTGACGATATCAAACCCAGCTCCCCCCTTTAATTAATAAAGTAGTATCTGCTTGTAGTGCCATTTGTAAACACCCACGTGCGAGACCTGAAGTGCAAAGGCGATCTTCACTTCTTTACCCAAAAATACAACACAACAAACAGAAAGGAAAGAAAATAATAAAGACAGAGCGAGAGAGATAGAGCACACTTTGAGGGAGAAATGCAAACCAAAAGTCTCGCCAACACATGCCCGACAACACAGAGCAACGTCTCTCCACTCTGCGACTAACAACAACAAAAAGAGGGAGAAAAAAAACGGATTTGTTGCTTTTGTTAGAGCATAAGTCCATCAGAAGAAGGGTATCAGACTCTAATGGAGGCCTTTGACTTTGAAGGTGTCGGGGGGGCATGTTGGATGGCAGTGTTTAAAACAGCTGTCGAGTGTTAATGTCAGGTGCGGATGGAAACCAGTCCCAGTAACGGTCCTCCATTAGAGCTCATGCACTTGGCAGCAGCAGGGAACACAGTGGTTGGAGACAAATATGGCCTTTTTTTGTTCTTTAAATGTTTTCTTCTTTCTTTTCTCTAGTGAGGAGCGGGGCACGAGGGGAGGGAGGGGGGATTGGGGAGGCGGTGAAGGTGAGAGCCGTTCCAATGCCTCGGTGGGGTGATGTTTGGGTCTGTTTTCCCCCCCACAAGTTTAACCCTTTGCATTGTCAACATGGCGGCAGCCAGCGTCAGCGAGGCTCTGCTTTTGGCCCTGCTGCTGCCTGCCAGTTTGCTTTGTTCTAACATCTTCTGGTCTGACGGGCCCCGGGCCTGGCCCTCAGACAGACATCCACATGTGTTTGTACGGTCCTTGGGATGTGATCTGTGCCTGGAGTGGACTGAGCCACTGGCCCCGCAGAAGTCCTGCCTGTTGGGCGAAAAGTAAAAGGTGATTTCATTGGTATTTAATTACCGTTCTCTACAAGTGGTTTGTTTTGGCAGCTGGTTTTGTGACAATTTTCTCGCTCCCCTCCTCCTTTTCTTTTTTTTTTTATTTTCTTCCTCCACTGTTCTCCCCCTTTCTCTCTCACACCCACTCTCTCTCTCCCCCTCTCTGTTATGTGTTCCTCTCTTTCATTCTCACTCAGTGTTTTTGTTTATTTTAGTTTTAGCTGTGAGTGTCACGGCCCTTTCACAGGCTCAGTCTTGTGTGAGAGGCGATTATGGGCATCAGGCGAGCGGAGGGGCAGCCCGGTGGGGTCAGAGTCCCAGAGCCTCGGTGTGTTTTCTTGCCTTGAGTCGCAGGTCGGCGATGCTCGAGTTCTTGCTGTTGCTTTTGGCGGCTGCTGCCACCGCCGCCGCCGCCGAGGCCGAGTCGGCCAGAGATGCGATTGGTAGTCCGAAAGGAGGGGGCGGGAACATCAGGTAGGGCGCGTGAGCGGCCAGGTGAGGGTGCAGGTGGGGGTGGGAGTGGGCGGAGTGGGTGACCCCTTCCAACTGGAGCTGTGCTTGGACCTGCAGAACAGCGAAAGCGTAAAGTCAGCATGAGCCCCTCAGGACGTGTGTGTGTGTGTGTGTGTGTGTGTGTGTGTGTGTGTGTGTGTGTGTGCAGAGAGGATTTAGGTTTCACAGTCTGACACTATTAAATTCCCCCTCAAATGTTACCCCCTCAAAGCTGTTGCTTACAGTGTGTTTTCTATGAAAATAGTTAAGGGCTGCACTCTGTGCTTTAGCCCTTTCTTCATGTCAGCTATTCTAAAAGTTAATGAATCATACATTGCTCTCAGACACCACATCCAATTTAATCGCCTAGAATCAAAGTCTTTCTAGGACCCAGAACAGATTTGTTTAATTCAGACTGAGGACTCTGTTATACCCTTGGAAATACGCAGTCTTGTTATCCTGATTATGTATTCAATTGCATAAATAAACTATTTTGCACTGAAAAGATATTCACATATTTGGAGTTATAAATATTTATCCAGACATATTCCTGAGTCAAGGGGAGAAAAAAAAGAAAAAGAAACCATAAGGAGCATAGGATATCAGTTTTCACATTCTTGGCAATTATTTTATAAGAAGTAGGTGAAAATTAAGCATCCGCTTACTTCAGAGGGAGAGAGCTGAGCCTGTTGCCATGTCTCATGTGTTTCAAACACCACAGGAAGAAGTGGGAAAACTAAAGTATTTCTAGCTTTCTTCTCCAACCAAAATAGCACGATAGAAAGTCAAAGTTTTAACTTGACTAAATATTATTTTTAGTTGTATTTTAGTATAAAAATACAAAAAAGGAGATTTAAATCGAAGTTGTTAAACGAAAGGGAAAATTAATTTGTACCCGCGAGTTTGTAGTTGCTAAGCGCTGCAGTGGCATCCGAACAAAACCTTCTGCAAAACAACAAATTTTTCCACGTATCGCATTCGCCGAAAGAATCGGGGAACAAACTGCAGCCGTGACTGATAATTTCCAATTGTATAGTGCGAAGGCGATTGGTTACACAATGCAGAAGGACCACTGGAAAAACAAATCACAGTTATGAAACTTGATTTTGTGGGTTATGGCAGAAATTAATCTATCTCTGAAAAAAAAAAAACAGGTGACGCAGGTTCAGAGTGATTGTGTGCTTTCGGCCCGGCACACACACAAACTTTGCATTGCTTTAAAAGACACAAGTCTTTACTTTTTTGTTGACAAGAGGTCATGACCTTACCCATCCACCAGCCGCTAGCCATCTCCTTGTTTCCCATGCATATGCAGCGCTGTAATATCTGAGTCTATGCATGCCTAGTGCCTGTTTCAACCTCGTGCAACGTGCCTCTCTCTCAGTATGCAGGCCTCAAGCCTCCACCCCTGCCAGTGCAGCTCAACGCCAATATCCATCAGAGCCCACTTCATTCCCCGCTTTCATCATCTCTTTTATGTGCTCACGCCCGCCGCACTGTTGGCTTAATTAGGCCGTTGCTTTTAGCCAGGGTCAAGCAGACAACACAGCAACCGGGACATAGAAGCAGACAGCAGCAGATCAAATGTCTGTCCACCTTTCCTCTCCCTGTACGGTCCAACCTTCTCCCCACAGCCAGAAGGTGAAAGGTGCACTGAGGTCTGAACACCCCCACCCTTTCACTCCCCCCTCCACGTATGCACCCTTTCATCACTTCAGTCTAATAGCTGCACATGGCTTATATACATGCATGTGGAAGCACAAATATAGAAGGCCCACTCTGACACCAATTCCACCGCATATCCAAGCGCAAAACAGTCCAGTCTCAACTTTTGCATTTATTTGACGGGTTTTTTTTAGAGATGACGCATTACTTGTCACCACTGGATTATTTATTTTCCTTTTTTACATTTAAGCTTATTTTGGTTTCTGGATTATTTTTAGATTTTTCAAGCTTTGTCAATTACCGCAAATATGAAAACATGGCCTACCTGTTGGAAGGGCATCCGGAGGGCGCCCATATTGACATAGGGTGCTACTCTGCATGCATCAAGGGGACTGCCGCTGCCCAGAATAACACCTGGAGAGAAGGGAAAGATGTCTGTCAGACAGCCAGACAGTTGTTGTTATGTGAGATGAGGAGGTCACAACTTTTTTTGTCACATGCAGTCATAAAAATGGTGAAACTGTGTCAAAATGTAATCAGTAATAAATTGAGTAATAATAATATTAAGAGGCAAAAATAAAGGGAGCAAACTGCATTCACCTTTGTGCATCTGGTTTTCTTGTTTTCGACATTTTGCTCTCCTGTTCTGAAACCAAACCTGCAATCGAAAGAGAAAAGAACTGATTAGAATAGATGCAAACAGTTTCTATCCTATTTGTTGTCATATTTAAATAGTTAAATTAGATTGTCATAAATGGACAAATTTATTTATTTTTTTGTAACCAGGCAAATAAAAACAGGGGAAATCCAACACACACAAGCAAATGTGTGTGTACAAATAAATACAAATTGTAAGAATTTTCAAAGAGGAAAAAAATATTAGATTGTAAATGAGACTAAACTAATTTAAAGATTAAAAAACACACTTTTAAAACTGAGCTAAATGGACTGGTTCTTATATAGCGCTTTTCTACTCAAAGCGCTTTACACAACTGCTTCATTCATGCAAGCACTTTTTTCTTTGCTCTGTCTATCTAACATGCACACTGAGCAACATGGGGTTAGTATCTTGCCCAAGGATATTTGGCAGATGGGGCTCGAACCACCAATCTTCCGATGACCTGCTCTATCTCCTAAACTACAGCCACTTAAAGTCACTGTAACTTAAACAAAGTTATAGTAGGGTTGTAAGAAAAAGTGTAGCAATTTTACAAGGATACTATGATCCTTCAAATAAATAAATAAATGTCATTAACTACCTTCCAATTTGCTGACTGCCTTTGAAGCTGCAGGCTGCGGGCCTATTGTTAATCACCATCAACTTAATTTGCCTCGTTGAATAACATTATCTCCCCTCCCCTTCGACCCCCGCGATGATTATCGTTTACAGATGCGAAAATTAGCGACCGGTGGCGGACCACAAAGGGCGCCGACTGATGATGTTGCTGACGACTCGGGGTGCCGTGACGCCGTTTTTAAGCTGCGGGGGAGCGACGTGCAACATCGTGTCGATGGGACTGCAATAACAGGGGAAGTCGATAAAGCGTCCATTAGGGACCGAGGCGAGAGAGCAGGAGATAACAACGAGGCGAAAATTACGAGGAAAACAAATGTCTTGCTCTCAGCTTCACAAAATATCATCCAAATATATTTTTTACAATAAAAAACACAGCAGTGAAATTTTCCTGTCAATACATTATCAATGTCTATAAATCCTGTCCACGTAGAGTACATAATAATAATAATAATAATTATTATTATTATTATTATTATTATTATTATTATCGTGGTGTAGGCCTGAAGCTAAACACTGCACATTGTCGTTATTGTTTGCGATTGTTTACGCCGTGAGTTATTAGCTCTACAGCGGTAAATGATGGTAGGAAAGGTGTTTATGAAAATCCCAGGTGATTTTGCATAGACGCACAGTAATCCCTCAGATAAATCAAGGCTAATATTAGACGGGCCCGAGATCAATTCCAATTACGTGCCAGTATGTTAAGCAAAGTGAACTACACTGGTTCAGACAGTTATTTCTTCATTAAGGGCCACTCAATGATGCGCTTCACAAATACCCTAATCTCATTTCCTTTTTGATTTTTTATTAGAGACAGTGAATAATGACATTTAATTTAGCAGCGCGCCAGAAACCCAAAGATATTAGTCCTAACCGAATTACTGCCTGCTCCTCACCAAGCTCTCATAACTTTCAATTAGATTCATTGACAGCTGCTCGGAGCGCAGGTTCACAGCCTGTAACAGCCCTGCTGCAATTCGCTCTCACTAAATCTGGAGAAAACATGTGCCAGTGCGCACCCCCCCAAAAGAGAGCCTGAAAATGCTTTATTTATTTATTTTCTTCAGCTTTTTTTCCCCCAAAAGAGAGCATCGGTAGGTTCCGAGTGCCTATTTGATAACATAAAACACACATACACACACACACACGCAGACTCGGTCTTTATCAGTCATATTTCCACCATAAATAATTTTAATGCACGCACTTTATTAGCGATAATCGCAGTGTACTGCTGTCAACTAAGTCCGCTCAGGAAAAAAAGGTAGTCGGTGGCTTATAAAGCTCTATGATGCGGCTTATTCATCCGATTAGATATAGCTGAACAGCAGCAGAGTTGGCCCAGAATTGAATTATTTCTAATCTGTTTTTATGGGGACACTACATCAAGCCAATGGCAGATATTACAAAGAAAATGAGGAGCGATACGAGTTGACATAAGAGCGCGTCCCCTGAAGCAGCCATTCAGGCTCTTCATTCATTTTAATCACTGGCTGGATTTCTTTCTTCTTCTTTTTTCTACCCGCAAGGATGCTCGGATCGGAGGCACAAGGCTCCACAGGCCTACCGCTGCAAGTTCAGCTGGCTCTGAGGCTATCCATCCCGGACGGTTTACAACTGATTTACTGCTACTGTACGTGAATCTTTCATTAAACACACACTTTAAAAAAAATAGTTATTTGTCATACTTGTTAAGAGGGCATGGTGAACCCTCTACATTTGATATTTTCCTAAATAAATATTTTTTTTTAAATAGTCAAATCTGCGGCAATTGTGCAGTCATGTTTCTAACATTTATAAATGTCGCAGTGAAACCGTCTCCCTGTAGGAATATTAGGACACCACAGAGAAAGCTAGACGGGGCTTTACAAACCTCCCCATAGGAATATTACAGCAATATTTCAGACGTGGAGCTTTTTCACTAACAAGCTGGATCATTTATCTGTCAAGTTTCTAAGGTCAACCTGTCACTAAACTAATGAGCTCCTAGCTTTTTATTCTTCTGTTTTTTATTTATTTATTTACTTGTATGTTTCAGGACACACGCGGCGACCTGTTTATGTTCCAAAAGAAACCAGATTTTTTTTAAAAGCTCGTTTTTTCACGTGGCTCACACGCAGTCTTTCGTATTTCGAATCATTTCAAAGGATTTTAAAAAACGTCCTCAGTGTGAGAGCAAACACAACAGAAAAGGTTTATTTAAAAGAAATAAATAAAAAGGGTCCAAAATGACTGCACAGTTTTATAATATATTTTCACGTTTTCATAGCAATATGCGTGTTTTATAGCAAAATTATTTCACGATATATCCACATGGTCTGGTTTTCCTCCTCAAAAGCTAAAAATATATTTTCTTATATTTTCGGTTAATTACAGAGGGGTTTCCTTATAGAACAAATTAAGGGCTGACTAGATCACTAACATATTTCCCACAAAGCAGTGATGCCACTTAACAAATCACCCACACACACAGGCGAGCTTACAAGTGTTGCTTAACAACACCAGAAATATTTTCACACTACAGCCGTCAGACAGACAGACAGCAAAGCTTCTTGGCCGCTCCTCACACAGCAGCAGCAGCAGCAACAGCACGATTTCCGCTCTGCATCACAGACACGAGAGTGAAGAAAGTGAGTAACCTATGTGGGAAATCCTCACCTGCACTCTGGCCTCGGACAGTCCCAGCCTCTGGCTCAGCTCCTCTCTCATAAAGGCGTCCGGGTAATGCGTCTCGTCGAAGAGCCGCTCCAGCTCGTTGAGCTGCTCCAGGGTGAAGTTAGTGCGACTCCTCCGCTGCTTCAGTTTGCCCTGTGCATCTTCATCCTCGGACTTCACGTCCTCCTTTTTCTCCTTACACTCATATATCCCTGTTAAACGGCCCACGGGTGGTGGGGAAAGAAAACAATTAATTTTTTTAAAAAAAAAGGAGAAGATGCGTTTAAAATTCACACATGCACATATTCCAAGCTCAAAACACACATATCACAAGTGCGCATTAAGGGTTCCCCCCCATATAGTCAACACTGGGCCCTGACAGGGGGCCTTAGGCCTGGCACTTTGACAGCAACACACACACACACACACACATTACACAGCTTAGTTCTTCAATAGAGAGGCCTGTGGCTGCATTTCCAGCCTCCATAAGTCAGCGTGTAATGTCAGTGCCGTAATGGAAGTAAATCAGTCAATATGGAAGCCTAATAAGGGTATAAGCGATTTAAAGAGCAGAGAAATAAGCCCCGGCTAAACGGAGAAGATTTAGGCCTAATTACTCACCTCCATAAAACAGACCTTGGTTATTTTAGGATATCCATAAAAATCATCAGCCAACACATTTTTTTATTTAATCACACCATTACGCTGCGTGGCTGACAGTACACTATAGCCTAATAAAAATAGAACAGCCTATATAAGCAGCTATTAAGTGTTATCAGTGTTAATTTTAGCAACAGAGTTGACAACTGCTGCAATTAATGGCCTTTTCTGTCTCATTTTACTGTTTGTACTTTGCTGACGCCGAACTGCTTTTTTTCTCTCAAATGAAAGTCATTTTAACTTAAATAAAATCCGATCAGTTTATGTTTAAAAAAGACAGATTTAATGTAAATTATAGGGCTGATTATTGCGCCATAGTGCTGACTCCATTTTTTTTAAAACTCTTCTTACAGGATAAATATAGAAACAAGTCCACTAAATCATAGTTTTCTGCCCACTGCACATTGTGTGACTGCTGAGTGAAAGGAGGCCTGTGCTCCTGCTGTATGCTACTTCACAGACTGGAAATGAATAAAGTGCTTTTTAAAAGGTAGATCTATTTATGTTTTCAGCTTACACACGATTTTGCAACTGAAAAAATAAAAAGATTTAGTGCTACTATAGAGTGTGCAGTCTAAGGGAGCATGGCAATCGGCAGTCCTACAGGCTATGGGTTTATACACTGCATCGTAATTACATTATATTTAAGCTTTTAAACAACGCCTGCTAGAATGTACAAGAATACATAATTTACTAATAAAGGCAAAAGAAAATATACTGCAGTGCTGACTTAAAGTAGGTTGTTGCCGGATAGTTTAATACCGGCACAAAATGCTGACATATAGTCCAAATAAGGCTAAAATCATTATTAAACATTAGACATTTAATACGATTATATTCTACAGAGCAAATCTTGCTGTATTTTTTTCTTTCCTTTCGTTTGCAAACTATCATTAAACAGTTAAAGCGATGGTCTGGCGAAGGGCCCGCCTCCTGCTTTGTAAAATTATCATTGCAATAACAGATTAATGCGTTAACTTTGGGGAACTACATTGACTAAACGCGGTTACGTAAATTCAACTCTTTTTTTATGCGCGTGGATTTTGTAAAATTATAATAATTAAAAAACAAAAAGAAAAATGCATCGCTCCGGACACACCAGACAGCCGAACTTGAGACATTTTCCCCGACATCACGCGGGAGCATTTCTCACAATTAAAGTGAAAACCTTACCCTCTGTCGCCCTCGTAACATTAAAGTCCTTCAGTTTCTCCTTCTCCAGCTCGACGTGGTCCTTGAACAGATGCACCGGGCAGTGGTTGCTCTCCGTAATGTCCTGCAGGTTTGTCTCCGGGCTGCCCAGCTCCCTCGCCCTTGTCAAGCCGCTCTCCAAAACTTCCCTGTACGTGATACTCTCTTTGCTGCTCTCCTTGGTTTTCTGATCGAACGATTTCGACACGAATGCCGTAAGTTCTTCCATGGTCAGCTCTGTCGCTCAGTAGTGCTCCTGCTCAGGGAAATCCACCGTGAATTCTCAGCATATACCGTCTCTATATACCAGTGTACAGCTCACGGATACGCTCTTTTAGGAGGCTGGCAGCAGCGATAGATAGAAGGGGTGGAGAGGAGGTGAGATCACTCCTGCTGTTGTGACTGTGTATTTGAGAGCACACTATTTATACACGGCCACCTCAGCCCAGCGCCCCCACCCCTTCTTCCCTCGGATCTCTGTGTCTCGAGCAATTACAGGCCGGCTCGACTTTGCAGAATTCAACTTTCAGCAGCTTTTTTTTCCTTCTTCTTCTTCTTCCACAAATCAATGATGGAACTGATGGAGGCGGTTAATTGAATTACGGGGTCATTAAAATGCCTATGGTGGCTCACTCCTGTGAGGAGGCTGTATATGGCTGTTGTGTCTAATTAATTCGGCGAAAATTTAATTAACGCGATTAGGAGATAGAAATGCGGGGTTTGTGGAATTTCGCTTTGATTTCCTTTGTCATTTGTTGACAAATGTGTTTGAACCTTTATGTGCGCATGAGCCACCTATAGTTTCTGGTTTACAGGCTTTCTGGACTTGTCTGAACTGGAATTAGCACACAAGATTCCTGAGAGCAAAAGGCGTGCACGGAGGCAACGATCAGCATTATAAAGTTGCAAGTGAACTGAAAATATGAGGACTTGCTTCACAATGAACGGGTACTAACGCTGACCCAGTGGAAATTACAATAGATATTAATAATGCCTAAGTAATGTCTGAAAAAAATAAGTGACCCCCTCCTCCAAACATTTATTTTCCTCAAAAACAAGTGCAGCCAAAATTTATTTGATTGGAGTTCTGAAGTTATTTTCCACTGCCTTTTGCAGATAAGTGCATATCATATAAATGCATACAGCAAAACAGCGGAAAGTAGCCAGCATCTAAAAGCAACAGATGCATAATTATCGGATAATGGTGTAATTAATATTTTGGTGCTCTAAATTCGGGTCTCTTTTGAGTATTCAACTGGAATCCTTTGCGGCTTCCGTTTACAAATACGGAATAGAAATCAATAGATATCAGCAGTGAAAAAATGTGCCCTCTTTTTCATGGGAATAAGTGAGCCCATAATGGCTTAACGTTATCTAAGTCGTTCATCAGTCCAGCACACAAACACAAAAAGGCCGAGAGAAGAGTGCGATCCCCTGGGTCTGCCGCCCTGAGCGGCCCGCCACTGTGAAAGTCTCATATCTCAGCCCTCTAATGACTCGGTTTGATGTCTCTCCATTTATCAGTGAGCCCGCTTCACATCACTGCGGCTGACGCACAAGTCGCGGTCTCTCCCATGTTCCATGAACTGCGCCTTTTGTTGTTAATAGACCTAAATCCTCTTTAAGACGCAAATCTGCGCTCCCAGTCGTGTGCCTCGATATCATCCCACAATAAAGCGGGGTTTACAAAAGGCGCACGTGTCTGTAACGAAATAAAACACCAATGGGGTTTTATAAAACGGAATTAAAAGCGATATTGAACTTTTACGCACGACTCCTGCGCTCCATCTAACTTTGAGGGTTTTTTTAAAATACACTTTTCATTTTTATTTCTTTATTTTGTCCTTTAAAGTATATTTATGTTGGATTTGAGATTGTATGTACATGCAAAAACTAAAAAAAAAGTCAGACACAATAAACCAGTTTTTAGAAATATAGTATTTTGTTACCACAGATGATTTTTGAAAAAGTATTGTTGAATGGTGTAGTCACACCTAAACCTATGCAACATTCTCTCAGTGAGACAAAAAAAACGCCAGAACATTTTCCCAGAATGATAAAGGAAAACACATTGCCAGAGGGCCTATAGGCAGCGCCTGTTTAATATGAATGACGAGCACGGCGCCCAATTAAAATAAGACAACTTATAGCAGCGTGTTCTCGTGTATCTGCTTAATGTTTTACCACGTTTTTATGCCACTTCATTGTTTCTGCTGAATAAACAATAACCGAAGCAAAGGCACATTTCTCAGCTCCACTTTCTCTAAATATTTATTGCACAGAAATGTTTCTGCATGTAATCTGACAGACATGAGCCATGTGTCGGCCAATCAGCAGCAGCCTGGAGGAATATCAGAAGAAATCCAGGAGGGATGCTCTTTACGCACCAACGCTGGTGTCGCTACAGTTTAGTGGCCAAAAAAACCTCTTAAAGGGGCCTCAATCATAGCTACACTTGCCGTTCATTCCCCACGATTCAAACACCCCCTCCTTTCCTGCTTCACGGAGGAAAACACGTATTTTATTTTTTTTTTAACTATCCAATAACTTAATTATTATCGGTTCCGGTATAGTTATTTTAGCCGAGACAAATAACAGCTACTAAGCTACTATGTGGCAGAGTATAAGATAAAACATTATTATTATTATTATTATTATTATTATTATTATTATTATTATACAGTAATTTAATTATTTATTTTATTTAATTAATTTAAAATTTGTACTTTTTTGCATTTCTTTTTTCTAAAGCATACATATATAAGAAAAACGTTTTATTTTATTTTATGTTATTAATGCCACTTTGTATATACATTTGTATTTACATTTGATCATTAGCTATTTATCCCATAACATTAATATGATCACATTTTATTACTATTTTCATTTTAATGACATTTATATACACGTCAGTGTTGCTATTATAAAGTAACACTGTCTATAAATCTAATAATGTCCTGATCAGGGAGCTGAGGAATTCCTTCTCTACCTGCATGTGAAGGCTTTGGAACATTATCAAGACATCAGCAGACTTAAATGAGTCTGTGCTGGCTGGTGCAGAGCAGAGACAGAGAGACAGAGAGGAAGAGAAAGGGGGTGCAAGAGAGGGTGATAAAGTGGGGAAATACTGTAGCAATGCAAAGCAATGAGCAAAATAGGATTGTGTTGCCCCCATTGATCACAGTTCAAATTTACACATCTGGTCATCGTTTAAATATTAGAAGTGAACCGCTTTGGAGCTCTGTGAAGCATGTGTGAGGAGTCTAATCCCTCTGGGCTGTCAATACTCACATTTGACAGAGGAGGAGTAGGGAATACTGAGAGGGTCAGAGCAGTGTCTGCCTGGACACAAGTCTCACCTCCAGCAAAATGCCACAGCACTGCTTCAACCTGCTGCCTCTGCCAAACTAATCCCTCGTGTGTGAAGGGGGGGTAGAGCCTAAATGCAAATCTCACGTCCTGTAAGTTTGCCAAAAATGTTTTCACTCATGAGAAGAGTCATTTATGAAATATTTCAACTGCCTAAACTGAACAAAAGGACTTATATTATTTCCTTGCTTACTTGTATATTTGTGCGTAACAGTGAGATTGAAATACAGAAAGAAAGACGATAAAAGCTGTGTGTTAACATGCGTCCATCCTCTTTTCTTCGCACACCGCTCCAGTAAAGCCACGATATGTGACAGCTGTGATTGTCCCAAGACGATACAGTGACTTTTAAAATTTTTAACTTAAAAAGCAACTACTACACCTCTGGCTTCTAATATAATTTCCATGAACATAAAGCCTTTTTTTGTAGAAATGCACTTAACTCCAAATATCATCATCTGGTTCTACAGGGACAAAGTAACAGCAAAAAAAGAAAAAAAAATTCAATAAGGTGGTTTACTTCAATCTGATTCAACAATGCAGAGCTGCTGTATAGATGCGATCCTGCACAGAAACAGAAAATTGGATTCTTCCCCGATACGAGAAATTTAAACGTGTCCTGTGAGGACAAAGAAGATTTGAACTCACAGTCGTGTTAATGACAGTGATTGTGTGTGTGTGTGTTTATTAGACTTCTCTGGCCTGTCTGCGAGTGCCGGGATCTCACGGTTGTTACATTGTCTGGTGCCTTCATTTAGGTCCTTTTGCAGTGCTGCAACAGTCCACAGAGACTACAGGCTGTTCTGTGTTCAAAAGCCTTGTCTGCCATCTAAATGAGGCTTTCGGGGCAAAAAAAAAAAAAATAGAAAAAGAAAAAAAATTCAACATGAAAATACCACAATGTGCTAAAGATTAGCTCATACTCAAGTGGGATGTTTTGGGAATATGTTGGTTCTCCTTTTCGGATTGTTATTTTTCCTTGTGTATTCTCTAACAGCTATCTACCCACAGGGCACTGAGGCCTCTAGTTTAGTGGGGAAGGGAAAAAAAGGCATGAAATTGATATTATACCCTTAAATACAGCACAGATTTGCAGGGAAAACACAGTAATCCACTGACAATGCTTGAAAATCAAACACATATTTCTTGCTCGCTTACAAGCTTGTTTACTCTTGAATCTACTCTTTAATTACTGCCAGCTTCTTAAAACTGACTTCTTTCTTTATAGGTATAAAAAGACCATTTTTCCTCTATGCAGTACCTATAGAGATGCGGTTATCCTTATGGTCAAAGGCTCTGGGGAAATGCAACAATTTATACAAATCAATAGCGTTCAAATAATTCATGACTGATCACATGGTGTTTTAGCTCCTTATTTGCAGTAGAAAACCGTGTTTTGTTTTGCTCCCAGAGGGCAACATGAAAGACCCGGGGAGAGGCGGGGAGAATTGGGAATGGAACTGGAAAGAGTGCATGAGGATAATAGGAGGACATTGATCATTTGGTGCACAAGAACACAACTGAACCTGTGAGTCAAGCCTAACAAGATGTATCATTTATACATTATTTAGACATGTCTGGGCTTTCCGTGTGCATTTTCTTACATCAGGTTTGCATCAGCGTCTTTGGAGGGGACACAGCGCGGTGACCTGAGACCATAAGAAGAAAATGTTGTAATTTTTATTGTTCGTTCAGTAGAAAAGAAGAAGAAGAAGAAAGAAAATATGTAACAACTACCAACGCAGCAGTCAGTTCTTTCAGTGCTGTCCATTTGAAATTACTATTGTGTGTGGTGGGAGCAAATAAATCCCAATTTGGGCAGTGTTAGTCAGTCACAGCTTGTAATAAAAATTAATTTTGTAAATGTGGAGATGGATCAAGTTCCCTCTTGGCAGGGGGACCATCCCACAGACATGTTAACAACGTCTTCAGAGACCAATGAGGCCCATTTACAATAAGTGTCTGTTTTAAGTCGCTTGCTTTGTGTGTGTATGTGCGTGTCTCACCACAGCAGGCTATAAGAGGTCCCTCTGGTGTCAGCCGGAGAGCAGCCATTTGAGGCAGACTGGCTTTAATGGAGTGATGCTACACTTTCTCAATCACACAATTAAAGCCTGGTCTGCAGAGAGAGAGAGTTCTTTTCTGCTTGTAGTGCAGGGAGCAAAAGAGAAGGAGAAAGAGGGATAGCATCTTTTACACGGGGTGATTTATGTTGTGGTGCTGAGGAAAGAAGAGTCCTTGATAGATGACTTCATTAGAATTAATTAACAGAGCCAAAGACCTGACACAGACAGAGGAGACGGCGAAGAGACAGAAGGGTCGCTGGTGGATTTGAGGGGAGATTTAGAGATAAGAAAACAAGGTGAGGAAAACACAGAGAAGAGGTCTACCCGGGAAAACAGAGAGGTAGAGCGGGGGAGAAGGCACGAATGAAGAACAGATGCCAGAGATTAGGATGTGACACATGAAGAGGAAGCAGCCTGTTTTTCTCTCTAAAGGGTAGCATGTGATCAAACACGAGTGCCCTCTGCTTATAAGGACTGTAAGTAGAGGTTGTTCAGTTTCACGTACATATACTCTTAGCTTCCTTTCTGACAGGCGCATACATGTACACATAAAGAGATAAATCCCTGGTTAACAGTCTACAGTTGAACACTAAAACTAGCTGCACAATGCCAAATGGCCCGTTTAGAAGAAGGGCACAAGCGTGTTCAGTGTTAGACTGATCCGGCATGCCGCAGGCTGTATGTTGGCTGAAGGCAGGCTTTGATGGGCCAAATCACTGCCTCGCTTCTATCAGACATGTCCATCATCCTCATCCTTTTAAATCCATCATCTCCGCTCCAAAGAGACAGAGGCCAGAACTCGCAGCGACTACAATCAAACCGGAATCTGCTTTTTTGTACATCTCAAATATTGTTTGACATCTTTAGATGACATATAGACACTTGCAGCAGCTAAGACTGGCATGTAGTATTTTTGACTTATCCCGGCGAGCCTCAGCGTTGACATTTTGGGCATCTGCTGGACACACAGACAAGTGGTGCCGCTGGTGAGGAAAAAGGAATTTTTAGCCCTGCAAGGTGAGCTGTCTAAACTAAACGCAGTCAGGTGCAGGTGGACAAGGAGGAATGAGACAGACAGCAATAAAAAAAAAGCGCAATTTCCTTTTAGCAGAAGCAGGCAAAATGTCATATGCATGGTACTGTGAGGATCACGGGCACAGCGCAACTTTGCAAACGGTCGATAAGGTCACAACAAGATGCACTCCGACTCAGGGAAATCTAAGACGGCAGAGCAGGAGTAATTGGCTAATCTGTGAAAACATTGTTATGCAGCTCCATTTTAGATTTTATTTTCAATATTGTTCCATATGTTAGTAAAATGGTTTATATCCTCTCCAGACAGTCATTATAAGCTGCCAGTTGAAAGCTCGGTGAGCTGCTGTAGGCAGGGAGCACCTGTCACTACTCATCCATCCATCTTCATCTGCTTTAACTCAGGGCTGATGGAAGGAAGAAGACCCCTCAGAAGACCACGGCAGCCTCACCAGCTGAGAGCAATAATTAATCTAATTCCCCCCTCATTTCATTTGGAATACCTGTAATCTGCAGGTGCAAGCAGCGCAGATGTGATACACTAAAAAGTGTCAAGTAAAATCTAAAATGTGACAAACTTGTAGCGCATTTCCTGATCGTTTTCCTTTTAATTACATCACCTCTCTGATTTCTCGCTCCCTACCTCAGATCCTCTCATCTATCTATCCAATCTCAGATGGATTCAGACACCAAACACTTGGTCACATGATATGACTGGGTAATCAGTAGGTATTAGTGCCTGTTAACAACCCCTGAGCTGAAAGACAATTCCCCTCTCCATATTAAAGAGATAACACAGCAGAGGAGCAAAAAGCAAATGGCCCTAAGCCTCCAGCTATGCTCCCCTCTAAAGTTGTTTTCCTGGAAAATTAGGCAATTGACTAATGGCGTAAATGCTGTTAATTACCAGCGCCAGTACCCCAAACAGTCGTCTCTGCCTGTAACTAATAAGAAATCAATTAGCTAATGAATTGGTCATTAAGTGAAAAGCTAATCTTGGCCGAGGTATTTTTTAATGATTATTTTTTGCCTATGATCCTGGCTAATTGCCGTTGTCATACGGCGCTCTCAGCTTTCAGCATGCCTAATGAAGCTTCATTAGATCATAACTGGCACTCTTGGAAGATTCGTGGGCAAACCTGCTTCCCAATTATTTTTAATTGCCAGACATTCTGCACAAACAAGTGCTGCTGCACCTTGCGGAACAGGAGAGCTCAGGCTGGCTGTGCTGCATTTCCTTCATGACTTCATTTGAAGCGATTAGAGCGTGGGGCAGGGTCGTCACAGAGCTGCCGTCGTCTGTGGTGGATTTAAAGAGCCCATCAGCTCAAACTGCTGGGCTCATCATTGTGCTTCCTTCCTCACTTTGATTTGGACTGTGGAGAAAAGCTGCTGCTTCCAATGTGGCTGGACCGGCTCCGTGTCGCCCATGTGCACATAAGACACGCACAAACACACAGACAGACAAAGAGATGTTCATGCATTTAACTGGCACATCTCGACAGTTACAAAAAACACAGAGAGTAACACAAATATGCACACAGCCTGCACCATCGTACCTGTACATGTGTCAGCTGACAGAAACAAAGGAGAGAGAGCATCCCTCCCGGGCATGAATAATTAAGAAAAGACAAAAGAGCCTTGTTTTTTTTCCTCCTGTATCTCTTTCTTTTGTGTGTCTAGTAAACCCCAGTGTAGTGTACTGCGAGTTCCCCACTAATAAGATGGAGGATCATTCTCTCCATGGTGCTCACACAACACATGTTTCCAATCTGACCCTGTACAAGTATCTCTCTCTAACGTGAAGAGGCTTGTGGCGAAAACAGAGCTGCTCAAACTCTGTCAATCCCGCTGATGCATTTCGACAGTTTATCCTGAAATTTGCCTTTCCCTCCAACATCAGGTCTTTCCCCCTACCAGCGCTCTAGAAAGCAAACACAAACAATGCCACTTCAATGGCACAGGCCTGAAACACCAGTTTGTTTTGTAAGGACTAGCAAAGAAACAAGAGCCGTATCCAAAATCAATCGCCTTGCTCTCATAACAATGTTTGCGAAGCACGGGCCGAGTTTAGTTAGGCAGGGAGCTACACGGTCTTATAACCACCTGTGCTTATGAATATTTTGTAGACTCTGTATTAATACAGCTGTCAGGCAAAGGCATATTCATCCAATCACAATAAAAGTTATTTGCCAAAACACTGTGCCTTTGAGACAGCAGCCAATCTTCAAGGGGCTCGATTTTCTTGCCAAGGCTCTGCATTGCGCCGATGCCAAACACCAGGTGCGTTCATGTACATGTGCGTCTGTCTGTATGCGCGACTGCACGTGTGCGACACACTGAGGAGAGGGCTGGGCCTACTTCACTGGAACGCCGAAGTTTGATGGTGGATGAATGGTGCTCCAGATGTCTATCAATATTTAGCAGTAAACATCCCAGGCAGGCGGGGAGACGTGGCAGCTGAGAGCATGAGGTGGTGCAGCTATGAACTGTTGACTTTCACTTTAACTGGGTAAACTGGAAGGTAAAGCCTCCTTGAAGCTGACAGTGCCAACCACAGCTGTGATAGATTTGCTGGCAGAAGGGAGTTTTGGGGGGATTTTTTTCCCAAAAATATTCTACTGAAAGTTACCTGATACTGGTATGAAGAATAAGTTTAGGTCATCTAAAAATTTCACCTCTATTTTTAACCACACACACATGCAAAAAGCCTTGTTTCCCAACATGCTTAAGTTCCTGTTTAGACTGTTCAAGACTGGAGAAACAAATGGATGATTACGCCCTCTTGTGATACTGTGATTCTGGGCACAAGCATGACCAAGTTCAAACAACACTTTCTGCTTTGCACAATGCCCTCATTTATATGCTGAGACGTTATGATCCCTCATTTACGCTAAAATATGTATTTTTCTTCTTATTTAAACCACAACTGAGCTAACGGTGGTGCACATGCTGAGTGCCAGGCTATTGCTAGCATGGTTTGTTAGCTAGGTGATACATACTTATGATAGCATTGCACAGGTACCTGCTAATTAGTGCGGGGTAACAAAAAAATAAATAAACTGAAGCACAGACTTTTCAGACCGTCTGTTAAGCAAATAAATGTGTAGCAACTTTCACCAAGGTACCAACACCACAAACACAGTGTAGTGGTCCAGCTCAGTGACTCAGACCTGCCAAGGTGGCACCTAGCTCTCACTGCACTACAGCAGCCTGTGTCCACGTCTCATGGACCTATCAGTCAATGCAGCCACATGGCTAACTTCCACTCCTAAAACAGTTTAAAAAGGCAACACTCCCAATTGTTAAGTAGGGGGAAAGCAGGAGCAAAACAGTTTTATTTTTAATGCCAGCCCACATTAAGATTTTTTTCTACAATAAAAATTTGGAGTCTATGGGATCTGATTAGCTTCTTCTGCACATACTGTATATAAAAGATGGGCATAACTTCGGTGTCTGAAAAGAGAACGCAATGCAGAAGTGTCATAACCCTACCTTTCATGGCCAGCAGGGGATGAATCACAAAAACCAATGTGAAAGTGCCACAAACCTTCATGTGAAGGCCACCAGATGGTGATAGCTGTGGTTGTGAAAAAGACTTCCAGCCCTATGAAGAGAGCTATGGAAGAATGGCTTTTTGACCTAACATCTGCAAACACTTTCCTGTTGAGTTTATGGTTTTATAAATCTTGTTTATACCATGTTTTACAATACTGGAATATCTGTGGTATGAAACCATATGCTCATTGGCTAATGAGCTGTCAATCACAAATAATTAGCCAATGAGTATGTGCTTTTACAGTCAGACCCACCTCTCCTCTTCAGATCCATTTCTTTTATAACCAAGATGGCAACAGTGGAAAAACTCATCTCGAGCCTATAAAATGGGTCGTCAGAAACCAGTGGGTGACATCTCAGTATCTACGGCAATCTATTAAACTGTCTATGAGCTCCATAAAAGTCTACAGAAAAGCAATCCTCAGTTGAGGACTGCTTTCCTGAGCAGTCCTCGGGGTGCTGTCTGTAGTTCAAAGTCATGGGAAACAAAATTTGAAGCTCAGTTTGTAATTTACAGTCCTGAATAGAGTCAGAAATGAAGATAAACCACACTGACTATTGACTAGAGATAAGCAAACCATTTGCCAATGAATATCTCTCAATCAGAAGACTGACAACACTAAGCATGAAGCTTTTCAAGTGGACTTTGCAAAGCAATCACAACATTGTGACATCATGGTGGCTTTTTCCACCTTTCATATACAGTCTGTGCCAGCCTCGAGTGGTCATTAGGGGAGCGTCAGTTATTTGCACTTTAGCACTGGCTTTATTTTTAGCCCTTGAAGTTCCCACTTGGCGTGAATGGTACAAAATGAAATATGACGGCACCTTGGCAACCCAAACAATCGCAGTCTGACAAACCACATCAACATTTCTCAGTAGCAGGGTAGACTTCACGCATATATACATACACGGATAATGATTTTAACCAGATTATTTCAGATGGCAACTTTTTTGTTTTTAAATATACATGAGCACATTTTAAATGACTAAACAGCATCTTTTCTTGCCTCTCTCTTAAACCGTACACACTCGAGCACACACACTCAAATCACATTACAAGACATCTAATTGAGGTTTATGATGCAGCGGAGAGCATATGCTCATTCAGCCAATTGAATCATTAGAAAAGCACACAGTAGGCCGAAGACCTGCCAGAACTGCAGCTGAGGAAAATATGTGAGGGCCTGGATTTCCTGTCCAAGACCGTTACTGAGATGAAACATGCAAACATGGTGACACGGGCTAAAACACATATTTCACATGCAGTATGACATTCTTCCATTATGCAAATCCAACATTAGGTTGTGTGCTTGTAGCAAGCTCTGTGCCTTGATGTCTCCCCTCACCTCGCTCCCTCTATTTCTGAGAGCCAGTTGAGCTTTGACATCCACACACGTCCACACATTCTGTCTGACATCGGGCCCTGTGGTGAGATGCTCCTTGACCGGCCTTGATCCACAGAGGAGAGAGTAAGTGGAGGGGAAGTAAGATAGACAGGAGCAAAGACAGCTCGTCAGAGTTAAAGGCAAACAGACATTAGGCTTTCCAGAGCTGCAGTTGCTCTCTGACTCTCCTCCGCTGCACACTTTATAAAATTTACATGACGCATCAGAAAGGCCACAAGAGCCTCTTTGATTGTGGAACTATGTCTGAAAAATACATCAGTCGCCATCTTTTCTGGCGGAGAGGCTGGGAGACAGAATGAAAATACACTTGGCGAACCCTTTCACGTTCTCGTTCGCAAACAACATGGCACACACAAAGGGGGAAAAGCCAGAGAAAGTCATAGACGCAGCACACAGAGATACATTTAGTCACATGCCGCTTCACCCCGTGCATCTGTGAAACAGTGGGATGTAGCTTCTCAGTGTCATCTCTAATTCCTGTGATCTAAATGTATAAGAATTGATGGTGCCTTCCACCAAATGCTGTTATGGGGGACCTGGTTTGTTTATTTAATGAAGCCAGTGTCACAGCGGATCTGCGTCCTTGCCTTTGGAAGCGGTGGCAGGTGTTGGTGGCAGATTTCCCTCAAATAGGGCCACTGAATTAACAAATCAAATTAACATAACACTGGCGTCAGATCTGGAGGCCTGTTTCTCTGGCACGGCTGTCCCTGTAGTTTGCCTGTATGGACGCTCCCCTCTTGTGTCCAGATGTCCCCACAGTGCCAGCTCCCTCTGCCCAGAAACCACTGAACCGGGCCCGGAGTGAAAATAAAACACGGGCAAGGACGGAGCGTTTTCCTCGCTACTTCGGCAAAAGTTCTCTGTGTAGTCTAATTTCATCGCAGCGAAACATCGCGCTAATAAATGCCTCACTCGTTGAGGTTTAACAGAAGCCTTGTGTGAACGTGTGTGTGTGTTTGTGAAAAACTAATGACACGTTGTACTCGTGTTGGTGATAATGACCTCACCGCTGGAAGCTGGGCTGAATGGAGAGGTTCATAAAAGCATGAAATGGGACACTTCTGGATGAAGTTGAGCAAAACAGGCAAAATCGCAATGGATTTACAGTAAGTTGGGAATTGGACAGATTATACTGGAATGTATGAAGACCGGTCTGTAGTAACTGAAGCACATTAGGCAATATGCTCAAATTAATTCCATTTTATACCCTGTCACAATGTGAAATGGCCTACCCAGTGTATCCGATATACATAGGCACTCATATCGACATTTTTTCTCCTCTCTAATAGCTATTGTTTGTTTCATCTGTTTTATTGGGCCATTTTCCATTTTACCTTTGATTCATTCACTTGTTAAAAATAGTATTAAAACGACAAAAGCAAAAGGAGTGAAAGTCTTCCACATACAACATAAACATGAACATTTTCTGTAAACTTTTTGTTCTTTATCTTGTCCCGTCATTCGGGCAGGAAGTGAAGGGACAAAGTTTTTATCGTAGATCAGAAAAACGTGTCCCTAGCCTTCACCATAGCTGCAATGCTCAGACACAGTGGATGATGGGAACTGGTAAAACATTAGCAGTGAATGCTTGTATGACCGGACGATAATTATATGTTTATACAAATAGAAAATGTTGACACAGCACTTTTGTAGATTATTTATAATGTTGCCTGGACTGAATGGACTAAAAACTGAAACTAGACTGTTAATCAGACTGTGTTGTTCAGTCTGTTTTTATTTCTATAGAACAATAGCCACACTATATTAAATATTTTCCTGTCTCATACTCCTGCTCTTAGTATGCGTGTATTTTATATTTTTTTGTATGTGCCTGATGCTTTAGAGAGCTTGACAATAAGCAATCTATTTGAAATGTCTCTCTTATTTTTTAATTTTACTTTTCAAAATGTTCTTATTCCTATAAAGTCTTCCAGGTGAGCGTCTTCCAATAGAGTGCAGAGGTGAAGGCTTGACATGTTGGCATGGTCTGCTATAATGTTTAGTTTTTCCAGAATTCATATTTAATCAAACATGTCAGAAATCGATGCATTACACTGAAGACGATGGGAATTACTGTAAAATGAAGGGCATGGACTTATAAAACACTAAATATTAAGCAGGCACTAAATAGTTTGCTCAGTAATAAGGAGAACATTCAGATCCCAACTAGTCACAACAGCTTTCATCCTTAGTCACTGATAATTATTGCCGGGTCATTACTATCAGCCAGACTCCACAAAAAGGATCTGGACATTTACATACTTAACATTCAGTAAAGAAATGCACGGCGTAATAAATATGCCATGCATACAGGTCAAAGTCTGGCATTTTAAAGTCTACTTTAAATAAGCATTATAGTAGTCAGACTTTGAGGCTGAACTTCAAGGTCAACATCACCTACAAGCAGTGGTTCTCAAACCGTGGGGCGGATTCCTTCTCTGGGCCACAGATCCAGTGCGGGAGGGGCGTGAATGACTGAGAGAAAAGTATGGAACGAAGCTGTCATTCCAGAAAATGTTTGGGCCTTTAAATTTGACTGATGTTGCAACAATTTCACCAAACAGTTGTTTAGAAATCCACAAGATAAAGAGCATCTAGGTTAGTGTGTTTCACTACACTTGTGCTGCTGCTTTGCAATCTAATAAAAGCAGCAACTATGAACCAAAACAGTGTCCTGAAAGATGCTAGAAACGCCACTCTGTGTGATGGTTCTCTGTGGGTTTGTTACATTACACAGTCCAACCGCTGTTCACATGAAAATGTTAATTAGGTTTAAATAAAATTACATCAGTAATAGCATTGTTTAAATCAGTATTTATCAAAATAACTCCCTCTGAACAGTCAGAATGCTTAATTATGGATTCATTAGCCATTACAGGTTTTGCTGAAAGTATTTATGTAGTTTTAGGTTGCTACATCTAGAGCAATGCATCAAAATCTATGAGCCAATCACATTTAATCAAACTTTTTTTTTGTTTGTATAACCCTAATTTGTTTTCCAGAGCTGAGCTAAACTGAATAGGACTGTTGAGTGAATGGGGATGCTGCTGTTTGCAGACGTAATGCGGCTTTATGGAAAAGTAGAAGCTTCTAAACTGACTGTAAACTGGCTGTCACAGTCATTTATGGCCTCCCTATCCATCGACTTGATGTTGTGGATGTGCTGGCAGCACAAACAGAGACAGCCCAGAGACTGTCTCCTAGTGTTAAAAACAGTTAGCAGCATTTAGCTGTATTAAACAGAATATTAATGGATTTGGAATGAGACTACCGAGCGCCATTTAAACCTCAAAGTGAGTTGATATGCACATATAAATTCAATTACCTCCATTTACCTTGGCTTTTATTCACTTGCTGACAGTGGTAAACAAAAAGCAAAGAGTTTAAAATGAATGACTCTTTCTCCATGCAGGCTTTACACAACGTTGTTTCTTACCGTAAAAACTGATTGTGACGTTACATTTTCTAATCACCTAATCTCGCAGAAGGCTGCCTCTGCCGACAACACTTCAATGGCTCTACCTGTCCCGAGGAGAACATTTAGAGTGAAGGCACATGTCCAAATGACTCAGTGTTACGCATGCCATCTTGAAATGAAGCCGGACACTGGAGCTCGAGTCAGTTGTGATAGAATGCAGGAGGATTAGATTGTTTATTCATAATTACTGGTTTCAATCTCTTATATAACATGCGTGGATAAATGAGTGCTTCGGGAGTAATGCTAATGGATGTGTACAGTGACAGCGGATGGGCTCAGTCAATCATAAACACCTCTCATCTCATAATCACAAGCCAGCAGCAGGCCAGGGATTCCTGTAAGACACACCACAGCATTGACAAATATAATAATCAACAACCGCTGAGAATCTGCAACAGAGACAAGCGCGCACGTGCGAGCTCAGGCGCTCAGATCCACAAGCGTGACAGAAGATTCAGACTCTGCAGCTGTGCCCGCATCGTATTTTAGAACTAAGCAAACGCAAGCAATTGCCTGCATTTAATGAAAAAAGAAAGCCCAAATCAGGCGCAAAATGAAAGTTTGCTTACACCTTTAACAAAGTAATACCAAAGCTGTCAGAATATTCTCTAAATCCCCGCAGTTGGGAGTTTTGGGGGAAAACATAGCAGCAGCCACTGAGCCTCCCTCAGCTCTGTCCATTTCCATAAACGCTGCTGGCTGTCTCACCTACACCAGAAACACTGCTGGGCTAAATGCCCTGGCATATCATTTCCTCCTTTCTTGCTCTCACCTATTCTGAACCGAATGTTCATTACCATGCAGTCCGCCTCGGAGAAAGAGCAGGAGAAAACGACGAAGAGTACAGAGCTGAGATCATTGACAGCTTGATGTGACGAAGGTCAATTGAAATAACAGGTTTTTTGTGTGTTTATATTCTAAATGGGCCACTTGTGTCGGTTGTTCTTGGCTTTCTGCAGAAGGAGAAACTGGGGAAGCTCTGTGGCTATAGGGCTGCGTTGAAAGTGTGAGGCCGACACACACACACACACACAGACTTACTTTCACTCACTCACTGTAATGAGCAGGTTATGCTTCGGCACAGGCTGCTAAAATCTGTAATTATAATCAACCTCTCTCTCCACCTCTCCCTCTCCCCTCATCTCCATCTCGCTTCCTCTCCCTTTCTTTTTTTTCTGTCTACATCAGTGAGCAGGCATGAGGGAATCCTTCACTAAGCACAGGAGGTAATGAGTTTATTGATTAACATGCACAGATGAAGCAGCTCTCTCAAATTAATGTTGTTTTACATTATTAGATGGACTCGGGGCACTTCAGAGCGCTGCAAGACCATTACCTCATTGCAGTCCCAGAACTCACATATACATTAACTCTATTACTTAACATTAAGTAGGAAACCTTTGCCAAACACTCTGTGAGGTGTTTTGACTCCTGAATATATATGAATGCTTTGAGCACTGTCCACCAGCTTCATTCATTTTTTTTATGAATGCTGCTCTATTTTAAAACCGATTGTTTTTGTATGCAGGTAGGGTGTGTGCTCTGTCAGACCATTGGCAGCGCTGCATCTGGCAAACCATCTGGATGAGGAAGATCACATGTGACCCACATAAGTGGTGTGTGACCCCACTCTTTGACACAGAGTCAAATAACAAGTCTAACAATAGTTGGAAGAACTGGCATATCATTTTTGGGACTGGCACAAATGTTTAGATGAAGACATTTCCATATTCTGGCAATGAGAAAATTTAATTTGACACAACCCCCCAAAAAACTAAACTCTTAAAACATGTTTATGTCCCTAATGTGGGTACTTTTGTTCCCAGACTTTTGCAGTTTTGAGTGCATATGTGTGTCTGCGCTAACACCTTGGTGTAACCTAACATTGACCATAAACACCGCAGCCACTCTGCACCAATCCAATAAAGTGCATTACTATAAACTTTACCACAGAGCTGCAAACTAGCCAGTGTAATCTAAACTGCCCATTAATGCAACCTTTGAATTTTTTTAACCTTGAAAAGTTAGTATACTTTAATTTCACAATATTAAAAAAAATGACTTCAGCACATCATGTATAGATCCAATATCTGATTACATTATATGTAAGCTTTAAAATTCCAGTTTCATCCAGCTGAAGCAGTCATTTACCTTTTCTCTCCCTGGGAAATACAGCAGCCGCATCGTTACTACCAGAAAAACTGTGCAAGATGCAGAAGTAACACAACCACAATGTATAGATATCTGCACCAAACATACAGTTCCAGATCATTCTGGCTCACTTTAACCCCTGAGAACAGCACTATAAATGATGCATTATATATTTTTGCCTCTTCCAATTAGTTTGATGTCTGAAGGTGTGCAGTAATGGGAAATCATAACTTTTTTTGAAAATGTAAGTAGTTTAAACTACAGATATCTGTATTAAAATGTATGGAATATTAGTAAAATCTGTCAGTAAAGTATAGATACCTCAAAATTTAGCTTAGTATTTATACTTCATTACTTCCCATCTCAACTTTTAGTCACACATTGATGTTGTGACATTTTTGGTATTTATATATGTTAAAGTGATGTCTTCATTGTAAAAAAGTCTGACCAACAAATAAAATGTCAGGTGAGAGGCAACAGCAAAATGTTAAGGTTAGCATGGCAGCCATCGTAAAATACAATAATTATTCATAACAAGTGCAAAAATCACAAGCTGATCGAAAACAACACAACTGTACTCAAGTGCACTATGTAGTATTGGGCAACACCTCTTAATCTTTGAATTCAGGTGTTCGGTCCCACTGACACAGGTGTAAAAAAAAAAAAAAAAATCATACACATAGTCATGCAGTCAGCGCTGTCTTTGCAAGCATATGTGAAAAAATGGGTCACTCTAAATAGCTCGACGACTTCAGCATTTAGGAACCACAGCGACTCAGCCGCAAAGTGGCAGACCGCGCAAACAGCGAGGCCACCAAGTGATGGAGTGCAAAAGCAGAACAGATACTGTGCACCACGAGCTTCATGGAGCTTCCTGTGAGTGTAATGCATCAGCGGCCCAATACTTTTGTTCATATAGTGTAAGTATACGTGTACAAAGTCTTCTACAGTGTATCGGAGTAAAATGAATCACAGACAGTTTTGAGTTCTAGAAATCCTCAAATAACTGTTGAAAGCCCAATTAAACTGTTTGTTCATTCTTTACATAGGAAACAGCATTTTTCATTCTTTGTTAGCAGTTCCAAATTTGTTAGGGCGATGAGGCAAATGATGTACAACTGTCTACAATCTATGACTTTCTGGTCATAATAGAATAATTCAATAGTTTTACTTTCCCACATTGTTAATATTTCACTGTGTCAGTCATTACATACAGAACAGTCAATCTAATTGGCAGTCAAAATCTACCAAGCCCCCAGGGCTGCACATAGTAGACATCCGCTTTGTTTCTACACTATTAGTTTTTTGATACTGACATTCAACATAATTTTGCTGTGCAGTGCTGTGTATATTTTTAGTATTGTTCCTATTTAAGTTCCTATATGACGAAAAAAATCTCCTTCTCATAATTTGCAAACATTCGTGCTTTTCGTTTGTTTTACAAAGCACAAGGAAAAAACGTTTTGCTCTTAAAATCAGCGCACGAGTGTATTCACTTTGTAACCAAACAGCATTCTGTTGTCACCAGAAGAGAAACACAATTTTAGAGTCCACTATCATTCAGGCAAAATATCTAAACATTTTGGCTGCCCTGGTTTACACACTGTGAAAGGAACTTGTCATTTTGGTGACGGCGACTTATTCATTGACACAAAAACTTCATTTTGAAAAATGAATTAAAGGTTTTGGGTGAGTTACGCCCTTTTTCTGGTTAACTATAGTGTTTTGCTATATAACCTTTTTTTTTACATCTTTAGAGCAAAGGACTTCAAAAGTGTTGCGAGAAATGTGTCAAAGCAACTGAAAAAAACTGTAATCAGCACATTACCTGATTGACATTACTGCTTCTGAACAGTTTCCTGGTTCAGTCCATGGGCCAACAAAACAGCACGTGGGGATAGTGAACTCATGCTTGCCACATATTACTGCCACCAATGAGAGCTTCCCTTACACAAGTGACAACTAGAGAGCAGATGAGCACAAAACCAGCACTGCAAAGGATCTGGAGCAGCCAACAGTGACTTATTCTAGAGCAGGGGTGTCAAACATAAGGCCTGAGGGCCAGAATTGGCCTGACAAAGACTCCAATCTGGTCCACTGGAGCGCTTTGAAAAAGAAGGGCTTAAATTTTGGACTTTTAATCCCTTTTTTAACCATCTACTATAGAAATTCCTTTTCTATAGTAACAACAACAACAACAACATTTTCAGTGAATTAACAAAAATGTTACAGGAAATCTATTATTACAGGAAATCCTGGGAATTTGAGTGACATGATTCTGTAATCTTATATATTTATTTCTTACAATTTAAGCCCAAACAGTTGGTCTGATCAATTCAGTTTGATTCAGTTTTATTTATATAGTGCCAAATCACAACACCCTACACAATGCAGGTACAAAATCTGAGACGTCCTGTTGAATTTGTGCTGTTTTACCTTACATAAAACTATCTCAGGGATTAAATGTGTCATTAAAACTTCCTTACAGTGACAGAAAGGGGAGTGTCACTAGTCCAGCCCACTTAAGATCAAACCGAGTTCTAGAGTGAGAAATTCTACATACTGCACACTGAAACTGGTTTAAGAAAAGTTTTCCGAGTGTTGGTTAAGCATAAATTGTTGCACAGCAATACTGGATATGATGACAATTATTAAACCAGTCATAAAAAAATATTCTAATATGCTTCCTTTCATCCTGGAAGCTGCATACAGAGAAACGCCATGCTGCCACACGCCCCCCGCCCACACTTCTTTAAAACCGCCCTACCCCATCGACAACACAAACACACAAACACAAATCCCTTTAAACAGCCTGTCATGTACTCTCAGTGTATCCCACACACATCTCTCAGAAAGGTTACCCACACTCACCACTCAGCCAGAGGGGAGTCCCTCAACTCAGGTTCCCCCCTTTGCCAAGTGGATACTTCCTCTGAAGGTTCCTGGTGCGCGGCATGTCAGAGGCGCTATGAAGATACCAGGGAAAATGGCAGAGCAAAGAAGTGGCGTCAATCTCTCACCGCCAGTACCTCTCTCCCGCCACTTTGATGTGATGGCTTTGTGATGTGGAGGAGCTGTCAGATTAGTGGGCCTGTCACGGCTCTGTCTGCTTGTCTGTTGGGCTTGACAGAGTCTGTGATGGAGCTCAGACTAAACAAAAGGGTTATCACCTTCCCCGTGCTCGACCACACTACTCTTTCATATGTGGGGAGAAGGGAGGAGAAGGCATCCGTCCCATGCGCAGAGAGAAGTGGAGGAGGAGAGCGTGTCACCCTTCAACCGTCATCAAAAAAGGTGTAAGTGGAAAGAAAAAAGCAGGCAATTATAAAACCTGGATGTTGACTGCATAAATAATGCATGCTTACAGTCAGAAAGATAGATACAGATAGATATGTTCATGTATGTTGTAAAGTACGACATTCGGGTATGTGAATTTGTACTCCAACCCCCACACATCCTTCAACAGGAAGTCCCTGCTATATGGACTTCCTCTTAAATACAGCTGTTAGCTTAAATGAGGCATAAAGAAAGTGATCCATTCTCCGGACACCTGGGGACCACAGCCCACAGGTGCGGTGTGTGTGTGTATGTGTTTCAATGAGGTGAAATAGCACACTAATGAGGAGAGACTGATCACTGCTGACACAACCAGGCACACACAGTAATATGAATTTCCTGTTTCAAGTAATTCTTATTTCCTGTTTGACTTGTACTGTAATTAAGAGGCCATGGCCTGGACTACAGTTAGCGCACCCTGCATTACTTGTGTGCGAACTCGGTTTCAAAAACGCACTGTCCAGACTTTACATATCACCATCTGTAAATCAAAAACAAATGATTAGAGAGATCGCCTCCAGCAACAGACGAATGCGGCACATCCGGCTACTTGTACAGCACAGCTGACTCATTAGAAATGCTTCTATTATCTATTAATAACCAAATAATTCTTACCCATCAAAAGTACGTTGATATGAACAGCCAAATATTCCAATGTAAAAGCAACACACAGTTTTACATTCTGGTTTTTGTGCTTTGATGTTTTTAAAGTTATGTCACCTCCCAAACTGCCATTTGCCAGTTAAATCTGTGCCTCCATCGTTGGAGCAGTGTGCAGACCTATCTTGATCAGGACGCTGCACAACACCATGCACCTCGCCATGCCTGAGAGGCAGCTGAAGGGGCAATGAAGAGTATTAAAGCCACATAATTCTGAGGTCTGTCAACTTATGAAAGGATTCATTGGCGCAAGCTTGCCGCTTAGATCCCCCATCCACAGTTTGATGAGAGATCTGTTATTTAAATAAAGATTTCAAAATGAGAATTTGAAAAATTGTTACCCAACACTGTCTCAGCAGCTAACGACAGAGCCAGCAGAGTGAGAACCGTAGCGTGACACTGAGATTGAGCGCATAAATAGTGGTGAAGATAGAGGTGGTTAATAGCAAAAAAAAAGAAAGAAAGAAAGAAAAAAGAACAGTTTGAATAGCAATGACAGAGGAGGAGATAATGAGATGTTTTGATGTGACACTAAAGACAGAGGGATCTAACAGAGGTAGTCAGCTAGAGCCACACGGTTGCACTACAGGTCAGCTCGCGCGCACAGGAATGCACAAACACAGCCGCTACAAACTAGTTGCACACGCTCACTGAAATTCAACTGAACAGACACAAAATATCAGACTCTGCCCTCAGCTGTCATCTCTTCCTTAAGACATACACACATAGAGACATGTATAAACAAAAGCAAAACATATTATATGTTTAGCCACAAGGCATGTAACGCAATGAGTTTTGCATGATTGCTTTACATCCCCATAATTTAAATAATTATCTTTTTGACAAACATTGTAATAAGGCTGGCCTTAGGTTTAGGGTAGGGTTTAGGGTTGGCCACACGGTGGTTACAGATAGAGTTATGTCATTCCCCTGGAAAAAGATCTAAGCCAGTGTACTGTGCTCTGAAGTGATGGGATATGTGTGAGGAGAGAGAGAGTAAATGCATGCATACCTTCACATTTACATATCTCCACACACTGATGTCTATATCTCTGCAGGCTGCTGTTTGTGTGTATATGACATGCGCCAACTCAAGACATACAGTATGTATAAGTGCTGGCGCGTGAAGGCCTGTGCATCTACATCTGCGACATTTCCATTTGAAGGCGTCCATCCCTGCCAAGATAATAAGGAGCAGTGTGTGAGCGTCTCCCCAGAGGAGTGAGTGACAATCTGAAGAAGCGCCGCAATACGCTTATTCACACTGATGGAGAGATCAGAGTGAAACATGGCAGACGTTGTCATTGCAGCCTTACACCAGAGAAAGAACGTTTCCTAACATTGATGTTACGGTCCTGTCTGGCAGACAGCGACGCTCAGAAGACAAACAATCGCACAGGACAGCTTGAAAAGAAGAGGACAGATGGGCAAGAGAGAGGAGAAGAGAGGAGGTTGGATACTTGAAGCTCCTCCTATTCTACTGAGGTTTCACTTTTTTTGCCATTGCTGTTTCTGTGAAGCATTTTGGGGCGATCCCCTTTGCTGTAACCCACCTATTAAATGTGCATGAGTCATTATGCCAGGGGACTAACCCTTGAACCCACATGCCTTAACTCAAAGCAAGTGGTTGTGGCTTATGGAAGATTGGACGATTCCCACCGCTTAGTCAGAAGGCCACATGACCAGTATATGCAGCAGCTCCTCACTGACTGTGAATATATGAGCCTTTTTTTTAAACTATACCAACAGAGTGTCTGCAGGAGAGGTATACTGCATAAGATGGTTTTGATAAATACTCGTTTTACACGCTTCACAAAGAGAAATGGGAAAGAGCCCATCTGTGAATCCAGCTCTTCACCACAAGCAACGTTTTGTAAAGGACGGGCCTCCATCGAACGCTTTGAACTTTTACTGCATTGATTTACTCGGGATTTTTGTATTGCAGCAAGTTTTATCATCAAAGACTACAACTGGAGCTACTGAACAGCAGGCACACCTTTAGTTTTCCTCCCCAAAACTAGCAAACATCACCCATGATGTGTTCAAAGACGGATCCCCTGGGAGGAGGCACAACTTGAAGAAGTTGTAGAAAGGGCTGATAAATTCCACACAATGGTGCAGAGATTTTTCCTCAAGAACATCGTGGACTGCAGTTCTCAAAATTTCACATTTGTCACATGACAAAATTGCATCCTTTGATGATGAGAGAAACTTTAAATGGCAAAAATTCCATTTTTGGTGTTTCCAAGAGGCAAACTTTGTTGAATAAGTTTAAAAGTGTACTCATGTGTGTCGTTCATATTTGTATTTGTGTGAGCTACAAAGCTTGCAAGTTATCGAATATGAAAGGAAGGGACATTTGCTCCATGGGTTTGGGACATTGGGACAAAAGGGTAGCTAGCTATTTCATATATGAAATAGCTATATGCTGGGAGCTAGCTATTCCAGCTCCACAGCTAGTTTGGCATGCAAGGAGCATCTGTTATACACAGTGATTCGTTAAACGCGAAAACAGGAGGCTTGAAAAACACTTAACCTGTAAACCCTCAAATAATGCACAGTTTAAAACATTAGTGCAATTTACGTGAGTGTTATTAACTCTTGTATGGTTGTCACAAACAGGCAAATTAGTTTTGGAGGCCCAAACCATTTTTTGCAATATAAACATGTTTATTTCTGCATTTTAGCATGAACGTCTATGGGGATTTGTAGTCAGCCTCAAGTAGCCACTCAGGAAAACTTGGTGCATTGCTACAGTTTTACTCTGGAAAATGTGCATTGATATGCACAAGAAACTCCTTTTAGTTAAGTATATGGTAAATCTCAGCACCAGATGTGGTTATATGCTATAAAGCTTAAAACAAATATAATTCCCACATGAGGAGATGACAGAAAGAGGAAATATGCTAGGAACTCATAATGAGAATGCAGCAAACTTAGAGCATATAAATCCAAATGTTTTTTTATTGAAACTTTTATTAGCACTGAGGTTTGCTAAGGCAGTGAGCTGTTATAAAAGTACATGTAAGTAGATTTTAAAACATGAATGAATAAATAAAACAGATAAATATTAGAAAGTCATAAAAAATAAAGATTATGGGGGAATTTGTCATTTTAATAACCTAATCCTCCTCTGTTCTCTCCTAGTTGGCCTTTTATTTCAGTCAAGGCCACACGGTTGTCACATGTGTCACTAAGGATACTACACTATCCCCATGTCTGATTTCAGAGAGGATCTAACAGGGGTCCAAGCGCTAAATCTGCAGTCTGCTCATAAGAATCAAGTACCAATAACCCATGCATAAGAACCAGAGGAGGTGAAGTGCACACATTGCCCTGATACCTGCCGGGTAACAAAGGAAAGTGCGAAGGAAGGCACTGAGAGGAAGGAAGGAAGGTTGGCAGGGATGGCAGAAGAATTTAGGCTTCAGGGAATGTAGGGCCTTGGCATGGTTACAAAGGCACAAGCACTGTCTAATCTGTCATAGAACTAGGACTTTTCTAAACTTAGCAGCATAAGCACCGGTAGCATTACTGTCTGATGATTATGAATATTTGATCTTGGGAATTCAGTGCCTGGTTTGGATGGCTACTTAAGATGTTTTATCTCTGTGAAATTCTGCAACTGACAAAGCAACTATTACAATCATAATCACACGTGTGAGTAAGTAATTGTTACAATATTAAGCATATCTATGTGTAGGCCCAGTGCACTGAGAAAAACAGAGCATGCACGTCTTAATTCTAAGCTGCTGTGGGACAGAAAAATAAATCAGATCCAGCTGATGTGTGTTTACCTTCTCTAAGCCCCAGGAGACTTTGGGTAATTGAGCATGAGCAGATCAGCAATAGAAAACCCATTTTGTGCTAAGAAGCAGAGCCACGTACACACACCTACATATGTTCATGCTCTTGTTGCTCATTGACACATGCAGAGCCCTTTGGAGCTAGCGGTGCATTAAAATGCATGGCAGCCTAGGTTAACGCTGTTGGTACGATTTCAGCACACATGGTTTGGCAAATAAGCGAAGGTATGTCCACTTAATGCGATCTATGTGATGTTATTTAAAAAGGCAGGAAAAGCTTAAAATTACATCAACACTTTGACAATTTAAAGATATGGACTGTGTGTTTGCTTACTTCCAAAGTTAAAACCAAATTTGATACCTGCCTGTCTATTAAATTTGACTAGTACATGCTACAGTATTGTTTGGTCTGTGACTTTACCTCAATGTTAAGCAGTCGCTATGTAACACGATGACATCACAAAATTATCATGCATAATTTAATTTTTGCAGAATTTGATTTTACTGTTGTGAAGTTAAAATAATGCAATGTTTCAATAAGGTGCCATGGGTCATTTGGTAGATAGGCAACATGATATATGTGCTATAGATAAGAACCTTTAGAGGCCTGCATACCTGTGCAGCAAATTTGGCTGCACAACTTCTGTGTAGAAGTATACTGTGTACTCCTTCCTGTGTAGGAGGAATGAGTGGGCAGACAAAGATTGAATGTATTGTAGCATGAGCAGTCCCTTAGCGTATCTAAAAACACAATTAAAAAAAAAACATTTCAGGTTATCAAAGACAGTTTAAAGGACGCCTAAAGCTCATAAAATCATTAATAGATTTATTAAAAAAACAAAAACAACAACAACAACATGCACTGCAAATCTCAAGGAAGCTCCCTCTCTGGGTAGTATTTACTTTTAAGGGTATAGTATTGCATTTTGTATATATTGATTTTGTTTTGTTGTCTCAAAGGTACTTTAAGAAGCTTGTAGCGCAATTAAAACAAGTGCAAAATGTGGGCTGTTGTTATATCATTATACATGACGCAATTTTGAGTATAATTATTTTTTATTCATGTTGACATATGACATAGGATATTCGTTTAATTTTGCTTAAAGTGAAAAATGTTTTTGATCATGTGTTTATTTTGTTTTCCAAAGGCAAATAATACTCTTTCAGCAACATTTTACACCTAATCAAATTGTTATGCATTTTAATGGTTACAACCTATTACTATAATGTACATAGTAAAGTCATAATGAAATAATGTGACATTTAGAATCACCATAGATCATTTCATTTCCTATATGCTGTCAATACAAGCAATGGGAGTAAGAAACACAGTTTCAAATAGCTATATATAGCATTATTATCACTTTGACCTTCACATCAATCTACTGAGTAACTACTTGCTATGATGCTTCACTACCTGAGGCAATAAATAAATAAATACATTTGAGTCTATAAAGTTGACATTTTCTGTAATAAATGTGTACTTACTGTTATTACAATGGTTAGAGTTCACCAAGAAAACTAATTATAATCCAGCATTTTACTTATACGGCACCATCCAACTGTATTACTGCTATATCACGTAGTCCTGAGTGAGGAGATATTAGGAAATCACCATCAGCTTGCTCCAGATTTGTTCCTCACTTGATGTTTAGTAACTAAGTTATTTTTTTTTTAAGTGTTATCAAATATGGTTTTGCAGAAATGTATAAACCAGTGAAGTGTTTTTCTGTTTTCTGTTTTGTGAGATTTTTTTGCTGTTGAAATGAGCAGGGCTACCTGTTTGCCAGTGTTATTCTAGGTTATGTTATTCTTCTACAGTTTCATATTTATGATCAGCTGTCATTCTTAGCAAGAGAGCATTGTGAATTTTCCAAAACTTCTGACCATACCTCCCCCTTCAGTCTATAAGAGTGCCACAGATGCAAGATGTAGGTATGTTTCAAGAAGCTATATGCAGCATATTACAGAAATTTGCCAGAACAATACAGCGTCACTTAGTATGCAGTTGTGCATCTGAATAAATGTATGGGTTTACTGCACGTGTGTCTGTGATTTCTGTTTGTTTGTGTGTGTGCGTCTGTCAGTGTATGCATGTTGATGGCATCCCTGTAGTCGCAGCTCCCCTGCTCTTGTAATGTACCCATGTAATGGTGTAATGAAAATTCATGATGAGAGCATGTTAACTGCATTAGCCAGTCTCCCAAGTTCCAGCACATGAATAAAACGAACAAGAGGAGGAAAAAAAAAAACAGGGAAACTCATTTTGATGCCTAATTATTTTTGGACTTGACAGCCTGGCAGCGGCTTGGCCTGTGTATGTATGTGTCTAAATGTGTGTGTGTGTGTGTGTGTGTGTGTGTAGTCCGTCAGTGTTGCTGAGTAGATGCACAGCGGTAAGCAGGGCCCTTCATTATGGGCCATAATGAGTACATCCACCCCAGATACAACATCCTGGGAACCTTTGTTGCATTGTTTTGTTCCAACACATTGAGCAACAAATCAACACATTTTACATGGCTCAAGTACCTGCATTCATTTTTTTTATCTAAATATGTAGCAGGGGCAGATCTCGCCTTGGTGTATGTTTTGGTTTTTTTTCCTACATGCATTCCTTTCATTATGTTTGCATAGACATTTTGTCGTGAAGAATCATTATCAGCAGAGCGTAGCGCTGTAAAAACACCAAATTACTGGAGGAAATGTGTTTTTTATAATTGTACAATTACACATAGATTCCAAATAACTGTGGTTACAGTTACATTATTTTAGATGTGCATTTACCCAAAGCTCAACAGCTAATTAGGTGCCAATTTATAACTTTTAAACATCTTGTAGCAGCGGCACTTAAACACAGGTGTTTTATTTCCATCCTCAGTTATCATCTTGAGTGCGTAAATAGAATACTTGAGGTATGGGATGCATCCAACCATAGTGGCTGCTTTCTTTGTGGTTACTTCCATGGGTTTCTCTAATCTGCACAGTCATTGTTAGCGTGGTGAATGTTTTCCTCAAGTTGTTTCACTCAAAACAAAACTAAATTCTCCAGGAAACGGTGGTTTGTTTATTTGATTTTGTCGCCAGCGTCTCGAGGAGAGAGCTAGTAAGGCAGACTGCTGAATATAATCGCCCAACTGTTTTTAAATCAGGTAATGAAATTATCTTTTTTTTTTTTGCAACTCTGTAATCTTGGAAAAGCAAATAGTCTTCATATGACTAATATAAAGCTGACCCAAGGTTTCCTACCTTAGATAATCAGACGCACCTGTGTGGCACAAATGGCTATGTGTGTGTGTGTGTGAGAGAGAGAGAGTGTGTGTGTGTGCAATCAACCCTAGGGGACTGACTGAATCCTTCCTGCCCATGACGGAGACGCGCTCCAGTGCAACGGATGCAAAGCAGGATTCCCGAAATCGCAATTTCCCTGGATTAGATGTGCACCGAAAGAGAAATGGAGCATCCGGACGGCTTTTATTGGTTTATGATTGCCCTTATCCTAACTACATTAACCTCCTGATTGCTTGAACCGACATTATTAGATGCTTCCATTGGAACAAAAGGAAAACAGGAGGAGGAACAAATAGAGGCTAACAGGCAATCACGACCACCGGACCACGTAAAGAATTTAAGACCAATGACATAAAAAAAGAGAGAGAGAGCTACAGACATGAAAAGGAGAAGAGTGAGAGAAAGACGACAGGAGGAGGAGGAGGAGGAGGGAGAGGAGGGGCGTTCGATCGTCGATTAAAGTGCAATTGTGCAATTTCATTCCTGTTCCAGCACAATGAGGAATGAGATTAAGCTCAATTTGGACCTGTTCAAGAGATCTCCTCACCTCTGTCTGAGGTGCACCGTGCAGCACACACGCGCACCAAAGCACACATACACACACACCCCTGAAGCCCCTCACCATGTCAGCACCCCTCCAGGGAAATCAGGCGTCTGGAGACAGGTCAGCCCTGGCCCATGTATATATTCATGGGCTTAATCTGGCATCATTTCTCTCTGCTGCCGGAAAAAGAAATGTATTTAATTTACACAATCCCCATTTGGCCCGCTCACCAAGGAAAAACACATAGGGAAAAGTAGGCTCATAGTCGGGGCTTCACCCCTTCTGCATAAACTAGTTTGCAGTAGTGTGTGCATATAGAAGTTCCTGCGTATTTGCAAGTGTCTGTATTCTGTATGTCAGCATGCATAGCAGTATTTTGTCTGTGTATTGAAAGGAGGGGGGAAAAAACACATCTTATCATATTCCAGACCTGTACAGTACACCCAAACAGTGGCAGCTGTGCTAGTCAGTTTGAATGGGAGGATGGGAGTTGTACCCAGCAGATGCTGTGTGTGTATTAAACAGATTAATTATTAAAAGATGCTTGACAGATGAAAAGTGGGTCCTCGGGCTATAAAGGAAAATGTTTATTCTTCTGCCATAGACTGTAGTACACTTAGCTTCTGCTCTCAACTTATCCAGCGCCTCAATGAAAAGAGTAAACACTTTTTGTGCTCTGTGTGGTTGGAATCACATACATAATCATTTGAAATGGCCGCCTGGGATAAACCTTCAAATATGAATGTGTGTTTAGTGATTGGGGTGAAATGTGATTAGCGAGCAGCATTTACGTATGTATGTGTGGGCGTGCGTGTGCGTTTGTGTGGAGTAAGGTAGCCTGAGGAGAGACCCAATCACTGTTTTTTTCAACCCTGCACCTAATCAAGCGTCAGTGTCGTCACCACCACATGTTAACTTTCTTTCCCGTCTTCCAGCATTTAAAAAAAGTGCTACAATTGTAAACATTTCCCTCTAATATGTTGTAACGGGCATGAAGAGCGGCTCTTATGATTGGCTATTATGTTGAGTGAAGTCAGCTCATTACCTGTGACTTTTGCGACTGTTTGCAGTCATGCATCTTATTATTTGGCCTCTTAAAAACAGCAGGAATTAGTTCGTATGCAAAGCCTTGAGAGAGAATAAAGCTCGAGGTAATATCACATTACTTGTATTGTGCATTTTTTTATCTTCTTTAATGCTGCGTTATGGTAACACCATCTGTATCTGTTTATGTCGTGAGGAGTTTTCCATTAGCATTTATAGCTCTAATAGGAGAAAGTCTACACAAAATATTCAATCTAATTTTTTTTACTAAGGAGCTTAATAAAATTGAATAATAAAGGCATGATTTGCATGTAAACCTTATCTTCAAAGGAAAAAATAGCTGTAGCTGCAAAAGTACTAATAGTCTGAGCAAAATATAAATCCATACTTGAATAGTAGAAAAGTCAGAATTGCTTTTGGTCATATGCTTCTTTAAAAACTTTGAGTATAATGAGAGGAAGTTCAACTGAATGAAAAGGTTGGTGTGAGGCATCTATGATAAATAATGACAAAGATGCAAAAAAAACAATCTTAAAGTCTCTCTTTTCAGTTTTGTATGCGCCTTTTAGACAGTTTTTTTGCACCCTGTCACAATGTGCAACATGCCAGGACACAAGGTAAAACTATTACCAGGATTACACATTATTATCCTATTTTCTTTTCTCTTTTTTAATGTTGATTTTCTATGTCACTTTTAACAGTCATAGTACAGTGTGAGATCAGAGCAGAAACACATTAACAAAGAGTCAAACTCACGGTACTGTGTGTTTACAGACCTGAATAAAACTCAAAAAATGTGATGGCTCCAGGTTATCAAATGAGATAATCTGAAGCTTTCTTGGTTGTGCATAGAACTGTGTGCTCTGTGTGATACTGTGATGTCTAATTTTGTCTGTTATCCATCAATTTGTAGCGCAATTAAGAAAATAACTCTTTGTCAGATAACAAAAACATTATTAGGCCAGTTCTGAGCAGCAGTGATTTGCCTTTCTTATTTTAGACATCAAGAGTGCAACACATTGAAAGAGAGCCCCAGGAGAAGGAGAGAAGATGGGGGGATGTTTGCAGTTAGACACATCTGTCTGTGGCACAGGGAGGAGGGAGAGTGAGATACCACCTGCTCGTTCCATTTCCCCAGTTCTTGGCTCCATGTAAATAGGTGACAAATTATTCAGTCTAGGATCTGAGCATCCGAGCCCCTTCTGAAGGTGGAGGCCAAGAAAAATGGACCGGTTATCCTCCCAGCATCCCTTAAAGATGGCTCCACCTTTGCCTGCACACACACACACACACACACACACACACACACACACACACACACACACACACACACACACACACACACACATATATATATACATAAATGTGCAGAAAGAAATACTTTCTCCCATCCCCCATACCACACACACACACAGATACACATATAGACACGGGTTGCTGGGCCCCCTGTTGCCTCATCTGTCAGCCCCTACAACCAAACACACACACACACCAACATGATGCACTCACACACACTCCCTGGGGAGAGGGTCTCAGATGCAGATCATCAGTATTAGCGGGTGGTTGAGGGATTAGCATCCCCCTGCAGTGACCTACAGGTGTAGCCCTGGGTTAGAGCAGACACTTATCTTCCAGAGCATCGCTGGGCCCTGACCCCTGGGCCTTCGCCAAACACACCTCACAGGAGAAACAGCGCAGGCAGACAGATGGGGGAGGCGTCACAGTGTATGGGAGAGTTATAGGGCTTGTGAGAGAACCGTGCACACGTTCAAATCAGAGGCACAACTGTGCAGACATGTATGAATGGTTTTACTCATAAATACAGTATTCATCTATATTTTCTAACCTGAAATCGTCAGTAATTTAAAACTACTACTACCAAACCTAGACCCTGATATGGAGAGATGGAGAAGTGTGGTGAAGGCTGTCAAATCCTTAGTGTGTTCAAACCAAATCCATTACACAACTTTAAAAAGAAAACAATATTTGAAATAATTTAAGTACTAAAACATTGGTCAGATGTGCTTAAAAAAATGAAATCGACGGCCTTTTATCCTTGCAGGATCTCATCACTTTCACCCTCATTTCTTTGCGATACACAGTCCTACTTGATGATGTTTGTTGCAGCAAGTGTCTAATCTCGAGCTGACAGATCAGGTGGTAGTTGTCCTCCACCTGCTTCTTTTTTCTTCTGGTCTGTAATTCTATTTTTTTCCACATTCTCTCTCTTCTTTTAACCTGATCCACAAATATTACAACCCGGCGCTCTTTTTTGTTTTTTTCCTAACATTGTTACGACGGATGAAACGCTTCGGCCAAGTGTGCCTTTTCTGTCTTCCAGCTCTGATGTTACTGTTACTATTTCCATGAAATTCTGCTTTTGTTTTTGTTAATGTAGTATATACTGTAAGAAAAGGAATAATTAAGAGCTGATTAATTAATGTTTTAATGCTTTATGTCTCAGTTACAGCACATAAAGCAGAATAAAAAGTTTCTGGCTGTCAGGTTATGAAAAATGACATTTGGCAGGTGTTTCTGTTTTGTAATAAACTCCTTTACAATTCTTTTTATGTTTCTAATAAATCATAAAGGCAGTAATAAATGTTGATCAATCATTAGTAAGGGGTTTTAGTCATCTAAACATCATAAGTTAAAGAACTGTAATAATAAGCCGCTCCACTGCTTTCCCCCTAAGAAGAAGTCGTAATATCCAGCCTGTCTAAGGTAGTTTAAGCAATCTGGCAACCTAAACACTGTCCTTGCCATATTACTATTTTATTAAGAATTCAAGTATGATTATTTACAAAGCATGGCCTGGAAATTCATCCTCATCTCTTCCAATTTTTGCCTGACAGCATAATTGACAGTGTAAGTTATGTGAAAGTAAGCCTAAAGTTACTTAGCAGTGACAGAAGAGCAGCATGGGGGAGTTGGACTTTGTGAGGGGCAAACTTATAAATAATCATTTTTATAAATTAATTAGCATTTTTTACTATTGTGGGTTCTAAAGCATTTGCTTTCTTCCATTTGTTTGTTTCCCTCACCTCTTTTCTTTGTCGTCGTCTTGTAAGTTATCACGTTTTTGATTTAACGCAAGAGAAAAGGATGGTTTGATAAACAGACAAAGTCAAAACAATGTGAAGATCGAGGTAGACAAGCAAAGGGCCTTTGGTGGTTGACGCTCATGTTTTGCTCGCTCTAATATCATTTGAACCTGGCTTGTGTTGTTGCCTCCCGTCGGACTCGCCTCATTCTGTTGACATTTTACTGTTATTTGTACACTGCAAAGCGGTCCATTTTCCCTGCATCAAAAGTGCTTTTACGCGTGTGTGTCAGGATGTCTTTGGTGCTTACCTTCAGCTCCTGTCAGAGAGCGAGAGCAGGGCCTGTGCTCAGGAGCAGAGGGGGGAAGGCTGCTTTGTGCCCTAAGCGTTTTTAGTGAAGGCGAGAACTGGCTCAAAGGCTGTCAGTGCACATGCAAACACACATCAATACACACACATACACACACTCACAGCAACAAGCAGTGTTTTCGCTCTCAGCTGCACTCCCAGTAAGAAATAAGTGTTTGAAATGAACTCTGATTCATAAAGTGCACATACACACAAGCATGCGTGCTATGCTCATTACACAGGTATCTTGCCTGTGTTTGTCTTTCTCAAAGGCTATAGAAACATGAGGGAGGTGAACGCAGCCCTGATCAAAGGATCTAGAGTTAGGACTTAGGACCTGACAAAGGAAAACAACCCACAGTGTGAAACAATGTGTCTGCGGCGAGAGCAGTGTAACAAATGACACCGGCGTTCTTTATAAAACCACAATTACGAAAAGCTGTTCGCATGTCTTCCTGTGTCGCATTGAAAGTCCACCAGATGGAAAATGCAATCTGGTGCTCCGAATGGCATTTTTAGTTTTGGCTGGTACTGCGGAGAAGGACAACAGGGTCAAACTTGCACTGTGAACTCAGTAGACACAGGGAATTTCTTTCATTAGTGGGCTTCTTTTAAGATTGCAACCTCATACCTCTCATAATAATGGTTTATTGTTATTACTATTGTTATTCAAGACATGAAACAGGAAAAAAAGAGACATAAAAACTTAGTAATTTATGACGTGCCATCCAAAAGTCATTAAATTAAAAACCATTCTTGCATTTACAGGCTGCTTTCAGCACTGCTGTTGTTTTTTTTTCAAATGATTCCCTGGAAGTCCCGTTATGACATTTTGCTCTTGAATGTCTGCGGTCTCATCGCAAAGCTCGACCTCTGTGTCAAACAGCTCTGAATTTGGTGTGGAGAACCATCACTGGAGAGATGAGTTTATGACATTGCAGTTTTCAGAGAAGTGTTTGACCACATCGACACAACTCTTAAACTCCAGATTAGTTAATTTATCAATTTCCCAAAAAAGAAAAACATAGTGTTTTATCACACTGGAGAAGATCCAGCAAGCATTGCAGACCTACTGGGACTTCAACAGAGCCATCTAAAAGCAACAGCTGCTACTCTGTGTCATAGTTCAGGGGCTGCAGTAGGGCAAATGGACACATATTTAATTCAATTCATTTCAATTGGGGGTGACAGGAAGGAGACAGGACAAAAGACACACTGTGGAAGAGAGCCAGAGATTAATAATAATTGATGATTAAATGCAGAGTGCTGTATAAACTGACTCGAAAGAAAGTCAGTGAGACTGGAAAGAGGTAAGCAAAGAAGAAAGCCTCAGTGCATCATGGGAAGCCTCCAGCAGCATAACTCTGGGGGGTTCAGGGTCAGTCTGATCCAGCAGCAACAATAAATAAACAAATAAAATATAGCAATACAGCTATATTGGTGATCGGCTGAGTGTTTTTGTCTTCTTTTGCTATTTTTAGGCAGTCTTTGTCAGTAACATGTTAACATATATAGAACAATTCAAAGTTTATAGCAAATAGCAATTGGAGTTGAGCCATTTCATGCACCGTCTTGTTCCACTGGTTTATCTTTAACAGGAGTGATTAAATATCATTTTAAAAATTATTTATTGATGCCTAAAAATGCTAGCAATTAATTATATTTAAATAAATTATATAATTTTTTACCCTGTAAAAATGAGACATATGGACTCCCCCACATTCACACACACCACACAATGACATATTGCAGTTTCGTCTTGATGGCAGAAAATATAAACACATTTCTGTATTTCCATACAACATAAAATGCTCTATCTACACAGCAAACTTAAATTGGCCTGAAAACTCTGTAAAGTCAAAAGATGACAAGTCTACTACTTTAAAGTTCATTTTCCAACTGGAGATGTAGTGAGCTGTAAACTCTAAATGCATTTAAAATATATGATCACATATATTTACCATATATTGAAATGTCATGACCAATTCATGCTGTGAATAAAAGCAAATGTTTTAGCTTCTTTTTGCACAATAACTTCATTATAATTAATAGGCACTGAAAAGTGTACCTTGATATGATGTAAATATTTTTGATTTTTCATTTGAATTCACAAAGTTGTAAATTATTTAGACAAATCACACTGATCAAATAACTTTAGGTTCTGCAGACTTTTCCAAAATCCTCCCAGTCTGAGGATGCAGACGGGCCTGGATCACAGATGGTCCCAGGAACACTGGACACACTCTTCATAATGTGCCGCTTTATTGCTTGTTCAGCCAGCAATTTTCTTTTGAACAAGATGGCATGTGCCTTGTACTCACTTTAATAAAACTTTAAATGGGAACATCTGCACTGTGACACTTGTGCTCAATGCAGTATCCACATCTCCTCATCATATTCAGATAATCCACCGATTCTGAGATCATCGTAAATTAAAAAGTACAATTTTGACCGACCCCTCAAGAGTCTGTAAAATATTTATAATTTATATAGTGCCAAATATACAGCTTGTATTGTAAGGTAAAGACCCCACAATAGTACAGAGAAAGCTCCAACAATTAGACAACCTCCCCTGTGAGCAAGCACTTGGCAACAGTGGGAAGAAAAAACTCCCTTTTAACAGGGAGAAACCTCCAGCAAAACCAGGCTCAGTGAAGGGCAGCCATCTGCCACGACTGGCTGGGTGTGAGGGGAGGGAAACAGGACAAAAGACATTTTCATAAAATTTTTCAGCATTAAATTAAAATCTTAAATGTCTTTCATTTAAATCAGTTGAGTCTGAGGGGAACAGGCGGGGATGTTTTTCAGATTACGTTAATTTTACATTAATGAGCCAAAAATAATCACATTACTTTTGTAACTCAACACATGGAAAACAACTCCAAGTATCCTTAACCACAAGTCCAATAAAAAAGAAAATATTGCAGACTGTCAAGGAGTCAGGTTTAGAGGTCTTTACTGACTTACAACACCTACTTTAATATGCTGATGATGGATGAGGGTTGTGGGAAACTAAGAGCGGTAAAGGATACATGCCAAGTGTGTTCTCAAAATGTAGGGGAAAAAAGCCTTCTGGCAGGAGGCAACAGTTCACGTAAAGCCCTCTGCAGATGCTAGTTTTAACAAACTACCTGACATCCGGGGCGTAGAGCAGCAGGTGTAGTCGAGCCGAAAAAGAACAATATACAGATTTTCTCAAGTAAATACTTCAAGCTGCTCCAAGTTAGGCCACAGAGGTTTCAACTATGAAGTAAGTACCTGCAGACAATCCAAAACCCAACATTACGTATGCAAAGAGAGTGATTTACCCTCCTCATTCCAAGTAACATGTGCCCTGCCTGTGGAATTTGGGATCTCAAGCATTTCTTCCCAGCGAATGACAGCAGTGTACCCCTGGTGTGTTGGAGGCTGCCAACCACTAAGCAGTCCTGGCATTCTGCAGACAGGCCAGACTTGTGGTTGTTGTTTTGCTCGCTCCTTCTCAGTCTTTGGCTGCAGGCAATATGCAGAACACAGACAGCTAGCCTGTTCCCACACCACGGTTCAGCACTGAAGGTGCTCATCCCAATACCCCAACTCTGGGTACATTAGCAGAGAATGGATCTGGGGAGCAATTTGAAGATGAGAAACAAAAAGGAGGAGCTGAGGAAAAGAGAGGTTTGGTGCAAATACTGTAAGTGCGTGCTTATTCATATGTATGAAGCGAAGCAGGGACGTGGTTGAATACGAGAGGAATCTGTCACATTAAAGACTCAAACTCAGTGTCAGAATTATTCTTAAATCACTTTCTCTCCCTCTGTACTTTTCTTTTTCCTGTGCTTCACTCCATGCTTTGGTTTCTGCTGTCAAGAAATGGCTGACCACAAACTCAAATTTTCTCATGTCATTCTCCACAAAAGGAACGTTCTAGGCTATGTTTGGGTTTCTTGGTGAGCCATGGGCATTTGTGACTCAACCTAACCATCCTCTCTCATACTCTTTAAACTCAAAGTGACAGAGAAGACTGAGTGTTGTTTGAAATTAAGTATTTATGGTAGTGGCCCACTAGTTCTCACCACAGCCTCTACTTATAATCTGAAACCTGCCTTTTAAGAACATCAACATTTAAAAATTAGGTCAAATATTTCCTAAATATCCTTATAATTTGTACTTATTATTTGTCAGATCTCCAGCTGGTGCGTTGTGTCTGACCTTCTGATTAGCTAGTGTACAATAAGCCTCCATTTGTTCTGATCACTCACTGTTTTTAGCTCCCACTGTGGCTCGCCGGCCCCCCTGGCCTGACTATTTGGTCACTAAGCTCAGACAGACTGAGGTCTCTCCAGCCCAGCTCTGTTCATATATGCAGTTTTAATTGAGTGATAATGACGAGAGCTTGTCTGAGATGAGGTTAACAGGAGTGTATTAATTTGAATAGGACCCTTTGGATTATCCCCGGCTCTGAGCTCTGAAAATGGGCTGCTGTGCTGGCCACGCAGAGAACAAGACTACGCTGCATTTCTTAATTGACCACAGGGCAACATAAGGGTCATTAGCATGAGATTCAGACCCGGTGTTTATGTGTGTATGTTTATGGCTTCTTTACCGTTTTATTCACTCTGACGCAAACTTCGAAAGACTAAAGCGCAAAAAGTAACAATTGACAGGGTGAACTAATAACCAGAGGGCAAAGATAAAAATCTATATCTCTCAATCATGATGTAGATTTCTATCTTTTTTCCTTTTTCTCTGCCCGTCTGTCCCTCTCCCTTTCTTTCTCTCTCCTCCACCATTGTTGTTATCAAATGATACAGTTGCTCAAGCGCAGCGTTTGAATCCTAAGGACCTCTGGGAGCAGATTTGTCTCCACCAAGCCCCTTCTAACGGGGATTAAGAGGATTAAAAACCATAAAATGACCCCAGCGCCAAGTCCCCAGAGCCAGGCCCAGCTTGTCTCAGCCGGGCCCAGTAAGGAATGGAGCCCAGGCCGCAGGCCTGCTTTACCAACGGCCCCTTAAAGCTCCCTGTTAGCATGACAAAGGGGAGAGCAGTCCCCTGATCCGCCAAGGGGGCAGTACAATAGAGTGGCTGCTTTCTCCGCTGCTCATTTTCATGGAGACAAACAGCATTACACTTGGCAGTGACATTGTTCTAAACTCCAACACGGAGCCCCTCTTTCTCTGCGGAGCTCAAGGTGTCATATTAATTATTTAAATCTAATGTGGATTTTCAGCAAGGGATCCCTCCAAGGCCTTACCCGCAGCCAGAAGGTCTGGGATCTGCATTCGTTTGGTTAATTAGACCTGAAACCAAGCTTTGATCTCGACCAAAATCGGAAAAAAGGGAAACTTCCAGAATGAATTATTTTAGCCCTAACCTAATTTTTCAATACAGTTCTTTCCTACTCATTTTCATCCCCTTTATAATGTTGTGAACACAAATGTGTGTTTGTCACCCTGCGTGTGTTAGACTGAATTAGAGTGCACAATGAGTGAGTTTAGGGTTAAGGATTTTGCAGTTAACCAGCTTCATAAGGTCAATGATGAAGGTAATTGAAGGCCACTTTAATCCACTCAGGAGGCCTGACAGAACCATTTACTCATGTCGTCTCACTGAGAAGGTACAGTTGGACTCAGATGAAAGAGAAAAAAAATACAGAGGAGAAGGTAAAGAGAACAAGACAGCAGAGGCTGGGGTGGTCTCTCTCTCTCTTTCTCTTTCACAATCCAGTTTAAACATGCAAGAAGTGAGGCGTTAGGCAGGGAAAGACGTAAATGTATTGAGCCTGGAGACAAACATATTGATTCGAACATTTTGTAGCACAAACAACAACAGAACAATTCGACTTTGAATGCTGTGCAGTGAGAGGTTCACCACAGCTTCAGATAATTTTGATTTCAACAGTCTGGTAGAAATCTGAGGTCAAGAAAAGACCTGAAGGCGGTTTCATTCAAGTTCGACTAACGATGAAGCCCAGCAGCAACCACAGCAGCAGGGAAATGTAAAAATATATTAGGGAGTGGATCGTGGCATTTCACTTGGCTAGGTTTAAGTTCTCTCAGATGCTTTTAATAATCTGATTGTGAGGATGGGTCATGTGGGAAGAAGGTGTGAGAGACAGGACAGTCACTAAAACATGCATTAAGCTTCCCATTGTCACTGTCTGAGATATATCTTCAGACAGCTCTCTCCACTGGATTCCATGTCACTCCTCTTTGAACGGCCAAATTGACATGTTTATGCATAATTGAGGCTTGTATTACGATAAGGAGAATGAGGGGAGCGTTTTTTTTCCTCTGAAAGTAAAAGGAGGATGAGCGGGGGGATGGGGTGGTGTCAGAAGATCTAATGGGGGAGAAAGAAGAAGATGAGTTGCACATTGGTGGGAAGAAAGGATAGCTGGGCTCAGCTAACAGGGAGAACTGCAGGATCTCCTCACCCAGCCCACCTGCACGCTGAGCTCTTTCACTTATACTGGTCCTCAATAAGCTCTCGGGACTATGTGAATTCAGACGCCTGGTCTACGGGGAAATTAATTTATTCTCCTGTTAGAGCTCATAGCTCAGACTCTGAGTCTCCACAGCACTGCACACTATAACTGGCGAGATGAGGATGAGAAGAGAAAATGTAAAAACACGACGATGAAAGACAGCAAATTCTCTAACATGGTGTTTAAAAGGTAGCTGCCACGTTTGGACCACACTATACAGGATTCATGTCTTTTAAGATGGTTACTGTGCTGGATAAAGTTCTCCAAAATATCAGTTACTTACCTCCAACGTTATGTTATGACTTATTGTTTTTGAGATTTCTACTACCTCATGCAATAAAAATCACCTTGTTCCATATAGGGTTAGATATTTATATATATAAGACAAAGGAAATATTTTACTTACTAGAACTTTTTTACTAAGTTGTCAGCAGTAAAATGTCTTTTTTGGACAATGTGTCCCATTGATGTGGATAAATAAAGTAGCCTATATAGTTTGTTTTATGTATCAAGCCAATTGCTGTGGGCACCTGCGGCTAAGAAGATGGCATTGGTTATCCAGCCCCTCCAGTCCAAAGGTCAACGTTTCCTTGGGCACGATACTGAACCCCAAATGCATTTCGAGTGTGAGTGTGTGTGACAATTAGAAACTACTTAAATGCATAGAATAAAGCACTAGCTGAGTGCGGTTTGCGGAAAAAATGTGCTTTGAGTGCTCAATTACAATAGAAAATCACTGTACTGCGTAAGTACTGCACCATTTACCATCTACCAACAGCATTTAACTGAGCTGTGAAATAGATTTAAAGTCATGAGTCTAATATCATGCTCCTGAGAAAACAATTAAAGTACCTGACTTAAAAAACAAGTATTAAGTAAGTTTTAAAGTACATGAGTAAATGGATTGATTCTTATATAGCGTTTTTCTACTCTCCCGGCGTACTCAAAGCGCTCTATACAACATACATTTTGTGTATTATAACATGCCACACACACCCAATCACTTTCTTCTAAACTTAGTCCTCCCCAACTACATTCATACTCTGATGGATGCATCGGAGAGCGACTTGGGGTTAGTATTGTGCCCAAGGATACTTGACATGCAGAATGGAGGAGTCAGGGATCGAACCACTAACCTTCTAATCAGTAGGTGACCTGCTCTACACATCTTTGTACAACCCTTAGTGATCCCTTATGTGTCAGGAGTATCACAACAGTTGAGACACATTTTCTCCAAACACCACGTCTCCATGGCTTTCAAACCCCAAAATACACTACGGCAAAAAATTGGTGCACTCCAAGGATCGGGTCCCCCCACACAAACAGAGTAAACTAGTGTACGCTGGTAAGTGCCAGGAGGATTGCCAAACAACCTCTGGCGAAGCGGATGGCACAACACAGAAGACCTAACTCATCAGGCCAGGACTCTGCAGTCTATTTACACCTACAGGCCAGTGGACACTCTTTCAATGCTAAGGATGTACACTTCCTGGACAGGGAGGAACGCTGGTTTGACCGGGGAGTCAGGGGGCCATTTACTTGAAGAGGAAAAGACCATCTCTGAATCGAGGAGGGGGCCTAAGGGTACATATTTTACCATCAATGCTGTGATTACAGGCATTCCCCAACTCTAAGTGAATGGTACTCATGACCATTGAGTAATATTCGTGAAACTCATGACCAGTTTCACGAATATTAATAATCGTGAAACTGGATTCACTTGTTAGTCAGTGGTGCTGGTTTCAGTCATTATGAAAATGTACTGTTTATAAGGTTGAGGAAACCTCCAGCCAGCTGAGACTGAAGAAGTCACTTGGATGAAACGTTTCTCCCACTGAAAACGTCACGTCCAGATGAACAGAATCAATTTTTGGGACATCTCTACACAGTTTTAACAAATAGTGTTTTTCTTCTAAAATCTCCCTGATCTAAAAAAAAATCTGTCGTGTACCTTAATCACAAAATCAATAGAACCATTTTAAAACATTTACATGCCCCAATCTCAGTTTAAATTCTCAGTATATTTAGGATTAACATGATGTGCAGTTTGACGTAAATTTATATCAAATCCTGAAATAATACAATACATTTTGGATCAGACTTGGACATTTTGCCCAGCCTCTACGCAGCCAATTTAACTTGCTCTGCTTTGGACCGTTTCTCAGATGTAGATCAAGCTCACGCAACAAATGTGTCTCACTCTAATCTCCCATATTTTACAAGCGACAGCCTCTAACCCATGCAAGCGCACGCACACACACACACCAGCATGTCCACGTCCCCGCACACACACATACAAACGAAGACTTAATGACAGTGAGTGAGATAATCACCCGCCTCGCCTGTAGCACTGTGGGCTTGAAGTTGACCCCCTGCCCCAAAACACATACACACACGCACGCACGCACATACACGTCCACAAGTACACACGAGCAGCAGGGCCCTCTCCTCGGGCCCATTCGACCAGCCCTCAATGAATACAAAGGATTGTGGGGATTAGCCAGACATTTGGTCGGGCATTGTTCTGGCCCACTAAATGAGGTTTGGCCGGTGGCAGCCGGTACAGGGGCCGGGTCCTGCGTGAAACTGAAGCGGAGGCAGCGGCCGCCCCTCGGAGGAAGAGTGATAATTACCTCTTCCTGAGAGAGATGACAGCTTTGGCCTCTGCATCCCTGGATCTTGGACATTAGCAACTGAATAGAGAGCTTTCATACTGTATATCATTTTAATCTTTCATGTTCAGATCCAGCAGATGGCTTATTATTGGCCTGGGTTAGGAGGCAGCTAGGGAGACAAATGGCCCGTGTCTCTTTTAAGGAGGGATGCCGGGGAAATGGCATTCATATAGGGCAAGAGCAGCGGATAATTGTATATCTGGCTGTTTGGAGGTGCAGCGCTGCTCACACACTGCCAGCCTATAAATCATAAAACTATTAATCTTAGACAAATCCCACTCGGAAGGCTTGACGGAGGGCAGTATGTTTGGAAAAATGAGATCCATCCAAAATATGAAGAGTTCCTATTCGACGTCCGTGTTAAGTATTCCGACGTCCTCGTGCAGCTGAATACATTTTAATTTGTTTACATTTACATTTAACCTTGCACCACATCAGAATACAAGATGCACGAGAAATCCCACAATGTACTGATTAAAGGTTTGTCTGGTCGTCTTATTATTCAGCTCACATATAAATTTCGAGTTACTCTCATTGCTTTTTGTTGAGTCTTTCATGTATTCAGATCTGACCGCTGACTTATTTATGTTGTATGAGTTATTCATTATTTGATAATAAATATTAAGTGTAGATTTCTGCAGGGTGGGGGGGACTGCACTGCAGGACACAACTTTTCACGGGATCACAAGAACAAGTCAGCAGCATAAATCAACAGACAGTGGCCAGAGAAAATGCACAAAAAGTAATAAAAGTCTAGAACTGCCCAGTTTTCTATGATTTGGTAAAGCATGTGTGTGTGTGAGAAGTTCAACATCTGAGTCGCATTACATTTCAATGTACTTTGCATTTAGATACCACACTACATCTCTGTTACTGTCTCTCTCTCTCTCTCTCTCCAGCCTGCTGTCTCTCCATTGATATCACCCATCCAAAAAGAAACAATACAGTTTCATCTCCCGCGCTGACAATGATGCATGAGCCTGATGGAAAGCACTTTTCAGGTGTTGTCATTATAAAGCCATTTTTTCCACTGGCCCCATGTGAAAGAAATACAAAGACAGGGCCCAAAGTGTAATACTCTAATATCTCTGAAGCTTTTCATTGGCATCTGTGGAGCCTTGGCTGCTGGATTGTCTCCTTTTCAATTACCTGATCTTTTCAACTTGGTGGGAAATGAAAAATGTGCAGCGCAGTTGGAGCTCTGGAGCGAAAAAGCCTTCACTCCATTCACTCTTTCATTCTCTCCCTCTCCAATCATCTCTCACACATGTTCGTCAGTGCGAGTGTGTCTGCTGGAGAGTGGGCACAGCCTGCTCAAAATTAACCCCGACTTGTGACTGTAAACGGTTAAAAACCAGCCGAATGTCACACTAATTTAGTGTTGATGCTAACCACAGATCACAGTTACTGCTAATATAAGAGCATCCAAACATTATGATTAATGGTTTCATTCATTCACCGTGACTTTTCCTGGTTTGAACATCAACTGGGTCACCTCCAATTTCTGACTTCACTCCTCTGTCCAGCTGCATTGCTGAAGACGTTGTGCAGTTCTCTGTTTATCAAGACAAGCTGCTCTAACGCTTTTCACTGACATAGAGTTGGGAAAGAGGAAGAGGAGGAGGAGAAGCTGGTTATTAAAAATACGATTTGCCAAATGAGTCACATTAAAGTGAAGGTTTGGAGAGGTCCAAAACAACATCTGCTTTGAGCTCATCCTGATATCCTGATTACATCAGTTACATCATGTGAAGTCAATGCAATGATAAAAACTGTACTTTAGCAGGCCATCACTTTATTAACAGGCTAACAGCTATTACAAATCAATCACCACCCACAGCCACGCCTTCTGCTCTAAGAGTTGTTTTTATTTTTTTAGGCGGTGAGGGATTTATACGCCATATCATACACTTTGCAGGTGTAGTGAGCACATGAAGCACGGTGGCTTACCAACATCAGAGCATAACAAAATGCTTAACAAATATTTGGCATCAGATAAAATAAAACAGGTTTGAGAAAATAATCATTGGTCTTTTTTCAAAGCACGCTCTCTTTTTTTGTCTTGTTTTGAAAGCTGCACAGTACAAAAGTCCTAGCCATAGAGGAAAAGAGCAGAGTTTACACCTCTGCAATCCACCACCAAAGCAGCGGCATGCTGATTAGGGGCAAATAAAGTGAGCAACATTTTTTTTGACTGTTTAAAAGAAAAACAAAACTGCATGAAAAAGAGCCTCGCTCCCTGTCTTGTCAGTGTTCCCTTCAGAAACAGCAAAAGATTTGAGTTTTCAAAGTCACATGCAACCACGAATGTATTGTCTTTTAACTGTGTCTGGAGTTCAAAACCTTGCCTTCAATCATGGCAAAGTGAATTCACTACACAGGCTGTACACAAGCAGATGTGAGGGGAGAGCAGCTCGGCCGACTCTCCGTGGAACTGCCGTAGAGGGATGAAAAAAATGCAGCTTGCTCGCAATAAATAGCAACATCTGATAAAAATGGTACAATCATTATTTTGTTTATGAATTCCTAATGACTATCCCAACAGCCTCATTGTGGCTAACCAAAAATAAATAAATAAACGCATTAAGTTCTACTTAAAGCAAAACAAAACAGGTCGGGAACAAACAATTCAGCCAATTTTGCATATTGGTAACATTTTTTCTTCCTTTTTCCTTTTTGCTTTTGTTCATTCCTGCTGAAGCTTCTGCCTTCACAAAACATTGCTCGAGTTAATTCAATACCAAACAAGTGAATTTATTTTTACTGTATCCTGTCCCTTGTGACTAATTACTGTACAACTGTGAATTTCCCAACTCTGGGACTAATAAAAGCTATATTATCGTATCTTAAGAGATGTTTCACCCCAAGACAATAAAGAGGGTCATGGAGCTTTCTTACAATAAGCCAATAAATTTCACCTGTATCAAATAAGATTGCTGTGGGAGTGATCTGGCTGATAAATCCTTAAGCACACAAGCCAGTTATCCAATTCACACTGCGTAAAGGTTAACTCCCACTGCACAGGGTTGAGGAGATCTAAGGGACAAGAAAGCATGGAGATGTCTGACTGGCCGGCCTGCTCACTGGCTGAGCTGCAGGCTCAGTTTTCAGTCTCCTGCATGTGAATCATTAGAAAGCGGCACCAGCAGGAGCTGCAGGGTGTCTCTGGTCTACAGAGTGATCGACTGACAACTCTGAAACAGTGCAGGACCGCTGAAGAACGGCAAGAAGGAAGAGAGCGAGAGCTAGCTGGGGCACGCCTCATTAGCACCATCCGAGAAGTAAGGGGAAGGGGCAGTGTAGGCTTCCCACTGACCTCTCTGTGACTGGTGATGTCATCAAAATGTTCCCATTTGTGACTGGGACTGTGCAGGGATTGAAGGGTAACAGCTGGAGCAGGGTTTGAGTCGGTGACCCTCTAATCATGAGTCTGCAGGCCTACCACCTAACAGTCACAGAGAAGTGCTCAATCACATTCAAACGGCAAGAACACAGAGTAATCATACCTTTGCAAGCTGCGCGCACACACACAGACACACACATACCTTTCTCTTATCACACATTTGTCAGTTGAGCTTTACTGTGAGGACAAAATCAAAGGCTGATTGGCATATGGCCCCCTGTCACTGGGAAAACTATGACAGGATTTTTTTTAAGTAGAGCGTAGTCAATATAGTTAAAAGACAAAACAACAAAAACACACACGTATACATACATTCATTATATATACATGTATAGATGGAAGGAGGTAGGTGTGTGTGTGTGTGTGTGTGTGTGTGTGTGTGTGTGTGTGTGTGTGTGTGTGTGTGTGTGTGTGTGTGTGTGTGTGTGTGTGTGTGTGTGTTTCAAGCATATAGGTCAGACAAGTCTGTGATCTGGAGCCTGGGAGGGGGCCACATGTTACCAAAAGCACAGAGCAGGTGTTCTAATAATTGTCCTCAGATCAGCTGACAACTGTTGCTCTCAAAGCACTGCAGCCTGTGAAATGAATGCTGTGTGTCCTTTTAAGTATTTCAGTCATCGTGGCTTCCTCTGTCTCACGGCCTCTACAGCTGACAGTTGCCAATGACAGAAAACTGTGAGTAACATAATAACAGCTACCTAAAAACACACAACCCCTTTCACAGGTGAAGAGCGGTCAGGGCCAAAGCTGCTACATGTCTGAAGGCTGAAGCTCTCTGGTGAGCGCCAGCTTCTCCATTATTCACACTACTCGCCTCCACCCATGGCCCCTCTTTGTGCAATGACAGCGCTGAACATAGACAGTGTAATTGCATCTGACTGAGCCATGCCAACTGTCCCATTTGATACTGGCCCTGACTGAGACTCCTCACTCAGCTCACCAGAGGTCAAGAGGTCGACTGACGCAGAGTGGCACATACAGACCGTCCCCAGAGCACGGCCAGGTGACGGAGAGATGATACCAGATGAGAAAATGAATGTATGCAGCTGGTCAGACAGAGGGGAGAAGAGACAGACAGGATGGGTCACAAGGGTGGGGAGGGTGAAAGTGATTGATCGGATACATCAGCAGGTAGCTATTTTGGGTTTTAATTAACCCTCCAAATACCACAAGTCTACACAAACATGCAACTAGATATATGCACACACAAGTCTCTATGCTGTCCCGAGAAAAACTAAGTACACTTAAATACAACCCTTACTGCTTCTGTAGGAATTCAAAGGGTAAGTAACTGCCAGATGCTGCTAATCAAATGCACTTGATTAGTTGATCATAAAGTGTGGGCACCACTATAAAAGCAGAAGTTTGGGTAGTTTAGTCTGGAGCTTTCATCTGTGTGCTAACACAATCCCACAATCTTCCAGCAAATGCACCAAAGGTCAGACCCTGCAATGCTCAGAGAAATTTCGAAAACACTGCCAACTGCCAGTGCTATCCCCGAGGCTCATAGTAGACACACATATAACATCAATTTCAAAATCTTGCGTTGCCTTGTTCTAAAGATTTTCAGAAAAACGTAACCCCTGACCTTTGACCTTTAGGTCGAGGTCACTGAGTTTTGAACTCATCCTAAATTTTAAGGTCAGTACACTGATGGTATCAATTTGAAGCTTCTACGTCACCTCGTTCTCCAGTTATCACATTTTACTTCAGTTACAAGCAACTGAATCCGTTATTTTAATCAAAATATCTGTACCAAACCTGATGCCAAACCATCCAATGGATGTGAAGGCATCTACTTAAAGACCAAAAGGGTTTATCTCATTCTAGTGCTACCAGATAAATTAATAAAGTTCATCATCTGGGCAACATGAAAGTTTGCACATTCACTATTTATTGAGATACAGTAGTAGACACACTGGAAAGAATAAATCAGTGTAGCTTCATTCTGTCTGTGTGTTTTTTTTAGATTCAGATCAAATATTTTACATTGCATTTATTAGAGAGCCTCCTCGAAAAGCACTGTTTATCACTCTAATTACCATGAAGTACAACAATAGTATACAGTGACTTGTTTGCAATGCAACTAATCCCAGGAGCAGCACGAGAAGGAATACTAAAGTGTTTGACTTACATGAGGTCAGCATGTTAACCTTTACTCTGCATCAATAGATGAGGCCCGCTGTCCCGTTTGATACAGGCTAAAAGATTTAAGCTTTAAAGTGTTGAACTGTCATCCAATTAAGATTCAGATTATGTGTTTGTTTTATGGTTATGAGATGTAAATATAATCAGCAGCACATCTGTTATTTTAAATCAATGCAGTTAATGTAGATGCAGGATTTTTGTTTTGCAGCTTTTCACACATACGCACGCACACACATTTCACCCACTACTGTGCAGCTCCAGGAGGCAGGTTGGACACATCTTGGTGTATATCTTTATCAAAACTGAGTCGTATTACCATAATTGTCAGCTTTTTACTGTATCTTGTCTCTTTAACATCATTTTGGTTGTATTTTTAGATCTGCAGCCTGCTTGAGATTCAACACTGCTAATTAAATAGACAGAGATTCACCATGCCAAATAAACTGATATATTTTCCCGGGAACTCTGCAAAGACTGTCAGATGAACCTAAACACTCACACAAGCACAAATACACACTCCTGAAAACAAGGAGATGCAGAACGCGTCCTGATTACTGCTATTGTCACAGACTGACCAGTGAAGTCGTAAGGAAGCTTAAAGGGATGATTACTGAAACAGTGCGAAGTTTACCTGTCTGATAAATAAAGACAGGAGGAGAATGTGAGAGGAATGAAATGTGCGTAATTGAGTGTGTGTTTCTGTTTGTGCATGTGTGTGTGTGTGTGTGACTGAAAGAGAGAGAGAATCAGTGAGATAATGACCTACGTGATTGATAATCGATGGCCTCCCTCTCTTCTTGTCTTGTGTTTCTGTTCTGGGGTTGTGTTTTAATGTCGCTCCTCTGCTCGCTGACCTCATTAAAGGATCTGGTTACCCTCAAACAGCTTTTTAATTTAGCCTAATGATTTTTTGCATAATAGATCAGATACTTGGTAAGCCCCAGGGAGCAGCCCTCTTCTTCAAGGTGCCTTTATAGTGAGAGGAGCTGAGGTTGGGGAGGTTGTTATTGTTCTATACGTGTTTTCATTTAATGCTGGCTGTCTTTCTTTAGATGGTTTCTTACTAAATATAAATGTCAATGCAGTTCCCTCCTAACTCATATTTCTCTTTAACCAGATTGAATTATTCTGTGAAAATATGGCAATTATTGCTAGCTGAAAACGAATCACTGATTGCTTTGTGAGAAAAACATGCATATAGCATATTTAAGGAATGCTTTTTTGTATTTTTTTTCTTTGCTTGCTATTGCTTTATCGTGTTTAGCCTTAAAAATTCAGACAAATAAAGCTGTTGGCATATATAACATCCTGATATTAATAACATTGGCAGCATTATTCATCTTTTGCTTTACTCTTACTTTTACTTTTAACAAGAACAAAAGTTAACATTACCAAGGGGGAAGCTCACTAACACTTACTGTCAGACTTTACAACAGAAATAAATATGTTTACAAGCATCTAAAACGAAAGTTTGGTCTCCAGCATTAATCCCCAACCCAACCCCACCTTGTGATAATTGTACATGGGGCATGAAAATTTTTTAACACAAATATTTAAATTGTCTTAAAGTTATGCATGACAGGTGGATGATGAGCTGTCTGCTAGACCTCCTTTCACTACTTCTAGCCTGTACCTCTCTTGATGCAATTGTCTAAAATATACCTTCCTGTTCTTTTAATTGGAGCCCAATCACAACCCATCCAAAAAGTCAGTGCTCCAGGGTTTCTGAATGTGATGTTAGCACTTCATCACTTAATTAGCAGGTTTCTGTCTGTACAGTGTTTACAAGGATTGCAAGCATTAACTAATAACTTATCACTCGTTCCTCTAGGCTTGGAACAAAAAAAAAAACAAGATGATAAAAATGAGATGATGTCGTAGTGGCTACATCTGTCTTTTAGAGTCTGCAAAAGTACTTGGAGGTGTTAGTGCACTGGAGGGTGACATGATGGCCAAAGGTCAAGAGCTTTAAAAGGAGTCCACAAACTAACTCCAGGGGCTAACTCCATCTTTTACATTTAGCTTTAGATATGATTTTGACCACTAACTTTCCTTTCTATTGTTTGTCATTTACAAAAATGCAGGTAAAGTATTTCTTTGTTAAAAGATAATGTGCCCTGTTATTAAAAGTGGTAAGAATTATTTATTTGGTTGTGTAACTGAGTCGGATAAACCTCTGTCATAAACAACTAGAGAATATTGTTTCATCAGACACAAAATTATGCAGAGCATTCAATCTCAGGTTCATATGCATTTCTCAGTGAAATGTCTTGGGAACTTAGCGTATTCAGAGCTTCCTTGTGTGCACAGTGAATGAACTGTCACACACAAAACACAAGTGACGAATGGAACTCAAAATCAATTTTCAACAAATGTCTTGGGAAACATCCATCCACTCCACATATAGCAGAATGAACTCCAATCTGTTCAGCTCCCTGCAATACTAAGACACCAACACAAACAAATCTCCTTCCCACATTCACAACATAAAACTCTCTCACACACACAAACACACAGTAGCAGGGAGTGTAAGGAGAAGAGACAGGCTCTGTCCCTGATCAGCAGTCACCCAGGCCTCTTCGTCTCGACATGATCACTGCCTGTCATTAGTCAGTTTTCCTCTAAATTATTTAACCATGCACATGTTTGGAACCGTCTAAACACACCAGACACAACGCCACGCAAAGCGCTTTCATGCGACGCGCTGACACGCTCTCAGAAAATCGGACCCTTGGAATGAATGAATAAGTAAGGCGGGAAATAAATAAATAAACGAAACAAACAAAAAACAAGCCTGGGTGGGGTGTGCTGGGGAGGGGGAGCCTGAGCAGGGGGATGACGGCGTAATTTAGCGCTCGACTTCAATCCCAGTCAAATTAAAAGGGAATCTTAATGCATGTGTCTCTCCCTGCATTGATGTGTTCTCTCTCTGTGATGTGACGCAATATGCCTGACAATCTATTCCCAGACTGGCCGTGCTGCCAGTCAAACTAAGCACAGCGCTACTGTAACTATAGGCGGGCTCTTTTGGGGAACTGTCTTTTCAGTGGACAGAAAACAATAAGATGCGCTTTTGTGTATGTTTTTGTAGATGTGCATTTGTGTATATGACTGTATTTACATGCATGCCGATATGAGTTTTTTTCGTGTGTGTGCGAGTGAATTTGAATGTCAGCATGCTTAGCCGCGTGTATATGCATGTATGTATATATATGCATGTTCAGCGTGAGCGTCATAACTCTGGGGCCTTGTAATCAGCTCCGAGCGAGTGCTCAACAAGGCTATTCCCCACCGCTGAGCATTGTGGGGCCTCAGCAGCCAGAACTTAAGACAACATCGCGCACAAAGTGGGTAAACAGTGTTTGACATGTTTTCAATATGGTTACATTAGAACAAGCTGCGTTTGATTGAAAAGCTAATATTCAAGCCATGCAAATCATCAATCATGGGAAAAGGCCTATTAATTATTCAATAAAACAGTCTAATTCAAGAATCAATGTAGGGAAGTGGAGAGAGGGATGAGCAGGCTCCCAGCAGAGAGGCTGAGAGAGAGAGAGAGAGAGAGGGGGGGAGAGGGAGAGAGAGAGAGCGGGTAATATAAAGGAATAGGGAATTACCCCTCTCTCTCTGAGCTGTGGCCTGTCTCGTCCCGAGCTGTCAAAAACAACTGCCGCTCCCACGTTTCATCTCACCAAGTTTAAAGACGACTTTGGAAACACTTCATTTTCCTCGCGAAACTCGTTAGGTCTTTGTTCCTCATTAGTTCATCTTCTTTTCTCCGTCTGTGTCTCTGTTACTCCTCCTCTGTTGCCCCCCCTTCCCCTCCCCTTCTCATATCACTCCTTTCTTTTTTTCTTCGAAGCCATCGTTATGGCTCTTACGACCGCCTGGCTCGGGCGTTTTGAAGTTTGGTATTGTGGACTCTGATCTCTGGCAATTACAACTGGGCCAAATCTCTTCCTTGGGAATTCATTATTTACGTTCAATTATACAAATTCATCAGCGGTCTCCTAAGTAGAATTCGAGGCGCATAAGTGGTCGGCTGTAACGAAGCTGGGGCACAGACCAGCTCAATCAGCTCTAATACAAAGACTTGTAGTGTTTCCTCGAGCCAAACCCCCAGGCCCCCAGCACCTCAAAGGTGTTTCCACAGGCTTCATTACTCACTGGGGACTTCTAAAGTCCAACAGTACACCACTTCAAAGCTCATTAGTATCTATTATTAATGAATTAATATCCAATATCTTTGATAGACCCAGGCTATCGTTAAAAGTTCTGGACTGAGAGTTAACTTCATTGGAACCTCATTTGGGTGGTTGCGTCTGAACTTCCATTCGAGTGACTTTTCACAGATAATTTGAGCCACACTGAGTCTTAGCAGCACTCTCAGCTGCAGCACTGTGAACTCTTTATCCTGTCATGCTCATAAAGTTCATGAGGTGTCTGTGAGGCGTTAAAAGCTCCTGAACTGCACAACTACAGCTGGCCGGTCTGATAACAACTGTGCAGTTCAGGGACAGAAAGAAAGTCAATAAAGAGTGGCTGTGGGCCGTTCTGGAAGAACAGTGAGTGGATGAGGATTTATTTGTAATCACAAAAATATTTCACATGCAGTCATTACCAGTTATTTACTTTAAACATTTTTACGCAGTCCAAATAAGAAGTGAAAACCTTAAAGGATTATTTAAGAGCGTTAAGTACAGGCCAAACAAAGTGCGTTTCTATTGTCCAAAACTGGTGATTATTGGAATTAATTAGGGCCTCCTGCTATAAATACTAATACAATATGTAAACTGCAAATGTGTACAAGTTGCTGGCTCGAAATAGCCATGAACCAGATTTGTTTATTTAACCTTATTTGAGTTTACATCATCAGTATAAACAAAAGAACTTGCATAAGGAGAAATTTTGAGTAAAGAACTAATGCACTGTTAGTTTAGGTCATCTCATGAGACTGTCAGACAAAAGAGAAAAAACATAGAATAGCATCATTGTCTTTTGCGAATCGTATGTCTCTTGCCCTGTGGTAGCTGGGTTAGGCTCAAGCCCCAGCCCCACCCCGCAGCCCTGATAAGGTTATGCAGAAAAGAACGGATGGATGTCTAGTAAACATTGTACAACATGTATACAAACATACTGTACCACATCCACTGCATTCAGACTGAGCAGTGATCTCTGAAGCTGTATAGTGAAACTAACACAAGTGCGAAAAACTGCGGTTCCTCAAACTGCCACTGGGGACTGGGTCCAAAAGCGAGATGCAGAGCACACAGATTCTTGCATTAAAATCCTCAATACTACAGATTAAAAGGCAAGTTTATAACCTGTACAAAAAATTATAGTTAATTCATATTGACTGTATTGGGGTTAAATGTTTACCTAACTTACTAGTTTACAAAAAGTTTTTATTATTATGAAAGCACCCAATCTGAGTCACAGGTAGGTGCTGACCCAGGTGATAAAGTGATGATGCATTGATAGACGGTACTGTAGATGTCTGCTACTCTGCTGGACTTCACCACTGCTTTCAAGACTCTGAACTGAAACTCCGAGAGGACATTTGGTAACATTTTAATGCAATTATCGTATAGTTCCTAATAGGTCATCCAAAAAGTCTGTGCTCCATTTTTGGTGAATTCAATTCGACCATTTTATTGATATGTCACTAAGTAGCAAGTATCTGGTTGTCTGATGCACCCCTGCAGTTTCTGGAGGGCTTTAGCTGATATCACTAATCAATGCATTCATGCAAATGTGGCCTCTTCTAGCTCCAAAAACAAGATTCTAATGGCCAGAATGCTAAAATTGGGGCTTCACAAATCAATGTGAGATATCATGGTTGTTAAGAAGGCGGGACTAAAATGAGGAAATATTTTTAGAAATACAATAGAGAGGATTAAGAGGATTTTGCAATGCACTGACACTTCATCACTATTTTTCCTCCAGGGTTGATCATAACGTAGAAAGGAATGTGGACTTTTGTTTATCATGATTGGCTATTATACCTTACTAGATGACGCTACACTGCATAGTTGAGGCATATCCAATTTAAACCCTTGAAGCCCTCTTCTTCAGCACTCTTGCTGCGTCAACACAGTGGCCTCATTAGTTGGGTTTGTTCCAGGCAGTGCTGTTGTCTGTCTAAACAAGGTTTTAACCATCAGAACTACGTGCTTAAGTTAAATCACACCTTAAAACCAAAACCACGTCTGTACCCTCAAACAAGTCTTTGAAGAAGTAAAGGCTGGTCAGTGTCCTCACTTTTCTTTTAACAAGGCCTGAAACTCAAATTGGCCCCAACAAAAATAGACTAAAGAGCGCAAACACGATCAATGCACAGAAATCTCTCAGAGCAAGACGTGGCTTTGTTAGTTTGCGAATGACCAAAGGTTATCTGTAAGAAAAAGCAGTGGGCTCATGTAAGATGCACAGACTTATATTTTAAGACAACATTAACAACGCTGCTTGAATGGTTGCTCACTGTAACTAGCAGGGTCACAGACTCAGACAGGAGTATGAGGATGAACATAAAACAAAGATGCAAAATTGTCCCCTTTTCCTCTCACATGCTCACGTTCATGAAATAAAACACCAAGGGCCCTCTGTGCGCATGTTAAACAATACTCTGACTGTCAACAATCAGGCATAAATTAGCAGCCATGGCCTCTACTGTATTTATTCTGGTAATTACCTCCCAGGAGGGCACACACGTACACACTTGTAGACACCACAGCGTGGCATGGCACACTTGCAGTGCACCAGCCCATCGCCTCAGAGTGTGCGAGGGAGGCAGGCGAGGAAGGAGGGGTCGGTAGACATCCCATCAACACTGCATGCGTGTGTGTGTGTGTGTGTGTGTGTGTGTTTTTCTGCGCACACATGCCCAGAAACATATGCATGCAAGAAGAGGACTTATTTGTTCCTTTGATTGTGCGCAGGCGCTTTAAACCATATAAATCAGTGAGCTGATAAAAGCTAATCATTCTCTTCCATTAGGGGACAGCGACCTCTAAGACAGATAGTGACTGATTGATTGACAGTTCTGAAAGCATTACAGATTCAAATATCAGAGTTCAATAAAAACTGACAAAGAGGAGTGAAACAGCTAGACTGTCAGAAAAGGAGAGAGAGAGACAGGAAGTAGGAGGAAAAGAGACAAGAGAGTAGGAGAGGGAGACGGAGAGAGACGGGGACACAGGCAATGACAGCCACATGAAATCTCATCTCCATTTTTGACAATGGGGGAACCATCTGAAGAGCAGAGAACAGAGGGAGGAATTTAACTGCTTTCATCTTGTCATAATTATCTCCAAGAAGCCACATGAAAGGGAAAATCTGTGTTTTTTGTTTATAAATTAGAGAACAAGGACATTTTCTGTGACAACTTTGATGGCATTTTTCCTCTGTGCATGGTTGAATAGTCCTGAGCTAATGATCCCTTCTCTTCTTAAAGGGGAGAAAAAAAAGCACTGATAAAAATTGCAATAAAAACGACACTAAACACAATTTAGCAAATGAACGGAGAGCCGAACTGTCATAATTCAGAGAGCATCATTAGCAAAATTGCTTCAATTGTTGTGCACTCATACATCTGCATAAGCATCTCCCAATTCCTTAGCATCAATGCTAATAACCGTCGACCAAAGCTCACAGAAAAACAAACATAACATGCCCGTCTGGAGAGAAACAGCAGAGTGGTTGGCCTGACTGTTAGTGTAGTGGGTGCAGCAGGGGTTTTTTTTCTCTCTGAGGCTCAAACATCATTAAAAAAAGCTGAGGTCATTTCTATGATCCATGCAGTTGGGCTTTCATGGGCAGATCAACAAATGGAGGCTGAAACCAATGGCAACAGCGATCAATAGTTCCCTTCAAGACACACAGGAGCACTCTGGGTATCCATCAATCTCCATCTTCAGACAGGAAGTTAACCACAAACTGAAAATAATAACTGCATGGTTTAGTCGGCTCTTTGTTGCCACAACAACTCCTCGCTCATACGCTATCGGCACCAAGTGTTTATTTATTTTACTGGAGAATGTGCGTTTAAACGTCAATGCGACAATTAAAGTCAGTCCACCTGCATTACTCCCACAAAACGCTGAAAATGATGCAGAGTGCACTCAAGCACCTTCAGCGAGACTAAAGCATTGTTTCATCATTTACTCAAGTAGAGGAATCTTCATTGTTTATCGTTTTATTTATTTGTTTTACTATGCGTATCTGTTCGGGAATTTTTGTGAACATTTTTTCCTCCACCACAGCATGTTGAACTACACTGTTGTACACTCTATATTTACCTTCCCCAAGGAACTTATGTTTTTGGTACAGTTTACCTGCATTTGTGCCTTTCTGTCTCTAAAAACAATAGTTTGAAAAGTTTTGAATGAATTCTGGTTAAACTTTGTAGGGGTATAGAGTGAGGTCATACTAACAATTCGTTCAGATTTGGCTCACATTCACTCTTCAAAGTCAACCCCAAAGTCAGGTTGACAAAAAGCCTTAGAAATTATGATTCTTACAAGTTATATGTGTATATTGTTTGGTATTTGGGGATTTAAATGTCACATTATAGCTTGCATCCAAAGATCATGTCACATATGACCTCTGACCTCTGATTTCACATCTCCCTTTCTTTCAAGTTGACCCTAAAATTTGCTACATCTTTAACATATTGTCAAGAGAAACAGAATGAGTTAGTGAGAAATATGCTGTAGTATAATATTAGAAAATAAGTTCAAGTTATTCATGTCCAGTTACTTACAAATCAGTACTTATTAAAGATTACCTACTCCTTTCCCTGGCTCATAAAGCATGTTGAGAGCCAAGGCATAACACACACTGATCATGCCCGTCCTCTAATGGCATGGAAATGCCACCCTCCAAACAATTTTGGAATGTAGGGGTCGCCATACTTCTGGCTCAAAACAAGGGGGCGGGGCCACCCGCTATCTCGGAAAACACCCTGCTACTATCAGGTAAGCTATATGTGTGTGTAATTAAAATAAACATTTCTCATGCTACCCCCTGTTTACTGCAGTAGAAACATCTTAAAGTCCATAAGGGCTTTACACACCATCAGTCCTGTGATGGGTAATTTGCAGAACAGCTCCACGTCTAAATTTCCTAAAAATGATAAACTGAAAAAGAGCTGGATTGATTTTTTCAACAGACACATTTATAAAATGCTGAAGTTACCAAACTAGTTGTTTTTTTTACAACAGGAAAAGTTTATTAATTTTATTCACTTATAATCCACTGTTAGTGGTGAACAGGTCAAGGTGTCACAAGGCTTTTTCCTCCAATCACAAACTGTTATCTTTGGAGCACATACCCCAATGCCTACATGCATGTGCAAGCTACCAATTGTTCTTATGCATAGTTGCTAATTTAGCTTGCAAAAACCTTACTATAATGAGCTTTAATATGTTGTGTATGTATGTATCTCTGTTAGCTAACTGCTCATAGACATATTAATCAATAAAACTTATTCTTAAACTAGCAGGACTATTAACATCTATTTAGCTTTTGTGAATTATTTTTACAACACTAAAATTTTTACAACTTATATATATTATTCATATTGCCTGATCTCAAAATAAATAGTGACAAACCAGCACCACAGGTCAGGCAGTATGGATCATAAATCTGATGAGGAGTTGCTGTAAACTTTGGGATTTTATGTTAACAAAGTTCATATTTATAAAGAGTTGCAAACTGTCCACACCACAGAAAAAATATTCCCTGTCTCAATGCACATTGTGATTCCCCCTCTTTATATTGTGTGGCTCGGTTAAAATAGATTCAGGTATATTTTCCTGCTGCTGTCCTGCTTAGGGCTGATGCAAGAGCTGTCAATTAGTGACTTTAGTGGACACACTCCCAGCATTTCAGAGCAAGATTGCATCTTATTTTTTATTATATTTAAGCCTCATTTTATACACTTGCCTTTTTCTTCAATCAAACCGCTAACTGTCGTAAAAATAGATCACATTTATTTAATTGAGGGGGATGACTGCGTAGTAGTAGTAATTTTATGTTTTTTTTAGGTGTAATTGTTATTTAACTGAAATCAGATTTTATAGACAAACATATAACTTCTAGTTTGTGCCATTATTAGACGTTTTAAACATCTTTTTGAGAGACTGTTAAAACCATCTGCAAAGGTTCCTCACAGTTTTGTGGTGGAAACATGCTAAAAAACATAGTCATGCAGGTTTAGACCAGACACTTACCAGTCAGAGCCAATGTTAACCGGCCCAATCCAGCCCACTTCCCCACTGTGCCTCCTTTAGTGTGCCAACTGCTGAGCCATAGCTAAAGGATACCAAAGAAACACTTCATAAAAATGCCTGTCATCTATCACCCAAATCACACATAAACATTCCTTGTTTTTGACTGATTTCCAGTGCTAATGCTGTGAACCGAATGTGTTTTTTCCCATACAGCTAAAGCGTTGTTAGTGCTGCAATCAGTGCTCCAACCGAAGCCTAATGTGGCCAAAGAGGATATGAAGCTGTGCCAAAACATGCACAAGGCAGACCGAATCTAATTAATGTTCATTAAATGTTAAAGCAGGGGAAACGGCCAGGTTAATTTCTGCTACTGTGCCGGCCTCTATTTTGAGGCAGTTGCGGTGTTCTTCCTTTCGTTCAGTGCTGTTCTCATGTTTAAAGAGCGTTCACAAGGACAGAGCAAACTGAGCCATATGTCCTCACTCTCTGCACATTAGGCAGCAAAATCTCTGGTCATCCATCATTGCCTTGTTACAGAGGCAACAGACTGAGGGAGGGCAACATATTGCAGCCACATATTGCAAGAATACCTTCACACAGACTGAGAGGGGGGAAAAAAAAGAATATTTTGCAGATCGATGTTTCAGACTCGTATGACGCGTAGTTACTATCATGGGACTGTAAAATCTCTGCACCCTGGCCCTCTCTGTCCTGATTAGCCGTTCCAACCATCTGTAGCCTGCTCACCTCTGACCTTTAGCAAAGGTCAAAAAGGTCAGGTGTCTCAGGTTTGACCATTGTTTCAGATAAGCACAGAGCGTCTGTCTTATTCTCGTACACACAGACGCATGCATATGCAAAAGCATGCACAGCGTTATTTTCAACCCCGTAACAAGTCTCGAGTTCTAGAAATTCATACAAAATAAACTTTTCAGATGGCTGGGCTGGACTTCACAACAGTTCTTCTCTATCCTGACCAAAATAAATATATAGAGAGCGAGAGAGGATTGCATAGTGCAACTGGAACTATCCGCAGAGACATCATGCAATATGCTAATCACTCTACAAAAGGGATAGCGAGGGGCACAAAATCTGTGGGTGTTATACAACCAAACAGAAACCAAAACAACTCTGCAAAATACCAGTGAAAAGTTGTCTATGGAAATTAGACAAACAAGCAGCTACAAAACCAGCAAGGGAAAATGCTCAAGGTTTTCCTCTTCGCTTGGCGGTCATGTGTGTTTTGTTTCTCCATCACCTCTTTGCTGCCTTTCTTTTTTAGCCTTAATTGCAGTTTACAAGGAAAGGGTAATCACTTGTGAAACAGGGCGTGTTATTTTCTTGCCCAGAGTGTGAATCCTAAGCAGGCCAATCGCCATCTCTATTGCTCCATCTCTCCGCTGGCTGAATCCTAATGGCTGGATGGAGAGAAGGAGCACAGAGAGCAGGGAGAGAGAGAGAGAGGCTGACAGCGGGGCTTGACATGGGCATTAAATCATGCCCCGAGGAATCCTCCATCCACGGGCTCCTGACAGCCGCGCTGTCATCACGGCCAGGCCACTTCCTATGCCTCTTGACAACACTGGAGCAGAATTAGTCAGAGCATCAGATGTAAATTGGCGCTGTTCAAGGATGATAATGAGCACCAAGATACATGTCGGTGTCACTGACGGGACGCCATCATGATTGGCTGTCCCTCACACCACGCTCTATTAAGTCTAATGGTATTCAGGCCAGGTATGGGCAGAAGGCGGGCGCAGGGGGGAGCAGGGATGGACAGGGAGAAAGTTTTCTGTTGTGATCAGCTTGCTCTGTTTGTGCTTATTGGTTTCTGCAGGACCCTGTGGCCAGAGAGGAGGACATCTACACAGGGTCTGCATGCAGCTGTCTACTCACTGACATGCTGTCTTCTGTGCTTATCTAAAACAAACAGCTCCTTTGTCATCTGTCAAACTTAACTCTAACATCGCGCTCCTTTTGAGAAGTTTGTGCATACAAATTTAAAACGGCAGTTGCTGTGAACTCGTCCTCATCAAATATTAAATTTTTTTTAATGTGGCACACTGCCACATGCTATAAACCAGCACTCCTAGAACAATATCAGTCTTATCCCAGTGTGAAGTCATGTGACAAATCCGCACATATACAGAGTCATTTCCATAATTTTTCAGTCCATTCGGCAAAACTCTTGGCTTGCTAGTTTCCTGTCTCCCAGTTCACTATGTATGCATGCAGTGTGTACAGCTTGCTAACATAATGCAGTAATAGTTGCCAGTGTGCCATTTTCCCTGCCCATGCTGAGGATGAGCCAGCCAGAGCCTGCCCCAGATGCATACATTTCCCATAATGAGGCAGGTGGCCTCGACAGACGGCTCGGTCGTGTGGGTGACACCGTGCACACCGCAACTCTGGGCATCTGACTGACAGACAGTGCCAGTCCCTTCCCTCCTCTGCTCTTTCTTTTCTCTCTCACTACATCTCTTTCTTTCTCTCCTCTCTCTCCCTCTTGCTTTCTCTTATTCATTTTCAGCTTGTGCACGTCTGTCATGTGTGTGTGCATGTGTGTGTTTGTGCTTCCCCGGCTTTGTTTCACACTGGGGTTTGGTAAATTCCTCTGCTCCGTGGCAATTTCAAATGAAGATAGCTGAAGGTCATTAATTGAACTACCGCTGCTGTAACAGGGTAAAACTCACTGTAATTAAGAATGAATAAATAATTGATTATGTATATTTTCTTGTAATTGGCTCCTCGTTACCCTTCTACATGGTGAATGCTAATTGATGCTGGGAGTTAATTATCATTTCACTATGAAGTTAGCAGTATATCCAGAGAGATGCTGAAGATGAATCACCAAGGTCCAATCATGGCTATATCTATAATCGCCAAGGTCACCCCCCCAAAACCCTTTTGCACAAAAAAAAGAGGAGTGGTCAGAACATAGAGTGATACAAAATGCCCTGCCAGCCACCTAATTGAGAGTATTTAGAAAACTAGCACAGGAAGTGGTAAATGGCAAGGATTAAGCCAGAGGCCCTAAGCAAGAAGATCTATTAACAAGGATTCCCCAAGGCCTAACTAAAGACTAAAGATTAAGTCTGCAATCTGAATGTAGGGCTAGAAACAGAAGTTGCAAGCTGATTAAATAAAATCACAGTTTCATCTTCAGATAAAATACTTGCAGAAAGACACAATTAGTAATATTAATCAAGGGTAAATGTGAAGGATTTGGCAAGCAGTTAGAAGCTACTCAGTCCACTTGCTGATGCTCTTATCTTTTATTTTAGATGTCTGAAAGCCTGACTGGAATTAGAAATTTTCCTCATATTTTAGTATAATAATTACCACCTAAACCTAATACCACTATGCATTTTTTGTCCAAACTGGGATAAAACATTTCTCTTGACAAATTATAGGTAAAAACTGTTTGTGTCACACTGTGGGAGTATCCAGTGTTTTAAGCATTGGGGGTCATTTTGCTGGCATGGTTTGTGTCCATTTGTCATCTTAAATTATACTGTATTCTTTGAAGAAAAATCTATATTGATGTCCCCATCCATATGAGGGTCACTGAATGCTACAGCATACTATTAAGCAACATGGCTCATATGCTATGGCTTTCAGAGTCAGCATGAAGACCCTCACATGAACACCTGTGGGAGAGCTTGGACAGACGTGTTGGATAGTGCTCTCAACCACCAAACTGTGATGCTTTTTCCTTTCACTTGTCACCTGTTTGTATCAACACTGAATATTCAAACCACTGGGTAGACTTTGTGTGTCAGCTGCTGAGGGACTTGTTGCTCAGTTGTACTGACTGGTCTAGCCTTGTATAACCTAACGACAATGAAGCAAACATGTTTTTCTGTCCTTTTTTTCCTCCTCTTTAGTGATGATTATGTCTTGTAAGCAATTGATGGCATCTACAATATTCAACCAGTCAGAAAGTGCAAGCTACTGAGCTATGCTGCCATGATTTTACGTGAAAAGTTGAAGTTACTGCTCATCATAGCTTTCTTACTTCCACTAACTTTAACTGTTCCCACAAAATTAGTGCTGTGTTAAGCCCACATTATATTTTAAGGGGATGTCTACAAGCAGGTATGCAGTCTGGCTCCATTATGTCTGTCAATTATGTCATAATAATAGGAACCATTTATTTACACACAACTATAGTTTTGCTATAGGCACAACTATAGCTAAACATTTATAGCTGCAGAGGTCATGTATGATGCACTATACTAGTCTATATAGCCAAGGCTAGTGTCTAATGTCAGCCCACTGATGGGGGACAGAAATATTTTTCAATATTACAGTTCTGAGACAGTAGTACTAACAGGACAGGAGGCAGAGCTGAAAATGGTAAGATTGTCACCGGGAGTGACCAGGATGGACAGGATTGGGAATGAGTATATCAAAGAGTCAGCTCAGGAGGAGCATTTTGGAGACAAAGTTAGAGAGGCAAGGCTGAGATGGTTTGGACATGTGAAAAGGAGGAATAGTGGATATATGGGCCAGTGGATGGCATGAGGAAAAGAAGAAGACCTCAGAGAAGATTCAGGATGTCGCGAAGGAGGACACGCAGAGGTCTGGAGTGACAGAGGAGGATCCTGGGGATAGGATAAGATGGAGACAGGTGATGTGCTGTTGTGACCCCTAAAGAGAGCAGCCGAAAGAAGAAGAGGATGTTATAATTAATGTATAAATGATATACAAGTATGAAATCGTAAGCTATGTCTCAATTGACTAAGTTTCCCTAACTAGTTCTACCTATCGTTCAGATATGTTTATCCAATCCACTTGAAAATCATCTTGGATCACACAGGATCTCTCATTTATCATCATGCAGAGAGTTATGTTCACTCTGTGCCACCTTCTCCAAGAAATACTTAAATTTTGCTGCAGCCAGTGCTAGAGACATGAAGTTTTATTTAACACTTGTGTAACACTGTTTTACTACTCAAATTTAGACTGAAAAATGGCTACTTGATGACTCCGTTTTACAAAATAGAAATTAAACCATGTTAATGCTCATGAAAATAAATTACACTTCATTAATTTAGATAGCACAAATAATAGTGTCAAATTTTTAAGTTTTGTCTAAATAATGACTCAAGTCAAAACAAACATTTCATTGATTTTAAATACTGTCATGTGGACTTCTATGTGAGCCAGAGTAAAAGACAGAGAGCAGAAGTTCCACTTTCTCTAATAAGTTGCTTGCTCAGTTAGAACGGAGGCAGCCATCACCGTCTGTGTCAGGCTTCCTTAATGGAGTCTTAATGTGTCCAGCAGTGAACAGAGAGGACCACAGACTCTTATCCTCTTCACACTGTTGCCTTACAGGACCCCTTCTGTCTGTCTATCCCACTGACTGAGGCATCCTCTGACTTGCCTGAATTAATTTTCTACAACAGGCCAGAGCAGCTGTGTCAGCAGTTCATAACCAAGGCGAGGGCTGCAGATTTTAGCACGTCTGGTCTATAAGCTTGCATGTTCTCTGACAGTCCTGTCATGAAACTAGAGGACAGAGACGGTCCTCTGCTGCTATTACAAAAGCCCTGTGTGATCAGCTGCCTCTCTGGGATTGCTTTCAGACCATGGATAGGACCAGAACTGGGGACAAGATATATTTGCGTAGCTGGAATAATACAATGACAGAGAAATACACTGAGAGCTGGTATGTAACACGGAATTTCTGGGATTTATACAGCAACAAAATGAGCATATTAGCGCTTACTTTTTACTGTCTGTACAGTAAAATACTCTTTTTTTCCTGGAAAGACTAAGGCTTAATCCTTAATCCTTCCTGCTAGTCAGCATCACCAGACAGGTGCATTGCATTGTACTGTAGCAAGCAACATATTTCTCTTTTTCTGTTTTTGGATGCGTTGTTTTCGTCTTTGAACGCTCCCTCCCTGGTGTCCTCCTGCTGCTTTCTGCATGTTTAATGTATCAGTCATTCAGGTGGGGAGTGACTGTTATGGCATTGTCTTTTAGAAGTGAAGAACTCACTGTTTTCCAGCTGCCGCGCCAGGTGTAACTGAAATTGACACGTCTTTCGATACATGGCGGAAATATGTTATTGGAAGAGACGTCTTTTATTCTCCAGAACTTTACATCACACACAATCTTGGCCGAGTGCTCTGATCTGTATCCCTCTGTGGATAAAGGGGAGGGCAGGGCTGCACATGTATGTGTGTGCGAGTAAGTGCATTAAATAAATAAGTCCAAAGGCAAATCGATTAACAGAGAAGAGCAGAAGTTTACTGGGGAAAGTTTGCAGAAAAAAACAGCGTATGATGAGAAACCACAATATTACATGCAGCACTGTGATGGCATACGCTAACGCTCTGTGCACCGAGTTATATACCACCTTTAACTGGGTTCACAAAGTGCGTCAAAATGTGTTTCTCATTTACCCAGTCACACACACTCACACACCAGAGTGACTGTGAGTTTGAGTGTGCATCCTGGCCTATTATAGGGAACAACTTGAGGTTGAGTTTTCTCCTGCCCAAGGTTGCTTTGCAATGAGAGGGGCCAGGATCGCACTGCCAACCCTGAGTTTAGTTGACAACCAGCCTTTACTACCTGAGAAACAACTGTTGTTCAAATTTCAGACAGTTAAAAGCACTTTTCTTTGTATAATTTAATAGCCTTTTAGGGTTTGAAGGAAGACTGGGAGAAAATTTGATAATACAACACAATGGAGGCAACAGCAGATTCAGGAAAAAGGCCACAAAGGACCAAACAACAGCAGAGAATCCATCAAGAAAGAAATAGCATTGATAGAAGAGATATTACTCCAATAATATCTATACAATAAATTATGCTCTTGTCAAATTCAAGGAATATATTCAAAGTGAGTCCATCAAAGCAGAATACCTGCTCTGGTTTCATGAAACCACAGACACTGATGTGCAGAAGCCCTGAGGCTAGTCTTACTGTCTGAGCATCAATAGTGCCCTGGGCTCTGGACCGAGCCTGCCTAACACCTGGACTGAGGCCTAAGCTGCTGTGGGGCAGGTAAGTGAAGCAGGCAGAAAATGAGAGGATACTGATCCTGGAAGTGTTGCACTACTTGGATCCAAGCACAGAGGGTTTCAGCCCAGGATGTTTGAACATAATGTCATTCAGTAAGTGCACACTGGCTTCTATTACAAGCACGTCTCTGCTGGAAAGCCTCAGAACCCTTCCGGATGTTTCCTGGCCCTGATCATCTTGCTTAGATGTGTTCTTTCTGGCCTGGTGAGTGTGATTTTATCTTGGATTGGCATGACACATACGAACACAGGCCGGGGTGTTTGAACTTGAGCTTGGCTTCGTCCAAGGCCTCAGCTCACCGTCATACACACACACACACACAGACGCACACACTCTCTCTCACTCCTGGCCTCTCTCACTCCCTTGCGGCCCTTCATCTCTTTGTTGGAGTATGCATAACCATTGAGAGAGTGCCAAACTGGGCTGAGCTTGAGATGCTGATACAGGAGAAACCTGTGCTATCCCTTTAATGAGTACACACATGCACACACACTTTGCAGTGCGTGGCTATTAGGCACCAAGAACAGGAGGAAAACTATTTGAAAGTGAATTTTAGATTTCCGGTGGTGGAGCTCTGCCTGGGAGTGGCAGCCGAGCAGAGGCGCAAGCAGTGCGCGCGCACACACACACACACACACACACCTCATACACCTCACTGTTTCAGCTCCAGTTGCTCTCGCACACAGCATGGATGATCAAAAGAGGCCAACGGCTGCCGACCATTATGCCAATGACACTTTGAGTAAGAGTCCAGAGAGTGCAGCGACATGACAGCCATTAGGGATTGAAAGTGGGACTTTAAAGGAGGACTGAAGGATAACTGTCAGTACAGAATCAAAGGCAGAAAGTGAAATCTTCATAATGTATTAAACTAGAAAATTCCTGCTCTAGCTGTCTCTCTAAGCCACTTGCTCAAAAGTATCCCATACAAAGCTACACCAATCAACTCCCCAAAAAACATTAAACAGTCAGGAACAAAGGGCTGATGAGGGGAGTTCAGAGACTGGCACTCTGTAAATGAAAGCGAACAGCGGTGTGGGCCATTGTGCGGGTGGTAGACAGATAGATCATTAACGACTGGACTGGGTTGCTCTCAGAGCAGAGGACTACTAGTAGCAAGCAACTCTAGCACTGCACCTCTGTTTCCCCCCCGCTTAGATCCAGCTGACAAATGTGACTGAACCAGTATGGCAGCACAATTAAAGCTAATGGATCGCACTCTGTGACAGTCACAAAGAAGATTCAAACTTTTTTCAAAAGCACCGCGAGAAGCTTTGTCACCATGCGTTTAAAATGTAGCTTCACACGTTTACAATTCCTGCAATAGTTAAAAATCAATAAACTGGAAGCAGATAAACTCCATGTCTTCCAACTTTGATTTATCCACTCATTGTATAATTGACAAAACAGAGGGCAGCTTCAAGTGTGTTGCTTTAGTGCTTTCTATTGCTGAAAACAAGGCCTTCTGCTGGCACTGACCAAACACTCTGCTGCTCTCTCAGCTTGGCAGAAAACTGCCTCTAATGTGTCTCTCTGTCGCATAATCAGGGATTTCACACTCTAAATCTTTGATCTGGGAGAACCCTCTCTGATGGGAGAACCCTCCAACTGCTACCACACACACACACACACACACACACACACACACACTGTACACACACACACCCCCTCTTGGATCTCTGATCTCCCTCCAATTAATGATGTCAAATGAGTGTGTTTACAGGCTCATTAGATTACTGCTGCAGAAGTAGAGCACCACCCTGCATCATCCAACACACACACATGCATCCATCTATACTCGGACCAAGACTCCCTCTGTCTTGACACAGTCCTTGGAGGGAAGCCTGATGGCAAAACACCAAAGTGCTATTGCCACCACAGTCATAGCTGTGGGTCTGTGTGCTAACTGAGCCATGATGGCACAAGTCCACACAGGCATACTTACAACACACATACTAGATGTCCTACCCAGCTGGACCACTTTATGGGCTGTTCAGGGCCGGTTAGGCTGCAGCCAAGCAAATCCCCTGAAGAACTCCAAGGGCTCCGACACAAAGGTCTAGTCCAAGGACTAGGCACAGACTGACAGGTGTGTATATTTTCCTGGACTCCCATAACAAAGAGAAGGAGGCGGCTTTATAAAGAGATAGCTGATAGAAGAAACAGAAAATGTATGAAAAAGCAGCAGCACTTATCTATTCCAGGGAACAATTTTTCATGTTTCATTTATTGCCCAATCAGTTTTCCCTTCACAACTGCTTGTTACCATGCAAAACAGCAGGCAGCCCTTAAAAAGACCTCATGCGCTCAGCTGTGGACATCATGCAGGCTGAGTTCAGTACATCACCACTGCCCCCTGTTGGGCTGGAGGTCAGGCTTAACCCCCCCCCCCCCCCCTCACCTTAGCGCTCATTGAGGAGCTCGTTCAGGCCCTTGCTTTTCAACACGAGGTAATTATGACACTAATGAGAAGAGTGTGAATCAGAGGGTTACATGCAGACAGGAAGACGGCTCTGACGTGCTGCTTCAATTACAGAACAGTCTGTCCATGTAGAGCCCGAAGACGAAAGGGTGTGAGAGCAGTGAAGAGGATGAAAGGGCAGGAGAGGAAGGAGCAAGTACAGCCTTCCTAATTCTTATTTAAGACCTGTATCTGTGTTCAACAGCACCTAGCAGGTGAGTAGTGATGTAATCATCGCTTTAATGTGGTAGTAATGATTCTCAATCTGCAGCATTTACCATTAGCAGTAAAACACACATGAATGCGCCAAATGCAAGTAGAAGACAAAAGGTGTATTTTTTAAACCAGGATTGTGACCAGTCACTATGTCCTTACATTCAAGGTGCTGACCCTGATTATGACCCTAAGGAAACTGTGTGAGGATGTGGGCCAGGTCTGTATTAGTGGCTCCTAGTCTCATGGCAAAGCCTGAAATTCAGTCTATTCTTTTGTGTGCATTGGCAGGAATCACCTTTTTTTTCTTGACTTTGTGCGGGTACAAAGTGTGTGTTTGCACTACACATGCCAACTGAGCTGTGCCACTCAGGCAAGATAATAATCAAAGCTTTAAAAGAAGTGGTTTTCTTTGTATTTTAACCTAAAGCACAATCTTTTCATACCCTAAACAAGGAGTTTTCATGCCTTTTAGTAACAACTAAAGGGCAAAGCAAATGAACATGTGCTGGAAGTGTAAAAAAATAGTAAAAGAAGTTTAAAAAACATTGATCCCACATGGGATTCCATGTGTAATGAATAACACTAAGCACTAAATGATTCTGGATACAAATTATCCATGATGGCATGAATGGTAAGATACAGAAACTGCCGTTAAGTAATTGTGCTTAGTCTATTCTCTTTGTTTGTGTTTTAGTAAATAAATGGCATCGAGATCACTGCTGTGTCCCTCTTTATGTCGCAGCCTTTCGAGCTGCTGGTAACTTAATGGTGGCTCATCTAGGATGTGAATACTTAGGACACATTCAGCTAAAGGCTGTTTGTGAGAGAGTCTGGTAGCTTTCTCCTTAGGGAGTTTGGCTAAAGAAAGCATTTCCTGACAGTCTGTGTGACATGGTGACCTCAGCTGAAGTGACATAACCTGTGGCAGAGAATGCTGGCTCAGCAAACACTGCGCTTAACAGTCACTCAAACATCACAATGCTCACACGCCCCGAGGAAAACACACAAACACACGATGCCACACACACACACAGACCGAGAAGTGACAATGACAGTGACAAATACCTCTTTCAGATATCACACTCAGGCAGTCTACAGTTACACACTAAACAGAACTATATGAACAGGGGGAAGAAGCACAAACACACACACACAACAGCCGGGCTGGTACATTACTATTCTATTGAGGTTTAGCAGCACTACCTTCTCCTCCCACTGGGAATTCGATAAGCAGGAAAATCACTGTATTTTTCACACACACCACACGCACACATATCTATAATTTTCCTGCTGCCTTCAATCTTCCAGTCTTCTCCCACAAATGCTCCCATCTTGTTTAGAGAAAAAAATACTGGTCCTCACAGACTGGCTCATATTAGAGCCATTACGGCTGAGGCGCCTTTTTTGGCCTGTATGTTTTAGGCCAGGCATCTTTTTTCTATCCTCTGGTCCTCTCTTATCTCGTTACACACTCTTCAGGCTTTGTGGTTAAATTATGTATTAAGGTCAATGTCAAAACACGGAAGATGTGTAATCTGCAGGGAGTTTCCTTTTATTCATTATTACAGTGAAGGCTGAGCACAACTGTCAGCCAGCCACGTTTGCGCTCAGCATGGAAGCTTATGTGCTCAGCGGGGCCCTACCAAGCCTCTCTCCCTCACTCTCCTCTCCCCTTCTCCAGCTCTCCCATGGCCTCCCCCCTCATACACACCCTCTTCATCCTTCTCCTCCTCTTCTCCTCCTGGGCAGACCCCGGATAGGTTTACCCAGCTAACCTTCACACTCTGGGATCTCCCCCTTCTGCAGTGCCAGTTTGAGAGCTGTCAACCCACCTATATGCCAATCTGATAAATCCAAAGGAGAAAAAATGTGCATGCTGGAGACCAAGGGAAAGAATGAGGAAATCTAAAGGGAGGGGGGCTTGTTGGGAAAGACGAGGGTGTCGTGCCATTCGCTTGTAGTTTAGGGAATTCGTCTAATCTGGAATCATGTCAGGATATTGCGAGGTTATGTGAGGCACTCCCTTTCCCACATCCATGTGTACCCATGCTTGCATATGAATGAACAAACAGAAAAAAAACAACATAGAAAGAAACAGAAAGAGAAGCAGAGTGAGAGGTTGTCAGTGTCTTATGCTCTTTGTTTATATTCAAGGGAAACTGACATTATGTGTTGACAGGATAAGCTATCATCTCCTTGGATTTTTGCTGTCCTTCACAGAGACTTGGATCTGGGGGGTTCGCGCCTTTCCTCTCTCCTGTCTCGCAACAGCTCAACATTTGACCCCCTGTTTTCTCAATTGCTGTCAGTCAATGTCAAACCCTCTTTTTCTGTGTCAGATATGTACTGACAGCTTCGGCACAGCCAGCTTTGAGCACCCCGGATGCCTTTAACCTTCCCGTTCTTGCTTGTAGATCTCTTCCTCTTAATGGCTCACGGGGGCAGGAAGCAGTTTGATGAATCTGGTCCAGCTTTGTTGCAGCCAGTGTAATTATCTTTCAATTAGATTAATTCGGTTAGGCCTCGGTCGCATTTACAATACTAACAGCATTCCTGGGAGGCGACCACTCTGTCATGTTAACTGTTACACAATTATCTCTGTAAGTGATAATAACTGCTGCTATTATCAACCATTTGACATGCAAAAATCCATAAATAAACATATGCAACCAACACAGACGTATTCGATTTAAGGAAACAGAATCATATACGCTATATATCCTTCAATTAAAAGATGGAGAGGAGAGCTGAGGGAAGTTAAAAAAAAAGGATTAAAAAAAAATCTTCAAAGAGAAGTAAGAGAAAGCGCACAAGGCAAACAAAGCAGACAGCCAAGGTTATCTCGCATTTTTACCACAGATGGAGTGAGTGATGGAGAAAGGTTAAGATACTCGGCACTACCCAGGCAGGGAAGCAAGGAGGCCAAGGTTGGCTTTCTTTTAAAAATAAAATGCACACTCTCTCTCTTCCTGCAGCCTCTCTCCTGGTGGTTGCATCTCCTCTCTCTCAAGCTCATGTGTTGTGCTTAGGAAAATGCCTCCTGACTGGTGGGCCTAATTACTGGCTCCTCACTGACCCGCGCCGGGCCGAGGCCTCGTCAGAACACTGATTCAACATGAGCCCTGCACCGGCCAGCACCTCACACTAATGAATACTAATGAATAATTATCACTTGCTGGCTGGCGCGGCGGCCCACTGCAGGGACACATGTTAACACACCCGCTTGTAGAGCTGCAGGAGAAGCGTAGAGGCCCTTACCCAGAGAACAGGCCCCTCAACTGGTGCACAAGGCTATGCAGAAATATGCAAGTCTCCCCAAAGGGAGGCAGGGAAAAGCATACAACCCCTCAAGGTTAAACCGAAGTAACAATGAGTAGAGTGGAGCGCATTGACCCCTGTGAGGACTGTTTTGATTGTCATGACCTGTGTTAGGCTTAATGTATATTGGGGAAAGCTGTGGCAGTTAATACAGGTTAACCGCTTTGGTAAAATGATGAAATCTGTCAGACCAAGTGTAGAGTCAATGATCGCAGCAATGTAAACCTCTCCTTTGCTTCCTCCTGCTGTGTACTGTAGGTAATCTATACCTCAATATGACTGTGAAGAACTGCTTATTGGATTTCAAACAGGAGCCAAGAAATGGGGAAAACAGGCTGGAAACCTATGACCTAAAGTCAGCAATCATCATAAAATATTAAAACCAGGGCTGTCCAGATAGTCAGTTGGTTTGCTGCTCAGAGCAGGGTGTCCTCAGGTTCGATTCTTACTGCGTCTCATTTTTCAGCTTTGTCTTATCTGAAGTGTCTATTTAACAAGAGCACAAAATCATTAGGAAAAAAGAGACCGCAACAGGCGTACAGGAAGATTTCAGTAATCAAGGACAGTCATTTGTGGACAAAATAATCAATAACTCTTGGTATTATTAGAAGATTACACAGTATTTACTTCAACAGATCAGGATAGAAAAGTGTTTGTCTGTACATTCTTTACCTTTTCTGATGTACTATTGTGACAGTGTGATAACAGCAGTGGTGTAAAGCAAGCAAGCATGTTTATTTAGAATACTTAAGTTTTCAGGTATTTTGCATGTCTCATTATACTCCACTGGGGAAAAATATTACATTATTTTTTATAATAAGAGAAACAATATTACTGTGTAATAAAAGTACGAAATGTCATAACATAACAAAAAAGTCATTTTGCATCATGAGCGATCCTACTTCTATTTCAAGTGCTTTAAATGCACTACTCTTAACTTTACTCATAGAAATATTATAATAACTGGTCTTTTACTCATATCCTGGTGAGATGGCTGTGGCTCAAGAGGCAGAGCAGGTCAGCTACCTAATTCTCATTGAATCTCTGGCTGCTCCAGTCTGCACGCTAAAGTATGCTTGAGTAAAATAAACCTCAAGTGCGAATGTGTGTGATTGTTAGATAGAAAGCACTTACTTTAAAATACTTCCAATACTTCCAAAACTATGCAACTATTCTGAAAGTCAGGAGTGCTGATAAGAACCTTTTGTTGTTATTCCCTGTGTGTGCCAGTTAAACAAAAAAATCCTCATTGCTCTTTCAGCTCCTCACGCTATCTTTAAACATTTAGAACTAATTATATAGCACAACAGACAAACATCAACCACTGATTACAGTAAGTGTTATATTGTCTTCTTTGCTATATTCAGCCAGCATATCGACACATTCCTAATATCGGATCACAAAGTATATTGCAGGTCCTGCAATTAGGGTACTTTTTCCCTGCTCCAGCAGAGAAATAGGCTTTAAAACTTCTAAAATAGTGTTTGAGTAAGTAGAAAAATAAAAAGTTACTTGGTATTATTGAGACATTTTTCAGCCTTCTAACATTATGTCTTCATATGAACTGATGTGAATTAAAACAGCCAATTTATAACCTAAAGATAAAAATATTCATGTCAGCCCAAATTACTCTTCTTCCTAAACTTTATAAATAGTGAACTTACCTGCTATTACATTACCGGTGTAAGTTCTTTGTCACTGCGCTGACATTTCTACGTGGTACATTTTTAGGTTAAATTATACTCAACTCCCTAATACTGAGTGTAACTGTGTTTTCATGAGTGTGTATGTGGGTGCAGGAGTGTGCACAACACACTGGTTTTCCCCCTTGTGAGGAAATGTAAAACTTCTTGGTGTGTTATTTTTCTCCCCACCGTTTGTTCTTTTGATCTGTGTGTACATTATCTCCAGCTCTTTGAATTTCAATTTCACTGTCATGTAAGCTCTTTTCATCACAGCCGACGGTTGCAGCTCTAATAATATTCAACTTTTAGGTCACAGTGGAATGCTAATTAGATTGCTATTTTAATTAATATGTCCCTGCAGGTTTCCATATCAAATCAGTTTTAACACTATATTGTGCACTTTGAGCCAATAAATTACAATGAATCCCCAAAATAACACCACTTCAAAAAAAGAGGAGGATTTTAAGGTGTACAGGAGCGGCGCTCGTTTGAACTGTGTTTACATAAATTGCTTATTGTTGCTTAATAAACTGCATAATATTAACCACATTGGGATGCGTTTGAAACTGTTTCAATAAGCCATGGTAGATGTGTCTATTTTCCACTAATAAATCCATACATGAACCTGCTCGCGAGATAAAAGCCACAACTTAGCTGGTTATTTTCAAGGGCAGTATAGTGTTAAATGTGCTAAAGGGAGGGAGATAAGTGTAGCGGCTAGAATAGTACAGACTGTGTGTGTGTGTGTGTGTGTGTTTGTGTGTGTGTGTGTCCGTGTGTGCTGCTGGTGGTGGCATTTAAGGGCTTAAAAGTGCTTCACTTTCCATCAGAGTGTCATTTGTCTGTCAGCATTTCTCTGTGTGTGTGTGTGTGTGTGTGTGTGTGTGTGTGTGTGTGTGTGTGTGTGTGTGTGTGTGTGTGTGTGTGTGTGTGTGTGTGTGTGTGTCACCCTGGATTCTCAAATGGTTGTTCTGTCCTGCAGCTCAGGGTGTCCCATTCATCATGTTGAGAGGAAACCGAGAGGCCTGGGATATGAGCACTGCTTTATTCCTCTCATAATCAAAGGTCATATTGGAGTCCAGTGTTCAAATTGCTTTACCTCACTGAAAAGACAGACACACACACACACACAGAAACACATACAAATTAGTCGTCATGCCAAAATGATACCATGCCAAATATGTTCTGCATTTTCCAAAACAATCTGGTGTAACACCTGCACAGTGACCTCTAAGTATAATTTCATCTTTAATTCTCCATATGCATCATTCTAACTTTATTGTTATAACTGTGAACTGTTATGATTAAAGGTTTTCATCCAACAATGTGTACTTCAATTATGTTTTTACTAAATTCAAATTCTTTCTGAGACACATGCTTGCTGCACAACCTCTTTAAGAACACGAGACCCAGTGCTGCTTTTGCACACTAACCAAAATTTATATTCATGGATGAGGAGGGTGGAGGGGCTATTTGGATGTTTATTATACTTTAAAATGAAGTAATCCGCATTTCGCTGCCTGCGAGGTAATTAATGTGGGGAAATCTTGAATTAAAGATGTAAATCCTGACACTTTGGCAGGGGGGCCGGTAAGGGACAGTGGTCTCCAAGGTCTAGATTATTCTTAGCGTATACCAATTAACACCATGTATCTTCTTTTATGTTCACTTCAATTAAGAGCCTTTACAATTTTTAAGTTCTTTTCTTCTCAGTAGTTAGAGAATGTCAGAGAGACTGATCAAAGGCATTAGCTGCCGTCCGCGCACCATAGGTAATGCTGTTTTGCATAAAGAAATCTGCATATTGCTAAGAAGGTTTTCATTTCATTTTGCATGAATTACAGAACCAGGGATGCTGTAGTAGATGGAGATGGAGAGATATGATTGTACACCTTTACAAAAAAAAACAGAGAAACCTTTCAACACAGAATTGCCAAAGTTTGTCAAATCTTGGAGGATTTTGACTTCAGCATCAAGGTGCCACTATCGAGATGAAACAGACCAACACCAGTTGAATGCGTTACTTCTTTTTTGGTTTCCTGTTGTTGTTCCACCTCATTCGGGTTTTGCAGGACTTCTGTTAAAATCTGTTCCTCACTATTAAGACTGTTAATAAGTTAAAGCGTGTGCACAGCAACGTTAACACCCAATAACTCCAGCTCCTGAGGTAATCACGCTCTGATTTATGTGGGTGATTTTGGTTCAATTGTCTTACAAGGTTCCGCCTGCTTTCTAGATGACCATCTTTTAATAGGCCTGAAAATCAGGCTGTGTCCAATAGCTTTCCCCTCCATTGGGGATGCTTTTATTTTTCCTGCTCTTTCATTTCTCTTTCCTTTGCATTACCTAGTTTTTACCCTCAAGACCAGTGTCTAATAATAAATCACATAACATACATTGCACTTTGAGACCTTTCTCATTTTGTTCAAATAGTTCAGTAGAACTTTGTGTTCCCGTAGATCTATTTACGTGTCCGTAAGCGCGTGTGTAATCTTTCACCTGTGCACAGCTAGTGCTGAAACTCTGCAAACAGATGCAGGAAGAACAAACAAACAAATAACCTGTTTGCTTGTGATAATCACTGCTACTTAATTCCATTACACTGTCAGCTACCAATAAATCAATGAGCAAATGAACTGACCGGCTATGAGGAATAGCCATCTATTGCTCGTCTGTGTTATTCTATTGATGTTCCACCAACGGCCGTCCTGGAGATATTGAATGCTCTTTAAGCGAAGTGCTGACATCATAATAAAAGGCCACCATGAACTGGCCGGCTGTGTGGTTTGGGAGCTTCAGGCTAAAGAGACGGACGGCCTCTGAAGAAGGAAGAAAGGCAATCTTCAAAGTCAATACAACCAAGTGCTCTATGTGGTCCCATTTACTGCACATAATGAAACTACAAATAGCCTCTTATACAACGCAAACAAAGCACATACACAAATGGCGCTGCAGTCAGAATAATTATACGATAACTGGAATGATAAATTATGTGTTTGGTGGGTTTTTTGACATTAGCATTACCTCTGACTTGTTTTGAAATCTGTCAGCTTAGTTGAAGTCTTTCCTAAACCACATTAAAAAGATCGAAATATGTGGAATATATATTAGAATTGACATTGCATAGAGTTTATTTTTAAATGCACTCAACTGCACTTTCACCTCCGTGTGTGCGAATCTGCAACTGACTTTTCTGATGACAGTGTATTTAATCCATTGCTCGTGACATCATAAAAAAAAACGAAGGGCTGGCAAATTCAAACATCAAAACATTAAGTTGGGTGCTGTGTCTGTGCAGCCCTGTGTTTTCATAACCCGAGTGTCTCAAAGCATTATTAACAAAAATCTTTTGCTCAGCCTTGCATTTCTAAGGCCAATAAAAAGCAGCATGAAGAGGCTGCACTGGTGCTGACACAGAGCATACACAGCACAGACAGCCATCTAGTGTTGGAAATGAGCACATGCAGGAATCAAGTAAGGAGGAAAGGCACTTTACTGCATCCTATACGCTATGTTTACACCTCCATTTAGTTTTAAGGGCCACAAATGATGAATATTTTAGTTAGAGCAGACAAAGGGAAAAATATTTCAATGAACTAACAAAGACTGGATTAAGCGCCGAGTTATTTGTTGTGTGTGTCGTCATTACACCCACAAATTGAAAGAAAAACTCTTATGCGCTTTTGTACTCTGCAACCAGGAACGGGAGCTACGCTAATGGTCAGAACTCATCTTTTCAACCCACACAGAACACAGCGCACCCTGGTTTAGCCTAATAGCAAGCCTACTGCAAGAGCTTAACCTCTCCCATGGATAGAACTGAAATAACAATGCATCAGCTCTTGGAGACTGTGTCCACCTCTTTCACGAGAAACCTTTCCTTACCGTTACCTTTTACCTCCTCTTTGAATTACAGCAGCACGAAATGGGAATTTGTTAATGTATGCAACCCAAATAAACAAAGATTATAAACAAATGTGTTGCATATTGCTATTGTGTGCATACTGGGAGCATGAATATGGATTTGCTGAGCTTTCAAACAAAGACACAAAGGGAGGCCCAACCTGTTGTCGGCTCAGCCCCTTTTTTTTCCCCTGCTGTGAAATCCCTGCTCCCTTAATAATCACACATCATTATGACAATAGATGTTAGGCAAAACACATAAGCCGCACAAGGAGACAGAAGCAGACAAACACACATAAATACTGTACTACACTAAACAGATCGTCACAGACTCCTTAAGCCTTTATTCAAGAGGTGAATAAGGCTGAAGGAGATATGTTTATTCGCTCACTCTTCTGGCTGTTGTAAAGGTCTTGGCCCCTGCAGTCATGCACACGCAGGCCTGCTCCTGCAGACTTATCATCTAATTGCTTTTCATTGATCCTGTCTGATCAGGTGCCTAATGTTCATCCTTTTCCCAGCGCACTCTCCCGAGCACTTCTGCCAGTCCTAATCTGAAAAGTGTGCGTCCTTTTCAATGCTTATAAAACATCCAAGCACAAAAAAACAGTGAGACAACAGAGGATTGTTTTTCATACTGTTGTACCGAATACATCTACAAAGGACTTGTGTGTGTTTATGCGCTGGCAGTACGCGTGCTTTTCTGAAAAGGGATATCTCCTGGCTTTTTGTCAGTTCCCATGCACAGCAGATGAGGACATTTGTGTTCATTTTGCTCTTTTAATTATTTTCAATGTGGATGGGCAGCAAAGTAGAGAGACTCCATTACCTAAAGACAGGCAAAGAAGTCCGTGTGCCTTGGACAAGAGAGAATACAATAACGAGTCTGTTTATTTTGGATAAGAGACAAAGAGGCTCATCCTGTAAGGTGAACCAGATCAAGGATTTGGGACAGAAACTCCAAGCTCCTCCTAAAGATTAAATGATGTCAGCATCAGAAGCGAAGGCCAATGTGTGTTGGCAGGCGCTGAGCTGGACTTCTGAGGGATATTATGGTGTGTATGACTATTAATGGACAACAGCAAACGCTGAATACTTTTTTTCTGCTTTTTTTTTTTTTGTAATAATCCGAACCTGGACCGCAGCCACAAGCCCACTAAAACACACATGCACCGAATTCATCCGTCTTAGAGGAGATGTATCGCAGCTTTGGTTTAATATGCAGGCCAGTTCTTGGTGGTATCAGATCAATCGAGAGTTTTAAGTTAGACACAGCCAGTGAGGCAGACAAAAGAGACCATCTTTGGCGCACATTAAGAGAACACTTTTCTTCCCCTTAACATCACAGTTATTCCTTTTTCTGAAGGAGGCATTGAGTAAGACTCAACTGTCTTGTGATGCCCATTAGAAATATTAACTTTAAAGGTGGAGAGTTTTTTCCCCTCCAGATTGTAGGTTTGGGTTACTTTGAAAGTAATGGCCTAATTACAGTAACTTAATGTATTGTTATACTCGCATCGTTATACTCTCTGAAAAGATCTGAAATGATAACCTTGACTGCTTAGAGAAACTAAATCTGCTGTTAATACTTGCCATTTTTCCAAGAATAACCTAATGTGATTTAATGATACAAAACAGCAGGACATTTCACCCACTTGGCTCAACTCTTGCTTACATTTTCCATCTTCTTGGTCTTTTTTTGATGTAAGGGGACAGGACACAACATTTCAGTGTGATTTATCATTTAAAAAAGTCAACTAAGCACTCTTACTCTACTGTATGGCCCAAAAACAGCCCACCTACATTCTAGTTTACCGTGAAGCAAGATTCAAGACACTGATATATTTACCTCACTTTGTATGCACCCTAACTGTGCCATATATATATATATAGTATAAGGAGGCAATCATCTCTTCTGTTACAGACCCCCTTTGAGCCTTTCCCTGCCTTCTCCCGTGCATTATTCAGTCTTTTCCTGAAGTAACAGCCGCCCTCTACACGCAGACAAGTCGACCACTAACACACCACACTAATGTGATGTAAAAATGAATGATGAAATTCAAGCAGGCCAAATGAAAGAGAAACCTACGTGTGTTTGCCTGTGTATATGTGTGTGCCCGTGCATGAGCAAATGCTGGCTCTGGTGTAAGCCTATGTGTGCATGTGTGTGTTCAAAGGTGAGGCCTTGGGTGATGGAGAATAGGATTCTCTTACCTCCTATAAGTACAGAGGAGGATAAAAGCCAGATGTAATGACCTTGGTATAATGAAGGCCTTGCTGATTTCCATGATTTTCTTGCTTTCATGCCACGAATTTGCTTGTTCCATAGGAGGGGCAAGAAGGGAAAAGACGGAGCTCTGTCTGGCCAAACATTAGCGACCAACAACATCAGCCCAGAATCGAACACGAACTCTCGTTCCCATGTTCAAGCCATTATTGAAACGATTACTATCTCGAAGCAAATTAATAGATGAAACACATTTTTCTTAATGGGCTGGTGCTTTATTTTATTATTTTTTTCTAGGTGACCAATTTACTTGCAATTTTCTTAATTTGTGAAGTTATTTAGAAAGTGATGTAATGCTTGCTTCTTTTTATCTTGAAAGCAAAGGCAGCATGTTGTCTAGGGCTGCTCAGTGCAGCTAATATGGCACAACGAAATGAAAGGCTTCAAAAGAGCTTTTCCACTTGGAGCTGATGTAGTGCTGTGGCCGACCTCCAAATATGATTAGACTGCAGTAAACACAACAATAGCAAACAATAAACAACTGGTAATTGGTGTGATCCTCTGTTCCAACAAAATCTTCCTTGATTTGCTATGAATTATGAGCATTAATGTGTCTGCTCACCATGCCCCTCTGAGGATATCAAAAAGCTCCCGCTCCGTCTTGATGGGCCTGTCTCATTAAAGGAGAAATGGAGGCCAATGTGAGAAACTGATGTACGGTGCATTCAGCAGAATAACTGGCATGAACTCACCTCTGATTCATGCTGTCTGTGTGCCTCATATAAGATCATTACACTTGAGTGAATTGTTTGTGTATGTATCTGTGTCTGCTTAGAAAGCAAGTGAGAGGAGCACAGCCCTGACACATCCCAAGTGAAGTGCACCCTCTACAGGCAACTGTTACACATTTTACATCCTTGTATAGCATCTGCAGAAATAGACTGAAGAAAATTTGCAAAGCATTTCACTGCAAGCTCACCTGAGAAACAACATATAGTATACCAAGTTGATTATACACACTATATATGACTCCATTAAATATATATATCTATATATCTGTCGACTCTCTTTGGTATGCTCAAAACCAGGTTTTCCTGCTTAAGCTTTGCAACTCCATACATGCACCTCTTTCATTAATATGTGATGAGAGAGAAAATCTCCAAAGGCCCCAATAGGCAGACGCATTGTTTCTCTTTTAAAGTCATCTCAGATGGAAGGAGTGAACTTCAGAGCCTCAGTGAAGTGTCTAATGAAAGAAGTCTCCTCCTCCGCGGCTCCATTTCGTACAGCATATTAGGAATCTAAATGTTGACTGAAGACAGTTTGATTCTGCGTCTGTGATTTTCTTAAGGAATAAAAACAGCGTTGCGTGTTTACAGTGTAGCCATGAAAGAGCTACGAGAAGGCTCATCACTACCCGATGCCATTTTGGGAGGCGGAACGTGAGGTTCATACCACAGTTCATTTGAAAGCCATATCAAACAGAGCATTGTTTAAGACCAAGATCAAAGCGATTTCTGCTCAAAAAATATCACTAGACTATAGAAACATTCTTGTAAAACTTCTGCTTTATGCTAACAATTATTTCAGCAGTGTCTGGAAATAAAACAAACACAATGGGCAGAGGCAACTAAAAATGACATTTCAGGACTGTTGTGGAAACTCGTGTACCTTGTTTTGTATTACATGCCACAGGAATCTGAGTGTTTAAATCACCCTGTCAGCCAGAGTTTCATCACTTGCTGTGCAACAACAACAGCAAAAAAATAAATAAATAAAAATCCTTAAAAATAATCTTATAAAGGCTAGTGAGGATGGGAGCAACTTTCTGATTATATTAATGCACTTCAGTATAGAAACTTTGTGCTTAAAATATTTCCAGCTAAGTGGGTTCCTGAGTAGTTCCTGCATTTAAACAGTTGCAACAACAGGCACTGTGTTTCATTAATCTGCTCGTAAAAATAGTTTTGATTTAAATCTAATGATTAAACACGTCAATACTACTCCTACACTAAATGATTTTCATTCATTATAGTCCACCATGTAATTTATATATACAATTATTTGGACTTTTAATGAGACCTCTAACATTAAAAAATGTAAATCTACTCTTCTACAATGTTAAAAGTCCCATCGACAGGCAGAGAGATTGAAATGTGTTTTTCCAGCGCTAACACTGGCTCTTGGTTCAGTAGGATTGTATTTTTTTAACTAAAGCAAGTACACTCATGTTTTGTACGGAGCGCAGATAAAAGAAGGAGATGCCTGGGGAAGATAAAACCATATATGTTGCTCTAAATGTTGAGATATTGAAAAGAAGCAGCGTCTGTATCAGCATTACTTTTACGCATCTACTGCTTACTTTTACTCCTGGTACTCCAAGCTTAAAATCATTTCTTATGCAGTTTGCTGTTTTCTGCAGCACACATTTGACAATGTATGTTGAAACAAAGTCTGCTCGTGTGTCGCTGAGGAGGAGAACATTGCCACGATGAGTTATTTTAAAAGTTAAAACAACATACGCATAAATTGCAGCTGAACAAATAGTTTAACTACATAATGAAATACAATTTTTAAGAAAGCACTTTCTACTAGTTTCTGTTGTGTTTGCAAAATGATTGGGGAATAATATCACCGTAACTTAACAGTAACTGCATATTATTTCCATTTCACAATCAAAATCTTTTCAACTCGCTGTTGTCATGTACTTATTTAGTTGTTATATATTCAAAGTCATAAAACAGAAAAGAAAATATTAAATTGCTATTCCACATATCTTCTGGGAAATCTGTTAAAACTATTTGGGTCATTTTGTCAAATTTCAAGCAGATGGAGAAGTCATTTGTTTGTCTGATTGGGCCTTGTTCTTATCTCTGCCTTGTACAAAAATGTACCAAATGAGCTGGTTTAAAACAAATGTGCAACAGAGGTTAAGACCACTTAGAAACAATTGAGACAAAGGTGGCAACGTTGCTCACAAATTTGTCACTGTCTTGACTTTGCGTTGTAAACGTCCCTACTGAATGAAAGCCAAAGTCAAAGGTGAAGATGTTTGGATCGGTATCAGATCCTGTAAGATGTTCAAGAACAACCAGCTTGAGAGAACTATCAGATTTTCTTTGAGTGTAAGTAAAAGCACTGTAGACCGTCCGTCTACAGTATGTTTTAAAGCCATTTTTACACTTTTACACAACAAAAGTTATCCGTACATTACTTATTAAAGACTGCTCTCCTTCTATGTAAGTAATTTATGTGAAACTTCAGCCACAAAAAAATCTCACATTGCAATCTGGATCTTTTAAATGAAGAGAAAAGAGTAGTAGCTAAACTTACCAATGTCAAACAAACTTAAACCTTAAAATAACCATGGCCCATTGCCTTTTCTAGCATGTGAGTACGGTATGGTCCAAATATTTCTCTACAGCACATAACTACAACACAACACTTTTAACTTTATTCACTCCCCTTATTAGAGCAGATTGCTTATCGTCTACTTCACAGAGCGCCCATATAGCATAGCTGACAGCAGTAAGGGCGAGCTGCACACATAAACCCCTCACTAACACTTTCCTACGCTAACCAGCTGTCCCCCTGTGGTTTCAGACTCGGCCAAACCTTTGAAATGTCCTTCAAGGCGTGAAAAAACAACATGCACACTGCTTTGGGTAAAATCCTATTTGTACACTATAATTACACTTTGAAAAGTTGCAAAGTCTAAAGTTTCAAGACCTTCACTTTTTCTCTTCTCATTTCGGATATTGATTGGGCTCTAAAACACATGTAAGGCTCGCTGCTCTACAGAACAAAGAGGTTTCTCATTACGTGCCGCGCCTCAGACAACTTTGGATGTTTCAGATTTGATTTACTCGTGTTATCAAGGGAAGCAATCAGAGGAATTCAGTCGATATTTTTCACAACTGCGGAACCGCCGTTAATGCGCTCTTAACAACAAAGCTACAGGCACTTTGAATGTTCTTATTAACGAGATAGAGGTTTGGAGTGATAGGTGTCCCCAATGTCTTTCATGCCGAAAAGAAAGAGAAACATCAGTAAAGCCCGTCAGCATACCACTGCGGTATGGGTTCCATTAAAAAGTAACTTTTTAAAAATTCAAAATCACCTTCGAAAATACATCCGTCATGTCAGAAGTCATAAAGCTCCAGTAAAGTAAATTGAAGCCATTAGAAACAAATAATTACACACAGCGCAAATGCCAAAAAAACTGGTGTTTAGAAAAAATGTTTACAGGCATAATCAGTCAATGCCAAAAGAGAAAGATTAGTCCAGACAAAATTTGTTCTGTTGGCTGCATAATAAACATAATTACCCAGCAACATTGTATTTACAGAAACAAACAATAACCAACATGTTAGTTTTGGCTGGAGTGCTTGTGTAAATGAGAAGAATTCCACGTGAAATTGGTGTGCCATTAGTACCGACCCTGTGATCATGAAATCAGTTTTACTAATGTAGACAAGACTCAAGTACAAAAAAACCAAACCATTAAATCAGTGGTTGAAGCCTGGGTCTTAGGTCTGTTATAAAGCATGCCTTTCTGATGAAAAAAAATAATAATACTCCACTGTGTTTTCTTTTATTGCAGGTGTCATATATGGTATCAATAATCTAAACTGACCTTTTCCTGTGTTGCTTGTTTTCTATGCTGGGGGATGCAATGAGGGAGCCATGATGTCTGGGGCCACTCCTCCGCACAGTAATCAATAAGTATGTCCAGCTCCATATACAGCAGGTGCTCAGTCCAGCTGCTTTGAGAAGACAGAGTGAAATTGGACACACATGCGTCATTGTTATTCATGCACAGAGTCAGAATCAGGTTTGTACGATGCTAAACTGGACACACAGGACTAGTTTCATGGAAATGAGTAGTGCACTGATGAACAGCTCTCGCCGGACATCATACAAACCGACCATACATTATCAAAGGGAATGTAGATGTACAGGTTAAATGAGAAAAAGACTGAATGAACGCCTGTATTAAATTAGTGTCTCAAGATGCACAAGGCAATAATAGCAACCTCATACAATTTATACTACCGTAAACTTACTATGTATTATATTACATGCTTATATGTTTTTTTTTACAACTATAATACTTAACAGCCATAAAAATGAACTTATTAAACTTAGGAGATGAAATCATTGGACAACAGGTACGTTATTAAGTCCAAGTCGACGGGCTACGTTTAAAACTGTATAATGTTATGTAGTAGTTTCTTTGAAAACACTTCTAATACTTACTGAGACAGACTTGGCAGTAAGGCTTTTGGTGTTACTTATAACTGAGAATACTACAGTGTTAGAATAGGCTTATGCTACTTAAGCTAGCGGGGAAAATAGAACCATTATATGAGAAATACGTCCACACTTTTAATTTTAACAGGTGTGCGTCAGCTCAAGCGCTTACTGATCCCGCGGGAGAAACCGCTGCCAGAGTGGACGATCTCGCGATAACGCTGTGTGGTTACCAGGGGAACGAGAGCCTGAAAAGTTGTTCCTGTCTGCTGTGTTTTCTCCCAGAGAAATGAATTTCACCGGATTTTCGATGCTGCTTTTATGTTTCACTGTTAGCCGAACGTACGCTGAGCATCATCGCTTATGAAGGAAATGTAGAGTCATATTAACGTGTTTTGCTTTGCTGTCCATTCACGGCAAGGTGGGTGCATTTATTGGCTAGTTGGCGCTAGCTGCTAAAGCTATAGTAGCTAAACCTGTTGTAGTCTCCGTTCGTCCATAGTAGGATAGGTTTAATTGACGGAAGCTTTTGAAATGTTTACTTTATGCAGCCGTTTTTGACATGTGGTGGATTAAAATTGGCTTGAAATATTATTGAAGTAATATGGGTTCCCCCACTTTCGCCTATGGGCTAAAGCATTGACGCTTCGCGCTAAAATTCAATAACATGAGTGAGTGTTGGTTTGTACTCAAAGCAAGGGCTACTGCTCGTGTCATGTTTTTTTGCTCAGTGACCTACTCAGCGCCGCTGCTCTGAGAGTTTCGTGTCATCTATGGACGTTGTGTGGGAGGCAGATATTGGTGGTGTGAGGTTAAAGATGCTTTTATTTCTACGCAGGTACGGTCATCAGAGGAAGCTTTAGACATCATTGCCCAAAATGCCGTCACCACAAGTTCTCCAGCCGGTTCTTAAAATGAAAGTAGACGAGCTATTTCTCAACTGGTTGAGTGATCCTACAACTCAGTCAATACTCAAAGATTATCTTGATCTAATCAAAAGTGGACAGCCTATTGAATTGAGTATTGGGGACGCTCAAGATAAAAGGTCGTTAAGCTTCAATGAAAACAACAATGTGGCATCACAGAAGAACCTGGCAGAGAAGAAGCCTGCTCCCTTAAGTACACCTTTCAGCACCCCATCTACCAGTACCCTGCCTTCCCGAAGTAGCAGTAACACCAGAATGACTGGACCAAGTGGAAGAGTACTACGGAGATCTCTCAGCACAAAGAAGGTAAACTGTGTGTTCAAACAATAACTCCAAAAAATATTTTCCATGTTTTTTGGTAAGCATTTAGCTAATTGTTGAAAAATTTAGCCAAAAGGTCTTAAGGTGCCACAGGGAAAAAATCCACACACATACTAAGATCCACTAAACAAGGAGTTCTGCATTGTGCCAGCTGTTAGTCCGTTTTTGTTTTGTTTTTTTATCCTAAAGGCATTACACTGCAGAGTTTTTGATTTACTAGTATGAAAAACAAGGTGTGCCACCCTGTTCTTTTTCTTCCTGAAACCACCTTGAGGTACTTGAGGGTGTGTTGCACAGTGATTTGAATATTTTAAACTCTTTGCATACCGATAGTAAACATGTACTTAAAAGTCGAAAGGGGAACCTCTCTTTGCTTTCTGGTAAGCCAACTATAAAGCAATCCTGGCTTGGCATTTTTTTACACAACAGCTTATCAGTCTGGTAAGTTTATCTTTATAGTTGTAATGCACTTATTTGTATGTTTAACTGGCAGTTTATCTGCATATCTTTTTAGTATTGTGCAATCCATACAGTAACCTGAAATTAAATCCATATTTGCACATTTAAACCAGGGTTTTCCTGGCACAGAATGGGCCTTTTGGTGGGGCAGCTGCAAAGCAAGTATGATGTGGATCAGGAAATGCAGTCACTATGTGTCACCTTATTTGCTAGAAAATTATGGGTTTTCTTGTTATTTCTGACCATTTTAGGATCAAATAATGTTTATCTGGCTCATTAAACTCTAATTAATTAAACTAGCTGAAATCATAAACTGGTGATTTTCCAGTCAGTAATTACCATAACAACTGCTATGCTAGTGTGAGTTAAATGAATGACCTACAAATTTAATGTACTTGCAAAAAGGACATGTCTGAGCTTGAAATTCTGGGTCAGTGTTAAAAATGCCAATTTAGCCAAAAGTGGTAGAGTTTTGGGGGCCTTTTTTGTTGTTGTTATTGTTTAGTTTTCCTTTTTGCAACATGGAAACGAGGGAGAAAAAAGAAACTTCCCTCTTCATCACTCTATATTAAACAAGATCTAAAACAACTTTTAACCAGTGCAATACTGATGCAGCACACTAGATAAACATTGGCTTCTGCCACTGATAATTTACTTAAGCATCAAAATATCTCACGTGAAAAGTTCGTAAACATTAATGTTATCCTCCTCCTAGTTACTTTTTTGCTAAAAAAAATTCGGTTTTAGTCAAAAGTTGAGCTTTGTCATATCAAGCATACATGTCCAGTTTAATGGTACATCTAAATGGACATAGTGTGGATTTCACTTATATTTGCTTAACATCTATCTTTGCGATGTTTTTTTGTAATTCTTTTTTAAATTCTGTATTAAACTGATTTAATTGTCAAGTTTCCCTTACTTGTATGTTCTGGGATCTCTGTTTGCTCTCACTGGCCACAAGAGGATGCTGAGTGACCTACAGCATCAAAGACATTTAGAGGCTGACCACTCTGCCCTGTCACAGTGGAGCCTTCTTGTCTGTAGGCGTATGTAGTGATTATTAGTCAAATACTTTCCAAATGTTCAGGCCTCACCCACGAATTAGTGTGGTATGAGAAGTGGGAGTGTCTGAACCTAGCCTGTCCCTGGCGCTCTGGTTACTTCTTTCAGTCTGTGCGCTGTACTTCTTACTGTGCTGGGGCCAAGGTGTTTTACTTTGGATTGTTTAGATTATGGCCTAAAAAGAATCTACACAAAATAGTTAGCTGCACGTAAATATTTTGTATATCTGCTCAAGGACTCATAATCTGTTAGGATGAGAAGTGCAACGTGAAAGCCTAGAGTAGTGATAGATTATGGACATTAGTGCATGTGATGACAGTGAGACAGCCTGAGACAGCTGGAGGCATACGCTCCTCAGGACCCCACCTACTACATGTTAGTGACATGCTAAAGAGGTGCATGAGGAGATCCTCAAGTAGACATGTAAAACAACAGAGCAGGAGAATGAGATCTAATGTTTGTTTCAACTTACATGTTTATATATTAGAAACATGACTAGCAGTACCAGTTGTAGCAGTAGTGGTAGTATGTTATAAAATAAATAACTATGCTTAACTATGGTCTTACAACTTACTACGCAGCCTTATAGGCACAGATAAACAGCGTATTTCAATAGAGGACAATAAAATGAAATTAACTAATTAAACGTCCATCAGTTTTATCTATTATAAATTTTGGGGTTGAGGTAAAAACTCATTCCTCATAGCTATAGTTGATTATTTAATAGCCTGACCACAAGAGGAAGTGTGGATTGTAGAGTCACTCTTTGAAACTAGAGTAATCGATTATCTTTAACTGTATATCAGGGGCTTTCTTTGTTGCTGTTCTTTATGTTGAGCCTTAATCATTTGAACAGTTGGAGGGTTGAATCTAAACTTTTGGATATTTGCATACATATACACACACACACACACACACACTCTCACACACCACTGTGAAATCTGCCCGCTAATGCCCTCTCTCCGCTGATCAATCAGTTATAAGGCAACTGCTGGACAGTTTGTATATTCTGCTGTGATGTGTCATGGCATGTGGCCACACTGTGTCACTCAATATTAGAGGGATTGTGAGGGTGAATAAATGCAATACTTCTATTTTAAGACAACAAAATGAATTCCTGCATACAGATGCATTCTTCAAAGGATTACTAAAAAATTCGATTTATGTCACACTGATGCAGCCTGGAACAGCTGGTCTGACTTTGACATCAGACACTGATATAGATAGCCTTGGTTCCCTTGTGCTGGCATTGGATACCCAGAACTCTGCCAGTGAGATGAGGTGTGGCAGCACATTCATCTTCTGCGTAATTTCCTTTGAAACTGCTTCCATTAGATGCTGCTCATTGTCAGGATATGTAGTCGCAGGTCTTTTATTTACACTATGTACAGTAAATATCAGCTCTCCCATGAATGCTTGGCTTTCAGAGCTGCTGTGTAGCTCAACACGTAAAATCACTTCAGTGTTAGGAGTCCAATTGGTCAAACAGTGAGTTATTGAAATATAGGGCAGTGAGAGCACATTGCATTTGAGGGTTTCACTTTTTTTCTGTTCTCCGCATCTGCATTTGGTATATCGTGCATTTCTTAAGACATCTTTTTATAACATGCTTGGTTGCACTCAGCAACATAGAAGCTATTTGAAGCAGGGGGTCTGGGGTCACGTTATCAGTTGTCTGACCTGTCAGAGAGCGCCAGGTGTTAAAGTGTTTCCCGCAAGTGCTATTATTTTGGAGTCTCAGTCATTTGTGCGTCAACGTTGTACAATAGCAAATGTTGTTTTTAACTAGTACTGTGAGCTTTCTGTAAAACTACAGGATGCATTGAAAGCATATTTCTTCAGTGGTGGCATCTCCTACTTTCATGAGATTTGAGTATCTTGATAAAAAGTGTAATTGTTTGACATATTAATTCCTATTACCTAGTTTTGCCTTTAATGTCAAAAAAGTATGGTACATCTAAATTTTATCATCCTGCTTAAATATCTTATGGTGCCAATAGAAGAAAAAACTCCTTTACAAACTTCCTTTGCAGTCTAATCTTTAAACAAACAGACTGCAGTGCTGTTATACAAGTACCAGTGTGCCTGTGTCTTAGCTACAGCTTCTTCCTTTGCTGTTACAGACCCTTTGCTCTACTTCTTGTTCATATTGGTTACATTGATTTTCATTCAAATATCTAGGTTAGACTGCTATGACATTTGTTACTCACATCATGTTCTGTCTGTGACCACTGTGTTATCAGTTACTCAGTTGAATGTCTGACAAACATTCACATGTATCCCAAATCCCCATCATAGACATCCAGTTGTGGGGATTTGAGTTAGAGCTTTCTGGATTTCACTGCAGCACTGGCTTTGTTCTCATTCTGTGAACAAGCTGTGGCTCTACCAAAGGGTTGTGATGGTTTAAGTCGCCACTGATTGGATGTAGAAATCATGTCACTGTCAGATAGGATTGGTGGGTTTGGTCTCTTGAATATCATAGTTGTAGAGTATGAGTCTGCTGAAGCCCATCTAAAATCCAGCTTCATCTTGCCATCTGAGTGCTTGAAATGCTAACACGTAGATCTGCCAGAGGTCTCTAACAGTGAACAGTGTGTTTCATAATCTCATCTGTAATTCAGTTAAGTCAACATGACTTAACATATTGTTGTGTACAAATCAGATTTCACAGTTTAGAGATTGGACACATTATTGGGTCAGCTTGAGTTTTCCTGCTTTTCTGTTTACTAAGTGACCCATCAGCCTGGGGATGTTTAGCAGCTTGTCTGTAAGATAGCTGCCTCTCAAGGTGCTGTTCAGACAACTTTCCTGGAGTGGCCCTAAGATGATTTAGTTTGTTATAGTGCCTGCTGGAGCTCGTCTTATCTAGTTAATTAAAAAGCACAAACTTTATACAGAACCTGTGCACCATCACTTCTCACACCCATGGGGTTATTTTTACATGTGTAAAACAACACATTGTTATCCCTGCTGTGTCGTGATGGCTCTGTTTATGGAACAGACTTCACATTTTGTTTGCTTATGCAAAAATAGACTGAACAGTAGATTAGAGTTCAAGCTTGAATCTGGTCAAGGGTTTGTTGGAGTTTTTTTGTTTTGTTTTGTTTTGTTTCTTTTGGTTGTGCTTTCCTTTCTAGGTTTCATTTGTATTGATGAGCATCAGCAAAAGGCAGCTGATGTGAAATGAATGTATACAAACAGCTTATCAAGCAGCAGCAGCATCCTGTAGGGAAGACACTGGGATTGAGCAGAAACCAGTGGAAAACTGTGGAGTCCTGTCATCTAAAAATACAGTGGGTCTGCTTTTAGTTTCTATGGACAATGACATTAACAGATACAGGTTTATTTACATAGTCTTCTGATGCGGACATTTCTATGCCAATTCTGTTTGATTAGCTACTTGCATGACAAGGTGTTTAGGCGTTGGGCTTTGCCCTGTCTACAATCTCTGCAGTCAACGCAACTCTACAGCTGTTAGATCAGTGCGTTTATGGAGAATTGATGAAATTGCCGTCATTTCAGGATAACAGCAATCGGAAGTAGATGTTTGTTTGAGGACTAAAGATACACTCATGTTTTTCCAGATCTAGTTTCTTGGATTGCCCAAACAGTGCTTGGTGGTGCTTTTAATAGGCCCAGACTGGTTCGGTCATCAGTCTTTGAATTTGGCATGTCCCGTTGCCTCGCTCTATTGCCCATCAACTATAATAAGACGTGGAATGGCTGGCAGCCTAAGCTTGCGAAGGGAAGGCAAAACAAAAACCACCAGAAGACAGCATGCAAAACGTATGGGAAAATGTATGGCTGTCTAGATATGATCTGATGAGTGGACCCTTGTTTTCTGTCATTAAATAGTATTAAATAAATACCCTTCTTATTTACTTTACATACCCATGCATCAGTAGCTTGTTCTGGCTCAATCTCTTTTTGTGATCTATGCTTGGAGGCAGATTTAGTGACAGTAGAAGTAATATGCAGCTTTCATTATATTCCATCACTTCAGGGGTTTATTCTGAATTTTCTCATTAGCACCCTGATGCCTTTTAAAGAATAAGGGGGTCAGTTTCCCAAGTTTTTTGTTTTGTGGAAGCCTTCAGAAGGAAAACCAGTTAGCTTGAACAGTGTGACATTGTCATATGGAGATCCATCCTGCAGTTGAACTCTGGCTACTGCTAGCTGCAACAACAGGTCTGTCTCTTTACATAACCTTCAATGAGGACTCAGGAATGCAAACTGGAAAGGGCAGATCCATTGAACCCCCTCCCATCCCACATATACACTAGGTGACTCCCACACACATGCACCCAGTTCTTCCTTATCTCCCCAGCAGCTTTGAGGCAAGGGCTCCCTGACCCTGCTGCGTCTGTGTGTGTGTGTGTGCATGTTGGGTAGAGGCTGGGACAGAGCAGCAGGCTGAGCTGAAATTGTGAGACCAGATCTGGAATGGGAGAGAGAGTCACAGTAGCAGCTGCTCTCATGCATTAAGTGGCTCTCACTCAAACGGAGGACAACCACAGGGACATACGCAGAACAGAGAAGCTTCACTGCTTCCACTGCCTTTTAACTCACAGTGGTGACTGCATGGTCAAGGGGATAACGCTGGATTGAGTGTTGTTTATGTTTATGTGTTCCTCGTCCTGTGTGGAGCGAGGATGAGGATGAAGGAGCTATCCCTGCGTCAGGACCCTGACCTGAGGAAGGAGCTGGCTCTGCTGGCACGTGGATGTGACTTTGTTCTGCCCTCTCGGTTTAAGAAGAGGCTGAGAGCCTTCCAGCAAGGACAGGCAGGTGTTTGTGTGAGTGTACGCTGTGTCAAACAGGCTTTGCTGGCCTGTCAGTGAGGGGACAGGTCTATTAATGTTGACTGGTATTTATGGGCTTACTTTCTTGGTATTCAGATGTCACTGTAGCACAATTACTAATTAAAGTACAATAACGGATTAGGCAAATAAAGGCAAAGTAGTAGTTAACTCTTTTTCTGGGCATATTGTAAACTTTGCTTTCACGCACAGCTGTGTCATGTGAAATGTTGTTGTGTAATCAGTTCTTCTTTTTGTTTATGAGTTTAGAGTTAATGAAGGTATTCTTCATTTGTACGGAGATGTAGGAAATTTGAGCGTACTGGATGATGTTTCATCTTTTGTGGTATGTTATGCACAGCTGCCTCTCTGTCCTCTTTCAGACCACATCATGGGGAATATGTAAAATGTCATGTGGCTTAGCAGTTGTGCTCAAGAGCTTTGCTAGCGGTTAGCATGAAGTGAGAGAAAGAGGGGACAGTTCGGGGCAGGGCAACGGGAGATGTTTATGTCCTTTTATAGCCATGGCTCACACCAACACAGAGGACAAGAGCGGAGGATCAGCAGCATTCATCATTTATTAGAGTACAACAAAACATTTTCAGACAGTACTAACAGTCATACAAGTAGAAGCTGGCAAGGAAAGATTTACCATCCTGTTATGTTTAGATATGTAATTTAAGGCCTTTCTAAGCTATTGTTGAATGTTTTATTGTTACAGTCATGATGTTACATGGAGACTTAGTCTAATAAACTTTGTGTAGAATACATGTTTGACCAAAAGAAACAGCAAGATGTTATTTTTGGTGTCTTAACTGAGCAAAGCGTGGGTGTGTTTATGTAGTTATTAGAGGCCTCACAAAATGATTCGGTTAGAGCATTGTTGACTCATGTGAATAGTCTTTGAGAATGACGATTGAGAGCAAAGTATAGTCTGCTCAGGCTGTATTTAGTAACTGGGTTTTTGTTTTGTTTTTTTAAATGTAACCTTTATTTATACAGGTAGTCCCATTGAGACTCACTGTCTCATTTACAAGAGAGACCTGTTTCAGACAAACATTAAAATTACAACAATAATAAAATGGCAATAAAATAGCAACAATAAAAAGTAGTCTAATGTTTACACAGTCAGTCAAGTTCCTAGTGATGATTTTACAAGGTAATTTGTACGTCTTTTAAAGTCTGCATAGTGATAAGTGCAGCATAACAACACATTTGGCACTGAGCGCGTTGTGTCTTTTTATGTGTAAGGCTATGAAAATATCCTCATGGCTTGTTGATTTCTACATCATAGCACCATGTGAGTCACACAGTGGTCATTTTTATCAGTGAGTTTGATATCTTCCTAATATGTCAGCTATGCTCTGTTGGTGTGGTCAGGAAACACGTTTTCATGGTTAAACAAAGCATAAATGAACAAAATAATAATTATACAGCACAAGCAACCAAGCTCTGACAATAAAAAATGATGTTTTCTGCCTGGGATCATAGTAATAATAACAGACACAGACGTATGCAAGCTCCAACATAAAGGCAGGTTTTTATATCACTTAGGAAACTGCACAAACACAAGCATCGAAGGTGAATACATTCATTTCAAGGCACTAGCCTCTGCTGTGTACAGAGAGTATATCCCTGACTTAATCCTGTTTCAGTTTTGTTTCTTGCCTATAATATCCTGCCAATAAAACAAATAAACTTTATTTGTATAACATTTTTTTCAAGACATAACTCTAAAGTGCTTCGTAGAACAGAATAAAATAGATCACAGTCAATAATAAAGAAGAAAAATACCCACAGCTAAAACAAAAACAAATAAAAAAGGCAGGCTTTCATTTTTCTGTTTTTAAAAAGCTGTTGCTCTCCTTTTGAGGCACACATTCATAACATTGCAGTCCGTAACTCATTTAGTTCCTCAGCTGTGTTTCCCTCCACTAAAGACAACCATAGTGGCCGTAGACGAACAGCACTCGTTTAAGTGATAACACTGTCACTCGTGATTTACTTGGGTACTTGAAAGAGCCATCCATAATGTTATATGTTAAGTCACAACATCTGCCACGAACCACCTAATTTATTGCTATGTTTGATAGTAGTGCTGGGCGATATGACGATATATATCGTGCGGACGATAGAAAAGTGTCTATCATGCCATTTGTCTTCTATCGTTTCTATCGTTTCTAACCCTAATTTTATAAATTATTACATAAAATATATCATTAACCCTTTACAACCGGTCGGAGCAGGCACACTCCGTTTTCCCTAACTGTTTTTAAATCCCTGTAGAACTGGAACCACGTAAGGTAGCGCAATAATTTTTTTTTTTTTTTTTGCATATGAAACCTTAGGAGTTGTACTTACATCTTATTCCATTAGCTTGCCCTAGGTCACGGTTTCCTTCCACATATAGCTTTGCAAAAATTGCATAAAAAGCACTTCCAGTAACAAAAACATAATATTCCAGACTTGCAGCAACAAAAACATAATATTCCAGAAACAGGCTTTGCCGATCCGATCAGCTGTTCATAACACTTCCTACTTGGAATATAAGTCAGCGCGAACTATCGCATGTCCGCCATTACCTGCCCGAAACCGGAAGTGACGTCATTTTCGCGGGAAATGTAGTTTTTTAGCTTCAAAGCCTATGTTGGTGTTTTTAAAAGTCATGTTTGACTTTATGCTTTTCTGTATCGTTTCTGGGATGCTTAGAAGTCAAATTACACTGTTGGAAATAGTTTATTTTGATGCACATGCTGTGTTCTTGCAAATTTGCATTTAATTATTTTCATTTTTCCTGTAGTATATAAAAATTAGTGTATCTCAAAAATAAAACTATGAAGACACTCAAAATAAATTTCTCGTGGTTGGAAACTATTTTGTGCAACTCTTTTGTATTTACAGTTTTGAGGGATAAGCCTCTTAAATTTCTCTAACTAGAAATATATGTTAAAAAAACAAAACAAAAACGATTTTCAATTTTTTTGTAGTTCATTGCACTTTTTTGCAATTTATGTAGTTACTATGGACTTAATGCATACATATTATTAAAATTTGGGCTATAATGGTTGTATTGATGTATAGCAACTTGAAATGCTCCCACAAATGGCACTACAGCATGTAAAATGTAAAGATAAGCTCTGGCGGACTTGGTTCTATGGTAGGTCTTAAAGGGTTAAATAGCCTGTGGCAAATATATTAGTGTGGTCTTCTCACTATACATACTCTTAACTTTATGCAAGAGAAAATAAAGTATAAAAAAATGATATTTTTTGCAAAGAAACTCCGTCTTGTGGTTTTGCGACATGGTGCTGCTTTACGTGCACCCGGATTTGCGACATGCTTTACGGTAACTCAAAACAAAGACTGCACCCTCTCCACTCGCTGTTTACAGACTGCATACTTTCCAGATGACCACAGGTCTGTGGTATATCGTGATATATATCGTTATCGTGATATAAAAGAATTCATATCGTGATAAATCTTTTTTCCATATCGCCCAGCACTATTTGATAGTGTGCCTCTCCATTTACATGCATTTATTAGGAAGCTTGTATTAAAATCTTGCAATTATTTTTTTCACTTATCTTTACATGGATTGTAACATTTAAGATAAAATCTTGAAATTCTGTGTTTTCCTTAAGTGGAAACAAAAGTAGAGTGGTTTTAAAATGACTTATTAAAACACACTTGTTGTTTTTAGTCACCATGTTTACATCTGAATCACAGTGCACAAAAATTGCAAGACTAAATTTAGTATAATACCCTATTGTAGTTGGCCACAGGTAGCCTGTAATCATTATTCAGTACAAGCTGCTCATTCTCCATTAAGATTTCAAACAAAACACCCTTTAGACCAATCATTTGACTAATGTAGCACAAGTTGTCCACATCATTACTATAGACGTCTGCTATCTGCAGATTGCTATATCCAGTCTAAAGCCCTAAATTCTTAAATCCTTTTGACACTGTTTCATAAATAAATGATTATAAGTTACAAACACTGGCAGATATTATTTCAAATCTTTTAGTGAATTTGTATTGGAGCGAAATGTCAGTCACATGAATAATTGTGATTGCTGAGTAGTCACAACTCTTCCCTGATGGCCTTTGGGCTGCTGAGAGGTATAGTTACATGAATGCCAGCAATGTGTAGAGTTTGTGTTCAGGCGAGCCTCGAGCTCATGCTGGAATACTTGAGCTGAGTGGTCTCAGCCTTTGCTAGCATCAGCCACTAACTGCTTGTTTCTCTGTGTTTATCCCAGGCTCAGGTGAGGACGGAGGAGCCAGTCACCACAGCACTGAGTGAAAGCATTCCCAAGTTTTACTTCCCACAGGGCCGCCCCCAAGCCAACCTTAACATTGACGGCCTCATTTCCAAAATTGAGAAAATATTTTCCCAATTCCCAAATGAAAGGGCCACCATTGAGGACATGGGGCAGGTTGCCAAGGTGAGTACATAATTTGTAGCATGGAGCTGCCACACAGCAAATTATTTTCATTAGTGCCATTTAGCTCCTGACTGTACGAATGTTTGCTGATGTTTAAAACCTCCTGGAAAAATATTATTTCCGTGACCTTGAAGAAGGTTGGTGATGGTCAGAGGGGAACCTGAGTAAAGAGAGCAATGACAGCTAGGTTTCCTCTGGGAAGTCTTTAAACCGTGAAACACTCATTCTGATTCTGATGTCTTTTCACTATTCATTTCTGCATTAATGGTCACGTGTGTTTTGTGGTGTTTGCATTTCTATTTAATCTTTCTTCTCTATCTTCTCTAAATCCTGATCACACACTACCCCGTTTCTTCTGCCACCTTGTCTCCATAGGCCTGTGAGTGTCCCCTCTACTGGAAAGTGCCATTGTTCTGCTCAGCTGGAGGAGACAGGACGGGCTTCGTGTCCGTTCACAAGTTTGTGGCTATGTGGAGAAAGTAAGACAATAGCTTCTCTTATTGTCACTAGACCACTGGTGCATTCACTCACAGCCAAATGGCTTAAACAATCTCCTTTGAACAATGATGACCACTCGCTGGGAATAACATACACTGCTATTATCTCTGCTGTTATTGCATTTTCCTTTTCATTCCTAAACAAAAATCTTTGCCCTCATAAACACCACAAGGGGAAAGACGCTCTGTATATATACAGTGTATAAATGAAAACATCCTTTCAGTGTCTTTCTACATGAAACTGAAAGGAATACCAGGGGGCTTTTATACTGGTGATTTGCACTGAATGTGGTTGTGTGCAATAGGCATGCTCTTGTATTAATATCTTAAGCCTCCAGAGAACTGGACAAACTTGCCCTTTGACTTTAGCTCATGACTGAGCCATTCTTAGAAGAGGCCACAACAGACACTCCCATTATTTTTGAGTTGCTACCATAACACTCCATGCTTATAATCACCCGGCAGCGATACAGAATCCTAATTTCAGAATGTATTATACTTTCACATAAACACTTTTTAGTACAACATTGTCAAACTTATGCTTTTGAAGGAATGATAAAACGGACAGAGGCAACTTAACAGCCAAAGTGGGAGTAACCTTGTAACCATCTGTTCTCTCTTTTCTCCTCCAGAACTCTGCTGACCTGTCACGATGACGCTTCTAAATTCGTGCACCTCTTGGCCAAGCCTGGCTGTAATTACCTGGAACAAGATGACTTTATTCCATTCCTGCAGGTACTGGCTGTAGCACACCCAGGGAGAGGGCTGGATTTGGCAGTGTGGGATGGCAAAATAGCATTGGCTTGGGTGGTGCAAACTGGACTTATGTTTTTAGACTGCCCTGCTGAGACTGTGCTTTTTCATGTGGCGGAGGACTAATTCAGCGACCTTACTGTAAGCTAGGAATATAGTGTTATAGGAGAAGAGTCCCCTGATAGAGATGAAAATGTGGCTCATGTTATAAATGCATTATGGTACTAAAATAGTCACAAAAACCTGGACTTATGGTTCATTTATTGTCCTCAAAAGACAGGTTTAATTGACTGTTTGGAAATTCTTACCATGTGGACCTGCTGTGGCGGCTATTTGTATTCGCATCCCAGCTGACAAGCTGTTGGTGTGCCACACACGCCCCACCCTACACCTGACTCATTTTCATGCTGGCAGAAGTGGCGATCTGAGCTGAACACCCGTTAGCATACCACCAGAGATGCCTTGTGGCTCACGCCGTTTAATTTGTATGGTTCCACTCAGCGAATCGCCTTTGACTGTTTTGATGAATGAAAGGCGGATTGCAGTGGAGTCGATTTGACTGTCCCCGCCTGTTTCCTGTGCCCTGTGATTTATGTGTTTCTCTATGATTTAATTTCTCACAGTAAGAGTCAAAGAGGCACGACGGCTGCCCTGAAATAAGGCCTTTTAATTTCATTGCCGCCTTCACATTTATGTCAACAATTCTTTCCTCCAGTAGAAAGACGGGGAGTAGAATAAAGAAACGACATGAGGGAGTTTCACGGCAAGAATATAGCTGCAGTGTTCACTTGAAATGCAGCACCCTCACTGTGACTTTATGGCGTTAGAAAGGAGAGAAGGTCACTAAGTAAACATATTCTTTTTGGCCTTCCTAACACTTTGTTGTCAGTTAAAAAGAGCTCAAGCTCATCCCGAAACAAGTTGGACGAGATTTTAAAAAAAATTTGTAAATCAAAGAAAATTCTGATTTCCTAAAAAGGAAAATTTCTTTACATAGCACTGTTTATAAAGTATAAACACTGGCAGCTTCTGATGTGTGAATCAGTTTTGTTCATTTTCATTCCTTCTTTGAAAGTCATGTGCTTTGTATACCTGTAAAGAAAGACAGATGTTGTCTGTCATTTAGCTGGTGTCTGGAAATAACTGCAGAATTTAACTGAGCGTATCTTTTTGTTAGTGCAGAAGGCATAGCGTGTCATCGGGGTGATCTTTATCGCTTGGTTGTTTGTTTATTTTGTTTTTGTTTGGCTTTATAAATCAAGCAGAGTAACATCAAAGTGAGCTGGTTTGTTCTTTATGTTCCCAGGATGTGGTGAACTCACACCCGGGCCTGGCCTTTCTAAAAGAGGCACCAGACTTTCACTCGCGATACATCACAACGGTATGCCTCAATTATACACCACTGCACTTTGTAGTGAAACACAGAAATGGCATTATCTCAAAGATAAGACTGTCCATTGTTTTTCAGGTGATTCAGAGGGTATTTTACAATGTGAACCGGTCATGGACGGGGAAAATAACATGTTCTGAGCTCAGGAAGAGTAACTTTCTCCAGGTATTTATTCACATACTCTGCATTTTTTTTTTAAATTTAAACAGAGATGTATAATAACCATTTCTCTCAGTTTGTTCTGGACTCTAAAACATCTAATATGGTTTTTTTTCTCTTTTCAAAAAATAATAATGAAATTACATCAATATGGAAATGCATATTAACTTCAATCTTTGTTATCATTTTTGTTTGAAACAATCTCTGGGCATATAATTGCATAGACAGCAATGGGACTTTATAAACTGATAAAAGAATCATTTTCAATAGTAACTGGCCTATAATCATAATGAGAGACTTTTCTACTTCCTGCTGGGCAGAACGTGGCGCTGCTGGAGCAAGAAGAGGATGTGAACCAGCTGACGGAGTTTTTCTCCTACGAACATTTCTATGTTATTTACTGCAAGTTCTGGGAGCTGGACACTGATCACGACCTCTACATAGACCTGAAGGATCTAGCAGGACACAATGACCAAGGTGCACAAACACACCCCTGCCTTTTTTAAATCATTAGTTTGGTTAATTTAGTTTTTTCTTTATGTCCCATCAACATGTATTTTATAAAAATGCATACAGAAGATAGAAGAGGAGTGCTCAGCCTCATCAGAACCAAATGAACTTTGCTTAAGTCTTGCTGCCAGTGGCAGCACAGTCAGTAGGCTGAAACTACATCGAACAAGAAAAGGCATTTGTAAATGTTATTTGGTCCGTCCGGGCTTACTCCTCACAAAACAAACACGCAGCCAGGAAAAAAAGATTTGTCTTTGACACTTCCTCCCCACACACTCCACACCACATGTTCTTGGTTGATGGTCTGTGAGTGAAGCAGGGGAAATGAGACACAAGATCAATAAGAGAGCAGCATATATACTCGGTTCCAATGACGCCATGTCTGGAACAATTTCTAACACCGTACAGTCGAAATGATGACCAGAGGATTTATAGCATTGTCAAGATAAAAAAGAGCTACACTAGCCAGTCTGGATTTACAGACTGTGAGAATGGATTACATGTGTTGTGAAAAAGTTGTATAGTAACTGAAGGAGCTGTTGTCTAAGAGGGAAAAGAGATATTTCTTCCAAACACAGTGGATTGGAAGTGACCCCTTTGTGTATTTGTTTTCCAGCCATTTCACAGAAGATGATTGAGAGAATATTCTCAGGAACAGTAACAAGGTAAATGTAATCAAGTTTAAAAAGATGAAAGTCTTATCTAGTCTCCACTGCCAGCTTTAATACTGGTTTTGTGTGTTTTCCATCAGGGACAGACGAGTGTATAAGGAGGGGCGGCTGAGTTACGCTGATTTCGTCTGGTTCCTCATCTCTGAGGAAGACAAGAAGACTGACACCAGGTATCTTGACACTCAGCCACACTGATTGCATCATCCTTTTGCTTAGAGGTTTCATCTGTGCTCACGTCTGGCCCCTCCTCTTTCATGTTATCTATGTCTGATTAGCATAGAGTACTGGTTCCGCTGTATGGACCTGGATGGGGACGGGGTGCTCAGCATGTATGAGCTGGAGTACTTCTACGAGGAGCAGTGCCAGAAGCTGGAGGCCATGGCTATTGAGCCGCTGCCCTTTGAGGACTGCCTCTGCCAAATGCTTGACCTTGTCAAGCCTGAGGTCGAAGGTCAGACCTGTTTTACATTAATACACACTCAGACATTCACAGTGTAGTTTCCACTTCGTCCACAATCACAGTGGCATGCGTGCACACACATTTTGAAGCCAGGTCATTGATCATTAGCTGAGGGGACACTGATAGATGAGAGACAGCTGCTGGTGTTATCCACAGTGTGATATAAATTCGCTCCATCACTTTCACTGTGTTTAAGTCACCAAGCAGCACAGTTTACTTAGGTGAAAATAAGTTTATGACCTGAATTGTTTTAAAAAAAATGTTTTGTTTTAATATTTTTTTTCTTAATTTAATATAATCAAACAAGAAAATAAACATTAAGTATAGTTTACTTTTTAAAGTATTTATTGTCAAAATAAGCGGTAGGGAAATCGTTATTTGCAGCCAGAGTTTGAAATATTGTCACCAAAGCCGTATTCTGTTTTGATCTGTGGACAAAACACCACACCCATCCCTCCCTCCACCCCAAGATGAGGCAAACCGTAAAATGACTTAGTAGATGTTGTAGCTGGGTTATCAGTACTACTTCCTAGGCTAAACCTCATATAGACAGATAAAAGTTACCTAATATCCGCACCATAAATGTTCCATTTGAAGTAGCTGATTTTTGTCGTCCAGGTAAGATCACTCTGCGGGATCTTAAGAGGTGCAAGATGGCTCATATCTTCTTTGACACGTTCTTCAACATCGAGAAGTACCTGGACCACGAGCAAAAGGACCCGTTCTCTGTCATAAGGGTGAGCAAGATTGAATTCTGACTGGATGCCACCACATTTGACACAGCATCGTGTCTCGTTTTCCTGACAGTGGATCATGTAACTTGTCGTGTTTTTAAGGAGGTGGAGACGGACGGACAGGAGCTGTCAAACTGGGAGAAATATGCTGCAGAGGAGTACGACATACTGGTAGCCGAGGAGGCAGCCAATGACCAGTGTAACGATGTGTAAGTGTGATGTTACTCACAGGTCTGTCAGAAATGGCAGCAGTTACAATCCAGGGCTCAGTTTTTCTCAAACATTTAGTTTTTCTTAAGCAAAGATAAAAGAAAAAAGGATTCACTTTCATGTCCACTCGTAGTCTTAAGAAAAGTTCTTTTCTTCTTACAAATTCAAAATGCTTTTACATTTAGGACGGCACCAGAGGTCTCTGAAGTTTGATGATGAATAGCTGATGCAATATGATAAATTGGAATATGGTAGCTTTAGCCTCCTTGTTTGCAATTGGATGTTTTTTTTGTTCTCATTGGTGCAAAAATGAGAATAAAACTGGGATTGATTTTGCTTGCAAGCCTGAACAACAGCAGCTGAAAGTCGTAGTGCCTCCAGTTTAATTTGAACTTTTAACCTTTGAGGCAATTACTGATTATTTTATCCTTATTTGAGTATTAGTAATGCCATCTGTATGATGGCTCCTTTAATGTAATCTCTTCACATAAGATGGAACATGAAGTTAGTGCTTAGTAAGCATATATCTGATTACTTAAAGTTGTTTTAGTTGTTTTGGACAGCAGGCACATAACCTTAAGCTTGACTGTGTAAATCTAAAATCCATCATTATTATCAGTAAAGTCATTTTTCTGTGTGAAGAGTGAAAGTGTGCTGTAAAGTATTCACAGATGGCATAGATAAAGTCATAAGATGAGTGAGAGTGCACTGTGTTGTTAAGTTTTCAGGAGTCATGGCTCAATGCCGCCCTGAGAGCGAGTTTGTGATAAATGAGACTGTTGACAGCTATGTTGTGTGGCGGTTTTAGGAACACTACCGACTAACTCTAAAGCATGGCTGCTAACCAGAGCAGGTAAGAAACTGAGGGTGCCACCAGGGTTCAGCTGTTCACCTCTTCTTCCTCTGGGAAAGTCTAGTCCTAAACCCACTCCTAGCGTCTACCTGTCCACCTGTCCCGTCACTGATCTGAGCATAGGGCAGATAATTGTAATGTCAGCCAGCAAGGTGTCATGATCGTGGCCACTGCCTGGACCTGGGAGTCTGTTTTTGAACCGGACAGCTTCTGTTTTTATCCTTCCTCCTCTTAAAATAAGTGAATGAACTTTTTCTGCCTCTGTTCATGCCTTTATGTGGCGCTCCTGTGTCCCAAGTTACTGAAAAAGTACATTTTTGGGGAATATACTTTCTTGCTAAGAATTAGATGGGAAGACTTGTTTCTCTAAATAAAGATCCAATCACCCTTACCCCTAAAGCTAATAAACTGATAAACTTTACAACTAAATCAAAGGAAAAATAATACAAATTTCTCGCTTGTTATATTGATATCCTGGTACATTCACTTCATCTAGCTCTCTGAAAGAAGGCAGATATATATTTCCCAACCATGTCGCCAACATTTCTGTAAATGTTGGTCAAATTCAGTTTTATTCTTGAATGACTTTGAATGACTTCTATGGGTCGAAGCCAGTATAGAAGCTGTGAAGAAGGAACAGGTGGAGGGAAAAATTGACTGGCCTCACTCAATGTCAGAATGCATTCTGACGTTTTTAGAATGGAAATATGAGGCTTGATCAGGTGTGTACTTTCCAAAGTTTCACTGTCACTGTTCTAAACTTTGCCTGTGAATTTTATCCCACATTGCTAAATTTGAAAGAACAGGAGGCCTGACAGCAAAGAAAAACTGGTCTGACTATTTCTGACTTCTGTTTCGTGACAGTTTAAAATGTGTTAAAGTATCTTTTCCCTGATGACACTGAGTGTTTTGTCTGTGTGTATTTTTGTTTAGGTATGAAAATCCACTGAGCCCTTTAGGGCAGCACATCTCCAGTGAGCTGGGTCTGACAAAGAGACACTTCTTTGAGATCCCCACCCCGCACTGCAACCTGGACTTGGATGAATATGAGTATGACGATGACTTCGAATGATTTTTGTTTTTGTTTTTTTTTGTATCCTGCAGTGTAGCTGCTGAGCACCTTCCACTCTCAGAAACACAAGTCATGCACCTGGGTTAGTGGACAAACATCACCAAACAGAGTAAACCAGAAAGATGCAGACAAGCACTGCCAGAGTGCCATATTTTTTTTTCTGCAAACAGATGGAGAAACGTGCATGCTGACACAGATTTGACAAAGAAATCGTTAAAGTACAGACAGTAGTTCAATACTGAACCAGACGTTTTACAGTTTCACACTTACAGTAAACAGCCCGGCAGACAAGATGTCACGAGTGACACACGTTAGACCTTTGCTCCCTCCCGACACATTAACAAGTTGTTTTCTGCATGTAATGGTTGGTCATCAATAATGTTTGGGGCAAGTTTTGTTTCATCTAAACATAAATGTTTTGAAATCAGTCACATAAAAATCACACTGGAGCTCCGGGAGTTTTTTGTTTTTTTTTCGTTTTGTTTTGTATTTTGGACAAAAACCATGCTGATTGGATTCAGATATCGAACTTATTGGCTAATCTTACATTCCAGTGATCACAACGAAGCGTTTTCTATATTGCTGTAAACTCGTCAGTGGAGTTGGAGGTTGCTGTAAATGCCAAACAAGCCACCGTTAAGCCTTCTGGACACACACACAGGCACACACACACACACACAGCATCTGTTGTACAGACCTATATTCGTTATGACTTTAATGTGTGTGCAAGATGGGGTTATAATTTATTAGAGATGAATTTATAAATTAATGTAAATATTTATTTTGTGCTTGCTGTGCTGTAAATGTGATTTGAGCAAGTATTTTAGACCTTTTTTTTCTATGTCACAGAGTACTTCAGTTGACTACTTTGACAGAACAAAAGGAACCATTTTCAAATGTTTTGTGTTTCTTTAAATTAATAATAAAGCCTTGGTTAATGGAAGACTAAAGAAAACCGAGTGTGCAGTTTAATGTGGTGCGTGATGTAAAGAAATGCTTTTTGTTACGTTCAGTGTTGTACTTTATATGAAGGAAACATTTTTCCAGTCATCTGCTGTCCAGTTTGGGGGAGGTTGTGCAAATCATAGCTAGTTTTTAGCAGACAGGAGTGGTCTTCTGCTGCTGTTCACAGATGCTTTTCTGCATACCTAAGTTATTTGCGTTACTGTTGCCTTCCTATTCAAAGCAGTGTGGTCATTCTCTTCTGACCTCTGATATCAACAAGGAAGTTTCGCCCAGAGAACTGTGACTCACTAGATATTTCATCTTTTTCAGACCATCTGTAAACCATAGAGACCAGCTAATACTGACACCAGCCTGTCTGGCACCAACAACCACGCCACACTGAAAGTCACTTAAATCCTTCCCATTCTTATACCCAATTTGAACTTCAGCAGGTTATCTTGTCCAGGTCCTGCACACACCGAATTGCTGATTTGGAAATTTGAATTAACGTGCGGTGAAAAAGATGTAGCTAACACAGTGGCTGGTAAGTGTATCTGTGCCAGCTGAAAATTATCTATATCACATTTCAAGTGTTTGCACTGTTTGTTAGTGATAAGAGAATACCATTTACCAGACTAACCAATGTTTCTGTGCACAACAATACATAAATGTACAGCTGTTTCAAAAAGTAACAAAGTGCTTGTTAACTTATTCCAAGCATAGAATATATTATTAACTTGAAGGCAATATTTTTTTTTAATTTACATTAATTGATATTAAATACATAAGTAGCAGGTATCAAAATAAAAACTACAATTCTTAATTGACCCTGTGTCCAATAGGAAAACTAAAAGAGAAAGTATTTAGTGTCATTTTTAAAAATCAAGTATTTTTTTACAGTAAAGCTGTATGTTTAAAAAAAAAACTATGCACATACTGATACAAATGGTCCTCAAATTAAAGTGGTCTGTAAATCATAACACCAGATTAATCCTGGTGTTGGTCATTATTTTTCCATTAAAAGACCAAAACCAACAATGTGTACTTCTGGTCCCTGACTCAGCCAGTTTGTATCACTCCACTCAAATCTCATGTACAGTTTCAGAAAATGTTCAATCTTTTTTTCTTTTTCTTTTTTTTTTGTAAGACAACCTCAGTTGTTTACTTAAACATCTGGGAAGTCCAGTGTTGGGGAAACTTTACTGAAACAGCAGTGATTGGTAATAATGTAAGGAACTATTTTCAGCTGTGGATTAAAACACATTTGTTGTGGTTTTGGTCTTTGCATGGCAGAATATTGCCACCTTTATCCTTTCTGATCACATCCTTCTGAAAACATGACATGCTGCATGATCATTGTACAAAAAAAAAAAAAAAACACCAGTTTCTATCCACACACAGAGGACACTGGTAACAAGGTGCATCATAAGTAAAACATCTGAGGTCTCGTCATGTAGACGGCAGCACCGATTCTCCCGACCTCCTCACACTCAGAGCTCAACCTCCACGGTACCATCACCATCATCTGGCTCGTTGGTGACACAGATTACAGATCCCTCAGCGTGCAGTCTTTTGGGTGGAGGATCCAGAGGGACAGAAAATGGATCTGTATCAGCTGCTTTCTCCTGATGGCTGATGAGAGAGGTCAGGTTACAATGATTCATGTGAGACCTGCTTCGTAGCTGGTTTGAAAACACTTCACTTGAGCTCACCTTGGGCTGCAGCTCGGTTTGCGCACCTTGCTGACTTTGGATTCACCAGGGCTAAACAGACAGGGGGACTTTCTTCCTGAAAATAAAAAAGGATACACACCTGAAGCAGCTGGTGATGGTGAGGAAATCACTCTGTGCTTGACTGAACTCGGCTGTCCTACCTTCCCATTTTTGTTTGGCGAAGGGCAAGCGATTGGGCAGGTTGGCCTTCCTGTCCGAGCTTACGTAGGATATGGCGTCCTCCCCCTCGGCTACAGCCAACAGGGATGCGCGATAGTAGATGAGAGGCTGCCAGCACTCCTCCCTGAGGTCAATAATGTGCTCAGCAGTGTGTTTTTGAAGGTAGGAGAACCTGCACAGACATGAGCAGCCTTCAGAGGTTTTTGTTTTTCTTTAAAAACCATTTAAACTCCTGCTTGTTGCTTTCAGCACTCACACTGCTTTCTTGTCTGGTCTGAGCAGTTTGCTGGAGAACTCGCTGAGGATGGTCAGGTAGGAGAGGTACAGTGGTGTAGATGAGTCTGGAGTCTGAGTAAAGTCTTGGAACACAAACTCGATGCCGTTCCTAAACATGTATACACACAGACTTTAGGAACAAAACGGAAAAATATCAGCAAAAAGTAACACAAAAAGAGAAATTAGGTCACGTGCCAACCTGTGGATCAGGACGACACACTCACGAAACTTGACAAGGTCCCCAAAGGTGAGGGCGAATCGCCTGGCTAGCTCTTTAATGCTGGTGAAAGTCTGGACTCCTGGGTGAGGCCTGCCGCCGCTCTCTTGCTCCTGCTTAAGGCGCACAAACAGCTGGGAGGTGCACACGACAGCACATCAGTATCTCGCTGCCTTCTAGTGACAGTTTGGGGCTGAAGTTTATATTTTTCAGGTGTTTTTCAGTGACAATACCTGCTGCAAACAGAGCACCAGTGTGCGAGCACTCTCTATTTTATCCATCTGCCTGGTGCGATACACGGTCTCCTTGATGATGTCTCCAAAGTCATTGTAATACTGCGGACAAAGAGGGAGAGGATGACACTGGACATTTAATCCAAAGATCTTTAGTGAAGCAACAGCAGCAGCATTAAAGCGCTACATTTGATTAAGGCAACCCAAACATCCCTCCATAAATAAAAATGGTTTCTAAGTGCACCTTTATGTCCTGATTCAAGTACCCAACCATATTCATCTTTTGTAAGTCACAAAACCACATGAAGCTAGATGGTTAAAATAGTATTTTGGGGATTTATTGATAATGCATTAGAAACATAAACTGAGGCTGAGTTGAATATCTTAGCACAAAAACAGAGGGAACAGCCTTGGCGCGGTTCAAAGGCAATAAAATCCACCCAGCAGCACCCTTAAAAGTCTCTGTTTAACATGTTATATCATGTTAGTTCAATACCCACAACGATTTGTGGGTTTTTGTAGTTATGTGCTAAACTACTTCTTGGATAAGTTAGTAGAAAAATCTTCTTACGAAGTCTAGACTGTATATAAAAGATGGATGCCACCCATTGGTTTGTGGATCATCACTGTTTTGATGTTTCAAAGTTAGAAATTTTGGCTAGCACCAATTTTTTTTTCCAACCAAATTTGCCCAAGAGGGTAAAGCAAGGGAGTTATTGCCTAATGCTGCCACTGGCTAGTTAGCTTTGTCAGCAGATGATTCCCTGTGATATTAAATGAAATGCTTATTTTGGCTAATATGAAACAGGCTTAACACAAAACTAACTGAAGAAACTTAAAAGGTCCTTTAGAGGGTTTTAAACCCAACTGGATGCTGAACAAGGCCAAACAAACCACAGATATTATAAAACAAGACTTTATTTCCACACGCAACCTAAATAACACAAGATTATAACATTAACCATAATTTAAGAGAGTTTAATGAAACATATTTAGGTTTTCACCACTGGTTTCTGAAGGCCCATCACTGCCTGATATGTACACAGAAACTCGATTTGTTTTACGCATGTGTACTTCCTATAAGAAGTTTTCTTCTTGCTAGTGTTGGATTAAAGCTGCTGCATTTTTGTTCCAAGACATCTGTACATTATGTTCACATCAATATCAATATTACAAAGAAATATACACTTCATTTTTTTGCTTGTTTATACAAAAAAATAATCTAACTGTTAATTATATTACCAATCTCTCTTTGTGTGTGTGTGTGTGTGTGTGTGTGTGTGTGTGTGTGTGTGTGTGTGTGTGTCTAAATAATAGCTCATGCAACTATCAGAATGTTTAAAATCAAATAGTGTATATATTAACAACCTTTATTTTGAAAGGACAAAACAGGAAGAATCACTTTTTGCAGATGTGTAAAACAAACTGGGTTTCATCGTGTTAATCTTGGTGTTCTAAAACTTGTTGTGATGAGAGGGGGGCGGGTCTGACTGTGAAACTGCATGCTCATTGGCTAATGATTGGTGAATCATAACATTACCCAGTGATAAAGATCCCTTCTGAAACATAGTATAACCAAGATTTACAAATGGACCAAAAAAGATCGAACGAAGCTTGGTTAAGACTTCATAATTTACGATGTAATTGGAAACGCCTCTTTAACCCATACAGCTGCAACCTTCCACGCCATTCAAGTCATTGTGGGCCGCATTGACCTGACTTGTCGTTACATTTTTCGGAAGGTTCACGTCAGGTTACGTTGTCATTTACAGCATCTACTGATTCCAGTCTTTATTCTAAGAGAGGCACTCGACCTCCTCGCTACTCAAAAGCTTATTAGTGCTCTTTCCCATAATGTCACACTACTCATGTGAGGAGTTCACCTTTACCTTCATGTAGTACATGAAGACCTCTGCTGCCATGCTCATCTCCAGCACTCCGTGTATTATCAGTTTGCAGTAGGCTGCGAGCACATTTCTCCGTTTGTGAAGGTCCTCCAGTTTCTCCACTTGAGAGTTTTCACTGACTGAGAGCCCAAAAGCAGGCAGGGCGTGCGATCGGTCGCGAAGTGGTGGAACGCCAAAGAGTGATTAATGATGAGAAGTCATATAACAGAAAGAAAAGAACAAAGCAGACACAGGAAAGAGTGTTTTAGTTGGTTTCAGGACAATGGCTTTAGCAGGTGGATATCAAAGATAACATAACGCTGGAGTTATGGTTGTGACACCATGTGGCTTCAATCTTTCACAAGGCTAATAAAATAGGCTCGGAGGTGAGCCAGAGTTAATGGAATTTTCTCACGGAAAGAGATTGCCCTGATTTTATGATTTAACTCAGTGCCCTTGCCCTCCGAGTGATCTCTGATCCAGCAGCTAATAGAAAACACTGTCTATAGAACAAAATCGTTACCAGGCAAATCCAATAAAACAATAGCTTTTTATTACATGTTCAAAAACCAATAATCCTGTATCGTATTTGGTTGAACATTTAAGAGATTCCCACCAGGACAGTTATTGACTTCTCTAGACTATCCCCATATTTGGATGCAATATGTCTCTGAAAGCAGACGCTATAGTAAAGATAATAAAATGTTTTAGATATAGTGAGCTGTGGATGAATTCATAAGTTTACTTGCAGGACTTTATAAAGGGAAAAAAAACTATGTATTTCCAAGATGTCAATCTTGTTTTCTTCATTTCAGAGCAGACAGGAGCGTGCCGCCGTCATCCGCTTACAAGCTGCATCGCTTTGCATAACAAAGTCTAACATCCCTTCTTACAAATTAGTCAACCCTGTTTCAGTCTGAGGACATTAACAAGGCTTCCTTTGTAATTGAGGGTCAATTGTCAGGTCAGGTTGGAAATCAGACCCCATTTACAGTCAGCAGGCGGCTCTGCAGCGACTTATTAAGCCAAATGTGTGGCCGTGCATTTAATATCTGCATGTTTTCACCACAGCGGGGCCGCCACACTCAATCAGCGGCTCGCTCAGAGCAGCGGCAGAGTGAGAGTGCCATCTACCGCGCGGTGCTGCAATTGGCTCGCTTCAGTATTCTGTTCTTTATTCCAAAAACCAGCTGTTGTTACTTTTCTTGCCATAAAAACGAACATTAAATCCTAATACTTTGCATTGGTTAGAAAAAAAAAAGAAGTTAAAATAAAAATGAAAACCAATGCCTTAGACACTTTTTTGGCTTTTTGTGCCCCCTGCCGCTGGCCCCCTTGTCGTGTTTCAGATATCCATGAGTTGCTGAGCCGTTTCACCAGAGAGTCATTTCCCCTTTAAACTTCTCAGATGGTTTCACTTAACTACATGTTCAAGACCCAAAGAGGTCAAATTATCCATTGCCTTCCATCCGCTGCATCGAAGGATTAAAGAGAAATGAATACAAATTTGTAGCATCGGATTTTTGTTTTCTCCTCTTTCCTGACCCATTAATCCTTTTTTTTACGATCCCCAAAGATTCATGCTGTGAGCCTTCAGAGGAGGCCTGATTAAAAGTAAACTTCGACCAGCTAATGCTGCTCAGGCTTTGATGCATTAGTATTAACAATCCAATCATGCCATAAATAATACTCCATCACCGGGAGAGTACTTAAGCTCATTTTGCTAATGATACTTTTATTCCTCTGCTCGGGTCACATTTTTAATGCAGGACTTTTTGCTTTCACTTCTCGTACTTCTTCATTCCCCTTCTCTCTTATTTCCTCTCTGCTCACAATCAAACATACACAGAAATCTTAAAGCCTGATTTAAGGTGAGCACAGAGAGAGCCACCCACTGCCTGTGGACTTACATCATTCTGAACAGAGAGGCTAAAACATCCTTTAAAGTGAGGTAAGGATAAGAAAAAATAAAGCCACTTAAACAGGCTGGCGTCTCACCCCTGCTCTGGCTGTCACAGTCTGAGCCGACAAAGACGTGCACGCACACAAAGGTCAACAGCGCCCTCTGCAGTTTGGGGCTGGGCGTGTAGAGCAGTGGACCGAAAGAGGTGGGATCCCACACGTGTAGCTGGTAGGAGTGAGCCGTCAGGACGTCACACACACCCAGGAAGGCCTGAAATGGGAAAAAATGAGAAGACGTTAGAAAGGCCTGAAGAAGGAGAAGAAGAAGAAGAAGGAAAAGAAGAGAAGAAGAAGGAGAAGAAGAAGGTGTCGAAATGGTTAGCAGGCGTACCTGCTGCCTCACACTGAGGTCACCGTGGGACAGACAGTGATGACTTCTCTCGCAGAAGAGACGCAGCTGGAGCCTCTGGGCTTGCGCCTTCTCCTAAACACAAACAGTGTTGACTGATTAACTGACTGATCACTTCAGCTCTAATTCTTCTGTTTCTGGCTCCTTGTAATAACTTGTAAATATGATTTTAAACTTCTATTGATTTGCATAATAATACAGTAATAATTAATGAAAACTTCCTAAGGTGTTGTTAAGATGTGAAACTGTCAAATCAAATAAAATTTGTTCCTTTTTTGTCAAGAAATGAGCATTACTGTGTACAGTTCAGGTTCATTTAAAAATGTCATTTTTTGAAAGAACATTTCTAAGAAATAGATTATTACATCTGGGAGATTTCTACTAGACTGCTACAGTGTGTACTGCTCCTTTTATAGCATTAGCATTTTGCCTTATTAGCAGAAGGTAAAATGATCAGCTCACAAGTATATTAGGGCTTGAGAAACTGACACAGTTCCTCAGCTGGCTGCTTCATCACATTTTACTCATACAAGCCAGGAAGTAGTACACACGGTTGTACAGAAACTTCTTTTTTCAGCAGTTTCCTGCATGGTATAGCCTTCAAACCCTCAGTGTATTAAACCCACAGAGTTTGATGCTACAGAGTCTCAACAATGGAGATTTTATTATTTTGTGATCAGTAAAACAGTTTCCAGCTGATAAATCAGACTTTCAAAAGATAACCCTGAATTAGGGAACACAAAATAGCACAGAAACACAGAAAATGAGCCTCTGTAAGCCTACGTAGATCCATCAATCTTGTTCCATTTATCCAATTCAGGCTCACAGGGCGATTGGAGCCTATTCCAGCTGTAATAAGATGGGAGGAAGGGTACACCATGGACAGGTCTCTAGCCTGTCGCAGGGCTAACACAATAACAACCGGTTTTATATTATTTTTATGTTATTTTAGCTTAAACAGTAAAATTGACATCCTTAATTTACAGGGACAAGAGCCCAAAACCTCTGAACAGTATTATACTTTTATTTGCAGTTTATCTTCCTTCACTTTTAATAATGCTGTTTTGAGGGGATGTCTTTTGATTTCGAGTGAGAATTTTATTTCTGACCAAAGCATCCAGACTCAAAAAAACCAAACAAAAGCAAAAAAGAAACACTACATGTGACTTTAAAATAAAACACGATCTTTTTAATGATCAAAAATGATTAAAATGTTGGAAACACATAAAGTGTTTTCTGTGTAAGTGCACATACATCGCTGCTAACACCTCATCTCTATATCACTACATTCACACAGGTTAAAGACTGAGCTGTAAAGCGGATGTAGCTCACCCTGCAGGTCAGAGTTTGACTGCTGGTGCTGAGCGACCAGATCATGGAAAAGGACAAACACTGCAATACTTCCAGCAACACCTGCAAACACAGTGAAGTGGAAATACACTGAAGACGTGTGCACACTACAAAGACCACATTTGTCTACACAGCAGGCAGGGATGATACCTCAGGTGGAGCTCCTTCCAGGCTGCTCTCTACTGACAGGAGAGGAGACAGCACATCAAACAGACCCCACTGGCTCAGGTCATGGCAACTATGGAAACACGAAGAGAAACAGCCACATAAATCCACATCAGCAGCACCATACTCACGCTTGACTTTAAACGACTGTCAAGTCTTACTTGCTGAAAGCTCTAAGTTTCTTCAGCATGGATAAAATCTCTCTGATTTTCTCCTCATCAGCAGAGAAACTTTCGCCCTGTGAAAGAGAAGTCAGACTTCATGAGAGTGGCTTTCAGTCTCTAACATTTCGAGGATTTCAGGCGTGATGAGTAAAAGTAAAATCAGAATAGAAGTACAAGGTAATCACTCTTTTTTTTCTGGATACATGAATACAAGCCTGACACACAATAATTGCGTCCACATAAATCCAGCAGTACTCACCTTGAGCGATTCCCCCAGCAGTGCTGTCAGTCGGTCCACCCAACGCTGGACCAGAGAGTCTCTAGCAGCTCGGGCGGGGGAGCACCAGGCTGTCTCCTCGCGACAGAGAGAGAGGAACACGCGGGCTCCTCCCTCCAGAACAGCCGGGCCTGAGTGGACGTCTAAAACAGCTTCCAGTTCTGTCAACAGGCTGGACACCGCCTACAGGAGCGACACGACTCATGTTATACGTTTAAGCAGTTTGAAAACATCGCATTTGGTAGCAAAACTCATTTGCAGGCTTTGTGATGTATAATGAAAGTAAAAAGCTAAGACGATAGCCCAGCTGAGTATTGGAGTAGTGTCATTTCACCATTAAGTTTACCAAACAGAACTAGTAGTGTATGTTGAGAAATTGTGTGTTGAAAATCCCTCGCTCTGTTAAAAAACCACTTGAAGGTTATCTTCTATAATGAATAATTCGAAGATACTCTAGTACAGCGGTCCCCAACCTTTTTTGCATCACGGACCGGTTTAATGTCAGACAATATTTTCACGGGCCGGCCTTTAAGGTGTCGCAGATAAATACAACAAAGTAAATTAATACGACTAAGACAAAAACGATGGTATTTTGTAAATATAATAATAAATGCAAATTCACTGTGTAACTGTGTAACTTTATTAGCAGCGTCCTCCTGAAATGCGCCAACAACACTGAGAGTAACATCCTCCTCTCTGCCCCTTAATGCTCTCTGGTTGCTATGGTAACGTGTAAATATTTCTTTCAAAATAAGACACAACTACAACACGGGAAAAGACCCAGGGAAACCAAGTTAACCATAAAAACCCTGAAAACCATAAATTTCACACCCGACCCTCAACTCTCACGGCACAGTACCAAGTGACTCGGCCCAGGGGTTGGGGACCGCTGCTCTAGTCCGTGAATAAAAACACATGGATGGAAATGAGCGGAATAGGCCTCCTTTCAGGATAAGGAAAGCACATTACCACATTCCCATTTCTGTATGATTAAATAGTGTAAACTGAGTGCAGGTGTGCACACACCTGTGTGTTTTCAGCGTGCAGACACTCTGGGAGGAAGTACTGAGGAATCCTCATCAGGGAGGCAAGGATGTCACTGCTACTTGAAAACTGCAGAGAGAATAGAGACATTACAATATAACAACCAGAATTTAATAGTGCAGCACAGATGCCTGGATACAGAATCACACTGATTTTTATACCAACAGCTACATGTGGAATAAACACCTTAGACAGCAGCTTTGGAAGCACCATCAGGAGATGTTCAGTGAGCTTCAAACAGTCATCGTTCTGAATCTTCTTATCTCTGGCACTCATTACCTGAAACACAACAAAATAAACACTTATGTCTCTTAAATGATGAGTTATCAGTGTGCTATCTCACATACAAAGAGAGGACAGAGATCTTCCACTGACCTTCTTCGCTCCACTCCTCCCTGCCAGCACAGGTCCCTCTGAGGCCTGACGCGCCGACGCTACCAGGATCTCTACAAGCACTGCTTGTTCAGCTAGGGTGAAACCTACACACACACACACACACACACACACACACACATACTTTGAAAAGCAGGAGCTCACAGAGGATCTAACATGTTTTTTGTGGAGGAAACACCTGAAAACCAGAATGAGGATAATGAAGGTTGTGCATGATTTTAAATGGTGCTTTCAATCCACAAAAAAATCTTTGGTGAGGGAAAACTCTCAGACTCTTAGGAACTGACAACACACACATTTCCTTACCTGGACTGCATGAGGAAGAGTCCTGTAGCAGTGCAGACGTGAAGGAGGGCCAGTCCTTCAGCAAAGCTCCACCGCAGTCCCACAGACTGTCCACCAAGTACACCACGTGGTTGTGCAGCTGAAAGCATAAGCTTTACATGATCCACAACATCACAGATGTAAACTAGGTGATAACACAATAGAGAAGAAAGTCCTTTCTTAGCTCAGACTGGAGCTTCGACTTGAAATAGCCAGTCTGTGTTCACCTCAGATTCCTGGTAGAAGTGCAGCAGTGCCTTCAGTCTGGCAAATGTTTGCTGCTTACACACTTCCTCTTCATTCGATCCATCCTGAGTATCAGATGCAGGGGCTACAGCATTGAGAAGCCTGACAGAGACAATGTATATCATATGGAAGCACTAATAAACCGCTAAGTTGTTTTTCAAGTGACATAGGAAGACATACCTTGAGAAGAGCAGCTCCCCCGCAGTGGCCGCAAGAGGGCGCTGTGAAGAGTAAACAAACTGGAGGAGGTGTTTGTAGTCTTCTGGAGTGAGCACATCGTCAGATGTCCTGAGGAGTGAGGAAGGAAGTGGATGTGAAGAGGAACAGAATGAAGAAATGACTGAGAAGATTCAGATCAGACAGATCAAACAGGCTCACTTGGAGATGAGCACCAGGAGTTTCATGGTCTGCACTGCCACGTCACTGTCCTTATCCAGGGTCATGGAGATGATCCGGTCCTGGAACACAACAGTACAAGAGTATTAAAGCACTTTGTGATGCTTGTTTTAATCAGAGCTATACAAAAAACCCTATCAATTACTATTACTATTATTATCAGTAGTAGAAGTAGTAGTAGTTGCAGTATTAGATCATTATTATGAGCAGCGCTTTAATAAAAGTCTTGTCCAGATCTCCAGCTATATTGAGCTCTTAAGGCTCGAACATGACATGACAAGCCAGTGATATTTGAAGGCAGTGTAGGTAATTCAGATTTCACCAGTCCTGATGGAGGCTCAATTACCTTAAAGCGGCTGGTGAACAGGTCTAGTTTAGGCAGGAAGAGGGGATCTCCATACAGACCCTGCAGAGCTAACACACACTTGAGACGCACATCTGGCACCTGAAAGATAAACAGCAGCCAGGCGGCGTTGTAAAAATCATCCCATGATGATTTTTTTGTTGTTATTTTGCTGCTGGCTACCTTGTCGTGCATCATCCAGCCCACGTATTTGAGGTAACTGTCGCTGAGAAACACAGAACTATAGAGCTTCATCCACAAACCCAACTCTTCCATACAGACGCAGCGGATCTCTGGAAGCACATCACTGCACGAGCACGCAAACACCAACAAACCCGAGTTGAGTTAAAATAATAATGCAGTATAGATTAAAAGTTTAAATAATGAAGCATGTCAGAGAAAACTGTACCGGTATCGCTTAAGGAAAACTCCCTTGAAGATGATGTCCATCATGCTCTCGATCTCTGCTCGCTTCTCCTGCAACTAGAGGAGCATCAGGAAGGTTACACAGAAGCCACACCGTCAATAAAAGGAAAAGTCCTTTCAGTTTCGTCCTGCTCATTCTCTGTGTACCTCTGCGATCTTCTTCTGTACTTTCTCCAGCTGCTGCGCGCTCTTCTGCCTCATCGTCTTCGTTTTTTGCACCTCATACAGCTTCTGACTGTTTTCAATCCCAGCGCTCAGGCTGAGAGCCACGCCCACCAGAGAGCTCAGCAGCTTCACCGCTGATTAGAGAAGTCCACATCGAAAGTACGGGTTAGTTTATCCGCACGTGTGTCTGAATGCTGATTCACGTAGTTTCGCTCTTACCCGCCAGTGTGCAGGTGTGTCTGAACGCTCGCACGTAAGAGTTTGACAGCTCGGTGAGCAGCGAGATGATGGTGTTCATCAGGTAGCCATCGAAGATGATGCTGTGCTGACACTGAGCCACCAGCACAGACACAAAGTCGCAGAACTCGGAGTGAAACCAGCGGCCGTACGGTCCAGACTGCACCAGAGGATACTCAACACTGTCCTACAGCGGAGGAGAGAAAGAGACAGCCGGTTTAGCAAGTTTAAGACCTTTGAAGTATCCAAAATGTTACTGAAATGCTTTTTTCCAGGTGATTAGTATCATACAGTATATCAGATTTTTACTGAAGGTTTTCATGAACAAGAAAATTAATGCTAATAATTTTGCAATATGTATAGAAAATCAGGTAAAACCTACAATTGTGCAAGGAGTCAAACATTTTTATTGTGCTTTTTTTGTCTCTTTTTTGGCTAATTGAGCAGAGCATTAGCTTAGGAAGGCACCAAAGTCAAGCTCAGCCACAACCCCGGCAGACCGGCTAATCTCAGTGCCATACAGCCGTACTGCATCACCCCTACTACTACAAGACTTTTTATTTTAAACACGGGTATACGCCACTTCTAAGCAAAACCAGTTTGCAGTTGTGCTTAGAAGTTTAAATACACTCATGATTCAAAAACAAGAACTGGGTGCACAAGTTTGAATTTATTTTGGATTTTCTCAAATGTATACTTATGCACAAGTGCATAAGTACACACAGAGCCTCGAGTATATACCTACACTTACTAAAATCTTTTAATAAGCGGTGCTGAAGGTTCTACAATCTCTTCAAGCATTTCTAAACAACTGTAGATTCCAAGATCATCACTTCAAACTGTACGTAAGTACTTTGCCAAAGTCTAAAAGAAGACTTAAATTGTGACCCTCAAACGAGAGAAAATTGGTCTGTAAATATGCTTTTGACCCTGTGTAGATTCAAGAAAATCCTAAGCAAATTCAAATTAGTGCATCCAGTTCTTGTTGTTTAAAGTCATTAAAGATGCATACTGTACTGTAAGTTCAAATAAATCACTAAAGGCCAAATTGCCCTGACATTCATGCTCATGATGAGTGAAAGTAAACCTCTGACCACATCTGTAACCCCGCCCTGCCGCTGTGGTGGAACCGCTCAGTGAATTATATGTGAAAATGAAAGTAACTGAGCCTGACATGTAAACAGTATGGTATTGCAAAACAGGATTCATGCTCAGTCAATCCACCACGTACCAAACCAGTGTACCAAAGTGTACCAAAGTGAAGATGTAATGCACAACAAAGGTGGTTCTACAAGCTACTGAACCATCGGCTTTACTTGACTGATTGATTGACCGTTTTATTTCAAACGTGTGAATGTAGCTGAAATAACAACAAATATATTGGAAACAGAATAAAAAGCAAAGTAAAAAACACCAAGATGCCACAAATATCTCTACATATCACACTACTTCGTTTGTCACTTTGTGTTTAAAGCTGATAAAAGAAAATAAAAGTTCATTTACAAAAAAATGGAAGAGCAGTAACTGGCCATTGCTGACATGAAGTGCTTAAAGTGCAGTGAGTGGGTACTGACTGTATCCATGGGCCACGTGACTGTGAGGATCCACGGAAAAGCCAGAAACTTCTTATACTGCAGACCAGCAGTCTGAAACACGCAAATACAATTTCTCTTCCACAACATCCAAAACATGCTTCACATAATAACACGAAAGAGAGCCGAGCTGAAATCCTCTTACCTCATCCAGCTCCTCGACCATCTTGCTCATGACTTCGCTGTCCTCTTTGCTCTGACACATCTCTGCTGTGACGACACCTTAAAAAAAAAAACAGAAAGCACGCTAAAGACAAAGCCCTTTGTTGGTATGCTGCACGTATGTGCGCGCTGGCAGGTCTGCTTGCCTTTGCACCCAGAGCACTGGATGAAGAAGCTGATGAGGTCGAGGAGAGAGGAGTCTCTGTCTGACCCATACGCCTCAATCCAGTCATCTATCACCGCCTGCTCAGGCATCAAAGAAGACCCGGTGAATCATAATATTATCGTACACAATTAAGAATCTTCCATTTCTACACTGAGGATGTGGGATTTTTATAGCCTGTTATAACTGCTCAATAGCCAGGGTGAAATCAGGAGCTCTGACAGATAGCAGAGATTACGGCGTTTCCCTTTTTAAATTCAACAAAGCGACACAATGTGTACGAAGTTACCTGCATGGCACTCCTGCCCATGGTGATCACTTCAAACAAGGTGACGGCCTCCACGTGCTTCTGTTTGCCGTGTCCTCTTCCTGCTCTCCTCACGCCGCTGCAGCTGGCTTTGGGACTTTTGCACTTGACATTCTCGGAGCTCTCGTGTGTTCGCCTCCTTCGTCTCTGCCGGGATTGAAAACGTGACAGGTGAAGAAAATACAGCCGGCTGAAATAATTTGCAACGATTTCCAGTCGAGGTAGAGTGAAAATCATTCTGAAGGCGCAGACACAAATTTCCCTCCACAGCATTAGAACACCTATGACTTTTCTTCTCCGGACTACATATGTGGCTGGTTTGTAGCCACATACACTAAACTCAATTAGGCAGAACACTGATATCCACTTGGGCTACTGTATTCATGTTGTGGGTCAACATGGCGGCTTCCACCAGCTGGTGCCAGGATGGACAAGATTACAAATGAGCTCAGGTTTAGCATTTATAAGACAAAGTTAGGAGATGGTTTGGAGATGTGAAGAGGAGGACTAATGGATATATTGGACAAAGGCTGTAGAATATAGAACTGCCAGGCAGAAGGAAAAGAGGAAGACCTCACATGTGGAGGGTTGATGTGATAGAAAAGGATGCTAGGGATAGGTGGAGGTGGAAGCAGGGGATCAGATATGACAACCCCTAAAGGGAGCAGCTAAAAGAAGAAGAAAAAGAAGCAGAAGAAGCGTTTTTCTTGTGTAAGCCTGCATGAGCATCAGTGGATAACACATACCACACTCTTTCGCCTATTCTCATTCCCAGAGTCCTCCTCTGAGTGACTGACGGCTTCAGAGGTGTCCGCCTTGGCACTAGAGCTCTTACTGGGAATTCAGAAACAGAAGAACTGATTAACAGAGGGAAGCTGGGTTATTATAGCAGGCACTGTCAAATAACGATTAACTTTGCTAACTTACTTCTGCTCTGAGGACCTGGATGCAGCTGCAGCTGTGGCCTCTGGTATCATGATCCCCTCAGACGTTCACGCAGGGCTCAGCTGTGTGACTCTGCATCTACAAACACAGTACCCGACCGTCTGTGCAACCAAAACTAAGCAATGCATTGGAGGGTGGGGGCAGAGGCTTGCGTTTAACTGATTTTCTGCGTGCCCCCTCCGCTGGGAGGAGCTACCGCGGTGCTTTAAAGGGTAAGTTACAGACACTTGGGCATAGTGGCCGCTTTGGCCCCCATGAAAGTTGAACAGAGCACTTTCTTTTACTAAATCAAAAAATATAAGTAATAATTTCCAGGACTAGCCTAATTAGCAGTGCCTCGGCTTGCAAAATATAACAAGCACAGATTAAAACTAAAAGGTAAGACAAAGACTCAAAGGTCGCCGCTAAACTTTTCAAACTTACCCTCTTCGCATAAACGCATACCCCCTCGATGTTTGTCAGTGTATGCCTTTGAATTGGAAGCTTGTCAGACTCATTTAATTCAAGTATTTCCACTGATATCCTCCGTCTTTAGCCCCAGCTCTCACAGTCAAGTTGACAGACAGCCTAACAGGTCGTGATTGGCTAACGAGCCCGAATAGAATGATGCGATTGGCTGGTGGGAAACGTCAGTGTGACTTGAGTCCCTCCTCAGGCGGCGGTGACAGAAGGCTTGCTGTACAGAGCGGTTTTCGTCAGGCCACAGTGCTGTAAACATCTGTAGGAAGAGACTCGTCGACGTATAAATTGTTAGGGAGTGAATAACAGGAAGATTGTGCCTTTTTGTGCTACCACTAAAAAAATAATGCAGCACATTTAGTTGTCTCGCTGGTCCTGCTGTGATTTTTAATGCAATGTATCCTGCACACCTCGGTCCCAAAAGCGCTTCCCGTGTAATTTAATTAAGCACAGTAGCAGCTGTCAATTCAGAAGGGAGATGTCATGGCATTTCCTGATTTTAACTAGTTGTATGAGCTGACAAGCAGGGGGAGCTATTCACTCATCTTATGCGAGCACCTTAGCCCACAGGCGAAGATTTAAGGACGGGAAGGATTTGAGAAGCAATATTATAAATGCAGGGAAGAATAGAAAGGCCTCTCAGAACCCCTGCATCTCCTACAGCAGGGGTGTCAAACATAAGGCCTGAGGGCCAGAAGCGACCTAGTAAACACTGTAGTTTCCTCATGATATTGCACTGATATTACACCAAATAATTATTAATTAAATAACACAAATGTTGCTGGGTTTTTTCAGTATCTACTACAGAAATGGGGGGGGAAATGTAATTTTACACATTTATTTCTTACAATTTAAAGTTTTGGTGACAGATTTCTTTCCTTTAGTACATCAGCATTTCTTTGTCACATTGAAAAACTGTATGTATTGTTGAAACTGCACTTTCTTTTTCTTATATTAAGATATCTCAGAGGTTAAATGTGTACTTAGACTTCCTTACTTCTGATAGAAATGTGAGTTTTCACTGGTGTGGCCCATTTAAGATCAGCATGGGCTGTATGTGCTTGACATCTCTCACCTACAGACTGTAGCACACGGTTGCACACACCTGCCTCTCTCTCTCTCTCTCTCTCTCAGTAAGAGATACCTGCTTATCTACACGTGACATTAGTCAACAGATGGGGAGAATAAAAGCTGCTGCAGCTAAATGCTGAAAGTCAGTCTCCATCAGAGACAAAGTCAGTCAAAAACACTCTAAAATATGCACAGTTAACCGCTTTTCTATTGTTGCAGCTCACATTTAGTGTAAGTAAACATGTTTCCAATTAGTAAATGTGAAATACTGGTTTGAAAGTCTGAGCTCACGCTCTATCTTATTCTCCATTTAAAAGATGTAGGCTGATTGTTCTGTATGTACTCTGACTGGTGTATTCCTGGTGAGTTTTTAATGGGGCGCCTATGGCGTTTGTGTATTTTGACAACTTTTTTCTGTTAGTCCCAAGTATTTTATACTTGTAATATGAGCAACTGTTGTCCAAACATAGTGGATAGATGCCAGACTGAGGGGAAGTCACCAGAACCAGAATGTAAGTAGCTACTTATAACAATGATATAAGTAGCTGATCCAGCTCACGATCTATGACAATTTACAGGTCATTTCCTGTACAAAACAACAAATGTGACCTTGACCATGATCTTAAACACAATTTGGTTGAATCGGCCCCCAGGCCTTATGTTTGGTCAGGAGTGCCAAATATAAGGCCTGAGGGCCTGAGTCGGCCTGGCAATGACTCCAATCCGGCCCAAGGGACAGATTTGGAAAATATGAGGCAGTGCATAAAGATATCTTTTGTAAATTAACGAAAACTGTGTGACTTTCAGACTCCAAATTTAAACATTTATCTCACAGTTTCACTGGTCCAGCCCACTTAAGATCAAAATGAGCTCCCAACAAACAATGAACAAAGCATTCAGTGGACCAGTACACATGATTATGTCTTAGCACAAAAGCTGAGGTGTAACTAATAACATGATAAGCATGACAACTCTCTCCACTGCAGATCTGATGACATATAGTAGCTAGAAAGCATAGGTGTAATTAATAAACTTAATTATTGATGGATGCAGTCGTCCCACTTTCACATTCCTGGCATCATCGACAGAAGTGAAACAGATGCAACATTAATGTGAATATAACACGACCTCTTCACTTGTTTTTGAACTTGAAGTTCTGACATTGTGTAAAATGTAACTCAAAAGCAAAATGCAATAATTTAATGCCTGTATGTAACTGAAGATATCTTGATGCATTCTCAATCATCCAGGAAAGTAAATCTCCAAAAGTTGAATCTGTTCATCTGGACGTAGCGTTTTGTGGCGTTCCCACGTAACTGAAGATAGTTTTATGTTATTGTTTGATGCTGTTTTTTGTTTTTGTTTTTAAAGCTTTTCATACAGCAACACTTTGTAAGTGTTTGGGTACTCGAGAGAGCAGATGCTGTAGTTTTGAAAGCCAAATGTCCTCCCACTCTTGCTTGAGATAGGATTTCATCTGCTCGCTAGTTCAGGACCTCTTTTAATGGAGTCGTGCTCTTTTTATAGCAGCTCGTGTTACTTTCCTGTTGCCAATTTACCTAATTAGTTGGGGTTATGTGGCCTGATATTCAAAACAATAACATTTCTCAGGTTGCACCAATGACTGAAGTGAAATGAGGGTTTTGAAGGTTTTTCCGTCTTTTTCATTTTCATGCTGTTAATAAAAACTGAAATCACACGCTCATCCAACGTGAATCATAATGTGGCTCAGTGTGTTTGTGTGTGTGGCCTCCACATGTCTGAATACACTCCCAACAATGTCTGGCCATGCTCCTACTGAGAGAGCCGATGCTGTTCTCGGGGATCTCCCAGACCTGGATCAGGGCATCAGCGAGCTCTTGGACAGTCTGTTGCGCTGTTGGCAGCATTGGATGCACTGACAAATAACATCTCAGAGGTTCTCAAATGGATTCAAGTCTGGGGAACGCAAGGACCTGTCAGTGACATCTGTGTCTTCATCATCTGTGAAGTCTTTACATAGCTGGTGTTGGTGAATACATGGGGAGCACGTGGTCCCAAATATTGAATGACCCACTGCCAAATCAGTTATGCTGGATGATGTAAGCAATGTAACATCCACCACCATGTGCTCTGTGGGAACTTGCTCCCATGTATGAAGAGAGTGGTGATGCCCCTCTACTGCCCGCCTATCTCTCCTCATACCAGGAGAGATGGTCTCCTAATAGGACATATTATGTGATGGCCCATGTCCTGGTATCTGGCCCATGAGTTCAAGGTACCGTCTCATGCTATTTTTGTTACCTTTGCCTTTTTTTCAGGAATTTTTGTTACTTCAGGGTCATTTTGCATGTGTAGTCTAATGCTACTTTCTAGTCACTGTAGATGTGTGATGTGACTTTGTGGTTATTTTGTGTCAAATTGTATCAATTTGTGGTCATTTTATGTTACCTGGTGTCCCTTTATAGCTGTTTTTTGACTCTGACACTCATTCATCAATGAGTTTATCAGCCACAAAGAGCAAACATGTCATACAACTTGCGTTCATTGCATTCAGTTTTATTATTCTGCTTTAGGTTTTAAAAAATGTAACATTAGTGCAAGATGGGATTCAATAAGCTTACATTCAGCTCCAACCAACCGATTCAGCACAGGGACTAATAAGGGCTGCACTCCAAAAGACGATGTACAAAAAACCTATGTGGTTTTAAACAGGTGGGCTATTCAACCCCACTATTATTCTGTAGAATCGTATTGTGTAGCACCTTTTAATGGTCGTAACATAATCAGTTGCTTTTGAAGCAGGAGAGCCCTGGAGAAGGATTCATAGTTACAGAGGCGTTCCTCAGCGTGAGTCAGGACAGGAACTGAGACACGAAGGTCACGGCCTGGTGAACGTCATCTGTCAGCTCGTCTGGCAGTGACAGCACCATCGATGTTAAGCTTTGAGTTATTTCTAATATCCTGCGCAGAGAACAGAACGTGTTTGCCATCAGATTCTTGCTGAATTAATCATCACCTCATTCCCAGCTAATTATTTCAATGTAAACCCACCAGTTGATATAATGAACAGCCAGCTGAGGCTCGTGCCTTGAGCCTTCCTCTACCACCAGAGACTGTTTCATCTGTTTGAAGTTGGCCTCAATATCCTTCTTTATTTCTGAGAAGACCTGAATTCCCCTGAAAGAGCTGAGGACTTGCTGTAAAACAGAGACATTAAATAGCACAAAGCAATTTTTTGTGGAATAAAACAAAATCCTAAAAAGAGGGTGGTTATAGTTCATCACTCTTACATATATAACTGAGAGCTGGTGGGCAATGTACTTATGACTTCCAAGGTGCCTGATATCCTCTTCTAGCTGTTGACTCAGCACAAGGAGCTGGTTCAGTTTGGCAATGTGGAAGTAGTATTCTGCAACAGAAGTATCAAGACAGCAAAACTTAGAGTCAAAAACTTCAATAAAAGGAGAAGTCCTACAAAGAAACTCTCACATGCTTGTTTTTTTGTTTTATAGACAGCATCCACGTAGGAAGTGTTCACAGAGACTTGACCATGACCACAAAGAAAGGAAAGTAACAAGGGGATGGTGTTTTCTCAATATACTGTCGGTCTACAAACACATTAGAGATGCCTTATGCTCAAAAATTTAACAATAAATGAATAATGTTACTGTCAGCATACAAGAAAAGTTACGTGTTTGTGTGTACGAATTGGAAACACGTTCCTCTCACCATCCATTGGTGGCCTTTCCAGCATGTCAACAGGACTACCTTGAATAAGGAACACCTCAACTCGAGGAAACATTGCTGACAGTCCCACCATGTCCAGGTAGTCCTGAGGAAACACATGCACCACTTGATCCTTGACACTGACAGTTACAACTCACTGTTTTAGGGGGTTGGGGGCGGATAATATGTGAAGTGCTCAGGTGTTTCTAATGTTACTGTTTCATTAGGACAGAACCATTGAAGGTCATACCTCTAACTGTGGCATAGGCTTTGGTAGATGTTCAAGGCACTGCAGCATCTGGTCAAGAATCTCAGATCCTTTAAGACATAAAAAAATATATATATATACAGAAGATCAGAAAATATTCAAGACATCTTTTGTTCTTAGATTTCATCACACATACCTTGAGCCTGGAATGTGTCTGATTCCTCTGGGCTACACCCTTGTCCTAACTGCTCCTGGAACTGTGACAGAGTAACAGTGATTAAACATCAAAGCAGTACAGACTGAACAATGTTACACCATAATTACCACTATTTCCTGGTGTTATTTATTGTGTTATAAACATCGTAATTATACATTGTTATTTAGTTTCAAGCTCAAGAAAAGCTGCTGGAAAGAAATGATGATGATGGAAAAAAAATCCATGTGCACGTCCCAAATTAGGTCACAATATGTGTATGGGCATTAATTTGCTCATTAGGTCCTGTCCAGTGCACTTCCTGTTCTCTTAATACAATGATCTATGATCTAAGGTCTGTGTGTGATAGTACAGAGTAATTAACCAGCTACCCACCCAAAGCTAATTGACTGATTTATTGGGTGTGTCGGAACATTAGCTGTGCATCCAAAATGACTGTTTATTTGCTGTAGAGCTATGGGGATCCAAGAGCACCAACATTAAAAAAAAAAAAAAACTTGTAAAGTGAAAAAGTTTTAAAGTACTGCAGTTTCTGTGTCACCAGCATAGGAGCACTTTTATGAACTCTCTCTCTTGACTTCTATCTTGACAAATCAACCAGATTTTTTAAGATTATGCCACTGTGGTCTCACCTACAAATCCTAAAAAATGTATTTGGTGACACAGAAATAGTAGTATTGCAAACCTTTACTTACAGTTTGGGAACTGCTGCTTGTAATTTCTTTCAAAATACATTCTGGGATCCCTGACTTCCTCAAGTCCATACCACATACCAACATGTATAAGTCATATTTTTCCCCATTTAGATTAATTGATGACACATTTACTTTTGTGTTTAATGATGTGTGTATTTTATTTTATTATTTCATTTTGGCACTTTTGGCCCTCCATATTCTCACCAGATTCACATTGGAATAATGAAATGTTTGATGGAACATCTGACTGAAGTTTCACTTGGAAATTGATGAAAACTAACACAAAGTTGAGGAGACATACATCTACCTGCTGCATCTGTGACCTGATGAGGAGGTCCAGCTGCCCACAGAGACACAGCATCTCCAGGCCCACCTGCTCAGGACTCAGCTGGACAGGCATCAGAGGTCTCTTCACCTGTAACTCCACTGACCACAGAGCAGTCACATCACTTCATGACATTTCTCTCATTTGCCAGAAAAAATAATCTCTGAACACACACAAGCACACGGGTGCACCATTGCAGACTATAAATCAATGCGCACATGCTGTCTATTCTACAGGTCCAAGGAAGGATGGTTGACGAGGACTGAAGGGGAGTGGTCAGTGGGCTGTAAGGAGTCGGAGCCTGCAGGGCGCACTCCTCCGAGGTGAACTTGAAACGCCTCAAAACGCTGCATGAACCCGACTAAAAAGCGTGATGCTGGGACTTACCTTTAAAAGCTTCATGGTAACCGCAGGGCTGACAGAGCGGCTCCGATATCCTCACTGCCATGGCTTGGACCGGCTGTGTTATATCACCCCTATTCTCCTGATTCGGTCCCGCTAATTAAAGCCATATGAAGACAATGAACGCGATGACAACTTGCTAGAGTGGGACTAGGTAATAACAGATCAGATCTGTCGGTTTATTTTATTGCATTTGGTCGGAAGTCTGTTTCGCAGGTGGTGCGTTCGAGTGCCAAAGGTTCAGGTGAAACACTGTTTCTTCATCCCTGATTCGCCGCTTCCTCTCAGATGACGATGCCCCCACGCAATCGCGGACTGATCAATAGAGCCTCGTTCATGCAGCCGCTGAAAGGTTGATGCAATGACGGTAACAATAAAAAGCCCGCGCCCCTTTTGCAACAACGGCGGCGCAGTCACAGCCCGTGATTTGCGGCACTGAACGCCCCTCAAGCGGCACGCGCGCAGAGGACCAGCCTTTCACAATGATGTCATTCTTTAGGGATGAGGAGCACAGCATCACTTTAGTGAGGATGCAGGCAGAAAACAGTTTTTTTTTTCCTGGGAAACAAACCTCCTTTCACGACCTGAAGTGAGTTTTTGTGTTATTTATATTCACAATCAATGTTCAGAAGAGGTTATTGCACACTAAAAAATCTATATAATTATTGTATTTTTGCAACTGATAAATGATGTAAAAAACCCCAAAAACAAACACTTCCTAAAACCTGAGGAGTCCAACAGGCCATAAACTGATAATAATCAGTTCATAAATCCCATAACAATGTAACTAATCTTCACAACATAATGAGACTGCAGAATAATTTTGGAAAATAAAGGACTGAAAACAAAACTGCAGTGGTTAGTCCTGCTGCCGCACAGCGAGAACATCAGGGGTTTAAATCCTCTGTCTCTTGTTATTGTGTGCAGTATACATGGGTTGTCTCTGGGTGCTCCAGTTTCCTCCCACAGTGGGGTTAGGTTAAATGGTGTGAATGGGTGTTTTTCTATGACAGGTTAGTGTACTCCACCTTTGACAGCTGGGGTGTGCTCCAGCTGGGAGACATTGGATGGAAAGCAAAGCCTTGGCCTTTCATATTTAAGTAGGTCATCCAGTGGCTCTTTTACTTACTGTGGGTCATTTTTTGGTGTTGTTTGGGTCCATTGAACTTTTATCCTACAATGAGAATTTTCTCCATCAGTGGAAGTGATCTCTCAGTGACTCAGGGTCACTGAATGGCTTGATGAGCAGGAATGACACTTTTGGGGAAATTTGGGACAGATTCTTTAAGACAGTGCTCTCTGTCACCATGAAAAAAAAAAAACACAAAATGGAGGAAAAAGAATAAATAATGCAAAGTTTTTCTTTTAACACCGTTTTTTTGTTTGTTTGTTAACTTATCCGATTCTTTTCCATTTGTGGTGCAAAATCCTCAAACCACAAACCAACTCAGAATTTGGTTAAATAAAATACCAAAAATCAGAAAAGATGTCTCAAATCCTTTAATCAGGACTCCAAATGATTCTTAATAAAATACAACTGGCTTATAAAGTTTATCACAGTTTTTACAGTATCCAAAGTGTACGTCTGAAATTAGATTGCAGAGGAATGACAAGGTAAAGGCAAGAAGCCAGTTAAATAGTGTGCTAAGGAAAATATCTCCTGATACTACAACAATATCAGTTTGATATTAGCATTACCAAAAAAAGCAAGTCAGCGGTCTAGCAAAAAGAATCTCTCACCTCATTCTTTTAAACACTTAAATATACATATTTCTGTAAAAAAAAACAAAAACTCAATACATAAGTTTTGTTTACAAGTGCACCTGGAGGAAGAACAAACAAACATTTATATCCATTTGCATCCAATGTCGTCCTTGTTTTAAGGTCTACCTGAATGGCAAATCTTAAAGACCGTCTCCAAGACTGTCAAATTTGAATCCCCTTTAAAATCATCCATCACATCAAAGTCCAGTGGCTGTATCAAAGGGGACGCAAGCTGGATTTTGACCTCTCGGGACCACAGCTTTTACACTCATGCGTCGAGTAAGCTTAAGGGTGAGGCTCATCTTCTGTCTTTAAAGGGACTTGGGTTGAATTTCCGCTCTGGGTTTGACGTCATCGTTTCTACTGACGGGTCCCAGGGGGAAGGGTGAGGCTGGCCATCAGGTCGTGAACAGATGCAAATATGGTGCACTCGCCTGGGAGGAAAAGAATACAGTCAGTGTTAGCAAAGCTGTTTTACATCTAATTAGAATACTCAGTTGGAAAAGGTTTAGGTACAGCAAATTATTCAGTGCTCGTCGGCTGAGGGAGGGCAGAGTCTCACCCTGTCTGGCAGGATGCAGCTCATTGAACCTCTTGAGGATATTAGACACCATGAGTGCTGCGGCTCCAGAGGAGCTGTGCTGTCTGGGTATGTCAGCCTGCTGAGTGAGGCCTGTGGCCATGTCGTACACAATGGGTACGATAATGGTCACTGGTTCCTGGGGTACCGGGATGCGCTGGGTCAGCTGCAGCTGTGGGACAAAACAGACCAAATACAAAGGGTGAGGTGGCATCAACAAATTCGTGTACATGTTTTTTTTTTCTTTTTTCCATCAAATGAAAATGAAGTACATGTTTCAAAAAGGTAAAGCGCTGCAGTGACTTACAAAGAAAAGCATTTTAGATTTGAGCACCACAGCAATGGTTCCAGGAGGAGCGATGGGTGGAGCGCTGGGGGGGATGGTGAGGCAGAACTGGACATTCCACTTCAGCTGTGCAGCCTGGTCAGGGAACTGCAGGAGAAGAAAAGGCTTATTCATGCATTACCTTTCAAACGCAAAGACTATTAAGAGGGGGTTAGGGGGGGTCCAAATGTGCAACAACACTCCATATATAAGAAGTTGCTCACCAATTCAAGCTTCATGATGCGCACACAATCTCTAAGGATATTAGTGGGTGCGCCCAGCAGCTTAGTGAAGGCATTCAGAGTGTTGTACTTAAAGGGAGGACCAGCAACCTAGAAGGGAGGACAGCAGTAGATGGATTAATGATCACAACATGGGTGCTGGTGTCTGTTACTAGCACCCATGTTGTGATAGCAAGGGATTTCTACCCATTTTTATGATCAATTCAGAAAAAATAAATAAATAAAAACATGAAGACTTACACGGGTCTCAAAGAACCTCTCCAGCACCTGAAGTTCTTCCTGGGACCAGGGACCTGTGTTTTCTGGAGTGACTTTGAGCTGCAGTGTCTGGTAGTTATTTGGGTTGAGAGCCACACGGCACTTGAGCACTTCAGTTTTAAACATGATCACCCCCGGCTCGTTAGAGTTCACGATAGTTAACTGGAGGAGAGGAAAGATGACACAATGATTACTGAACTGGGGAAGGGAAAAAAACCAAACAAAAACAAAAAAGCCAATCGGGCAGTTGGTGAATTTGCATATACAGACTTCTTATAGCCAACATGACTGAATTCATATTTCAGTTTAGTCTTTCACGTGATATACTATATTTAAGGATGTTTAATCTATTACAATCCTTTAGGTATACCTAAACACTTTATAGAAAATGTTAATTTAACATAAAGACTTGACATGAATGAAAAACATAAGACTCATGTTAATCTATAAAATGAAAATGATCCAATTACAACTGAGAAAACTCATGTTGGCTGCACAGTGCAGAACAGATGATATCATTTAGGAAATGAAAGACAACAGACTGATTTTTGGCTCTGCTCGTCACTCACATTGGCTTCCTGCTGGATGATCCTCTGTAGGTGCCGTCTCATAATAACTGAACCCAAAAAGCGCTCCAGAGGTGAGCAGAGGTAGCTTCCTGCCAGGCCGGGCACATGGCAGGGAGTGGGGGAGGGGAGCAGAAGCACATGCAAGGCATTGTGGGTGAGGATAGTAGGAATGGAGGCAGCCCAGGGGCGCTGAGGTAGCTTGCGGGGTGGAGGCATACTGGTAGGCATGACTTGTGAACCTAAATCAAAGACAGAGACACATGTTAAAAAAGTTAAAAAAAATATATATATGTAAAATATATTTAAACTCTAATATTACGAAGTGTTTGTCTTTAAATACAAGGATACAGAGACAATGTGAGGCAGTACTTACTGGACCCGGCACGTGGAGAATTTGGGTCAGGAATGGGTGAATTCAACGAAGGGTTGCCAGGGGACATACCGTGGATCCTTGCCCCAGGAGAAGGCCCTGAGACCTGGGGTGAACCTGGCCACGTGGTCCTATTGCTGGGAGACACCATGGCATATGGAGAGCTGGGGTCTAAAACACCTAGGTTAAAGGAGAGTCAGTCATCACCAACACATTAACACTTCTCATACAACAATAAACATAATCAGATAAATGATAAATAAACCACTGTGTGCCCGTGCTGTGTAGACCATTTGTCATATGCCTGTTAATGTCTGCAGCCTAGAAAAGATATTCAGTCCAGCCCGCTCCAGCCCATGCCCAGCAGAACAAAATTACTACCAGGCCAGTATTTATCCTGCTGCTTACCGTGGGGACTGGCAAAGCTGGTCTGGCCCATGGCTATGCCCAAAGAAGACGGGGACGGGGTTGGCCCGAAAGGAGAGGGTGCCCTTAGAGCTCCACTAGGGGAGCCAGAGGCATGGATGTTCCCTGCACACATCCGCACAACACACACACGCACACACATCAAAGGGCTCATCAGACTAAAGATGACAAGTACTCTTTACACACACTCACTCCATGTGCACACAAGCTAAAGCTGGGCGGAAGGGCTGTAGTCTCTGGCTGGCGGGCTGAGATGGAGGGGAATGGAAGGAGCATGACTAAACGCATGCTTTGTTCCCTTTTGGCTGCGAGGTGTGCATGTTGCAAGAGAAACAACTGATCGCATGGTTTCACAAAATTAAAATGGGCACACATGGTTGCGCAATCGCATTCTTTTGGCATAATTTGCTATTGCAACAAATGCATAAGTCAGCGGGGTGGCTGATGACACGATGTGTGGTGAGAAAACAATGCTGTATGGCAACTTAACAAGCTTATATGACACAAACACTTTACTGCGACATTCACACAGGCACAATTAAGCAATCAGAGTACAATAGGTCCAAATACCTGGTGATGGGGTGGGCATCATGGATGGTGAGGGAGTAACGTTAGCATAATAATTGGGTGGCGGTGAAGTTAGAGGAGGATATACTCCTCCCGGACCACCTCTCATAGTCTGTGGTTGTGGTTGAGGCTGCAACTGGTTCATAAGACTGTCCATAACATCTACACCCACAGGTGAAGGCGGGTTGTCATCTTCATTGACCGATCGCCTGCGAGCATCCTGATTGCTGTCTACAAACATGTTTAGGAATGTCTAGAAATAAGAGAGAGAATAAATTAAGAAGTAAGTACCTGTACACTGAATTGGATCCATTTTAATGTCTCAATCTATTTTAAAGTCATTCAACATCTGGGAAACTGGCTTATTTGTGTGCTTGACAAGAGTCAGACAAAAACAGTGATAGTTCAGCCTTTCCCTGCAGCAGAGCTGGACTGGGCATCCTTTTCTCTAGTCTTTACAGTAAGGAAAGCTAATATGGTCCAGGAAGTGGTTTAATATTTAGCACCCAATATTTAGTGTCCTTTCAAGAGGTCACAATGCTTGTAATGACAGCTTCAAGTGTAATGACTTTTTGTGTGGAAGTTCAAATAATAATTTAAGCTTAAAGGACTTCTGCTGCATATTGTCTGTTACATTATTACTGTGCCAGTGTGTCTGTCATACCTTTAATCCTGGAGCAGGATAAAAGCCCTCTACAATCTTAGTGTTGTCAAAGAGACTGTAGGCTCCATCTCGGATAGCAACCACTCCGCGGCTTCGGCAGTAGATGTCGATGCAGTACATGTTTCGGAACGCCAGTCGGATATGTGTGGGTGACTGGGGCAGGATGGAGAAGCACTGGTAGGCAGTGTTGGTGCGCTGGGTGAGGCCCAACATGGGCACCGTAGGTAGCTTGTTGATTGCATTCAGAGGAGCCTGTGTGTCTGAAAGGACCTGGAGAGAAAGAAAATGTAAAAATTAAAAACATTTTTTCATTTAAACAAAAAGCAAATACATTAATTTCAGGTAATTATTCATTCGCCGCCACTCGCAAAATTCAGTTCCTCACACGTAAAATCAGGACACAAAGCAAGTATTACACTGACGAGAGTGTCTACTTGGCTTGTGCTGCAGAAGGTTTCACTTTCACCAGCAGCTCTGCTCTCAAACCTGAATTCTCCTCATCAATGACTCTCACCTGACAGTTTGAGGGGCATCGCTCAAAAAGGGAAAGGAACTAGTGTGAGTGGTCACTTTCAAAGTAAGTGTTCTCTGATTGGCAGGCTGAGTTTTAACTGCTAAATTCAGTTACACCATGTCAGCAACGTCGGCACTGTTTTATCCAGTATAGTTACAGTTACAATTTGGTAAATAAAGTTTGGAGAATCAACGGCTGTTTTTTTTTTAAAGGTGTATCAGCCAAAGTACTGAAAACTAGCAGTGGATTACTTTAAGAAATCTTAAAAAAATAAATAAATTAGAGGATCCTAAGGCACATTTTGAAGTAGCCCCATCCAGTCACAGTACATGCAGTTACCTTCCTGAAGACTGGGCAACTTTTTGGCTGTTAATCTAAAATCCTAGATACTGATGCACCCTTACTCTCCGGATCCTCAGTTTCTGTTCTTTTTTTTAATTAAATATAATAAAGTGCGAGATATTGTACTACAGCCTAATGGTTCAGGAGTGTGGAGGCTTCTCGCACAGATCTTTTAACTTGAATACAATTCCATAAGCAAAGCAGTGTCACAGTGGGCAGTGTGGGTTTGGATTTTAATTGGGTACGACTGATAGAAGAAATAAATAAGGTTCAGTCTGATGTATTTCTCCTCCACCTGGACTAAACGCACAGCTGGGTAAAGCACTGCAACTCAACGGCACCACAGTGCTGCATGTAATACGACACTGCTGCATTCACTAAGCCACACCCAGTGTTTGAAGCAATCCAATCACATCCTTTTGATTTTATTTAATTTCAAATCGTCCCTTATTCCAGCTCCAAAAAGTGCATGTGTTCATTCCGTGGTTACATTTTGTAGCTGGGTCACAGTGTACCTGTAGCAGCTGCATCACTTGTGGGTTTTTGTTGAACATCTCCTGAAGCTGATGGAGGATGATATTATGGCAGTTGGAGCAGCCAGAGTTAGGCCCCACAGTTCCCAGGGCGAGGTGGAAACGCTGAGTGCTGGAGTTCCACTGGATGGTGACAGAGCTGCCCTTGGTGGTGCCGTAGCACAGCACCAGCTTACGGTAGTTATACAGCCGCACCTCTGAGAAGGTACTCAAATGAGATGGCATCTCTAGAGAGGGGGGGGGGGGGGATCATAATGTGCAGCTACGTTAAACAGGTGTACATGTGACAATACAAATCTGGGATTTACTTTTCGGAAAAAAACATGCACTCACCTGGCAGTGCACGAGAGAAGGTGAGGACACACTGGTAGAGCTGACTAATGGCATTCCAGTCATTAAGGAACATCTCAACCACTTTCCGCCCGCCCACTGGCTCCGACAGAGGGTTCTCATAGGTCAGATACACGTGTCGCGTGGAGGCTAATACAGCAAAAAAGATGGGGTTGTTTAGAAGCTGGTATATGAAGAAAATACAAATTCCTTGCTCTCAAACACTAAACACATTTTATTCTTTTTTGCTCCAGTTTAGAGCCTTTTATAGAGTTACAGCTGGTGTCTTTGCCATCTAATTTGGACACAACATCCATAAAAATACTAACACTACAGTTGTTTCAAGACTAAATCAAAGTATATAAATAAGACTTTGTAAATGCTGTGCACCTTGCTCCTTACTATGGGTGCTGTTAAGAGGACAGTTGGCCAGCACCAGTTCAGCCACCCAGGTTCTGTTGTTCCTGCCCTGCAGCCGGAAGGTGCAGTCCAGTAGGGAACGCTCTAAAGCTCTCCTGGTCTCCTCTCCTACACCTTTACAGGGAGGAATCCTGTAAAAGAAAGCCCAATAAACCGTGGAGTCACTGTGGAGTTTTCACTTTTCCTACAGTTTATAACACTTTAATTAAAATAAATTGTGTCAATATGTGTCTCTATGTTTGTGACTCTATTATAATTACTTTATTAGACGTATTGCATGACTGCTGCCATCTCCTTCCACTTGGACGCCCTGATTTGGAATCTCCATGTTGGACATCTAAAAGGCAGAGAAAGGGATCCAGCATCAACCAGAAAACACTAAACTGGGCTTGTCTAATCACCACATGTGGGAATGATTCAAAGTATCCAAGCACTCTGAAGTACCTCTGCTCTAAGGCCAATAAAAGGCATGTTGATATCACACATTGCAACTAGGTGAGCCAGCTCTTTGTTGAAGGCACACATTTCTCCAGACCGCTTAGGCTTCTTTGGCTCTGATTCCCCTTGGTCTCCAACAATCTACAGAATAACAGAAACAAAAAAATAAATAAATAGCCCACACTGAAAGGACATAATTGCGGTTTTAAGTGTCCAACTGACCACAAATGTTTTTCCCTAGCAATACCATGCCACACATAAGAAAATGAGTGTGTGAGTGGGTGATGAAAGCCGTCTGTGCAGCTACCTTTCTCTTAGTCCCAGGCTGAGCCCCTCTCCCTGTTGTCGAGTCCTGCACAAGGTGCTCTAGATTGGGTTTGAAATGCTGCAGAAGCTGCGCACACATCGGTCCATCATCTCCTTCCAGCTGAGACACTGCCAGGAAAGAGTACTTGTACTGCAACGCTGTGGGAGTGCTAGGCACTTCAAGCATCTCCACTATCTAAAAACAAAACAAACAAACAAAAAAAACAGATGTGAGGAAAAGATTCAGAGTTGGAAGGAGGACATAAAAATCTAAGTAACAGAGTTGTTCGAGCTCAACGTTTGTCGGTAATGTACTGGCTGAAAAACTCACTATGTAGTACTGCGGTAGCCGCGTGAGCTTGATGAAGAGCCTGTGTTTTGACAGGCTGCTGATGGGGTGAGAAGCTGAGTTGGAGAGGTGAAGGACATCGGTGCACACAGTGGGAAGGTGTTTCACAGACTGCCGGCAGCGCTGCTCTCCCAACCAGAACCTGGACAGAAAGAAAGAAAGAGTCAGTCTTCATGAGAGCTGAGTTGCAGAAACTGATACTCACTGACCAATCACTGTTCACTCGTGCAAGACTCACAACACAGACAATTCATCTCAACACCCATCATCCCACCTGCTGAGCCAAGTGTTGCTACTGACTGCAATTAGTCAATTCTGACAAGCTACAGGCAGGCGTCAGACTCCATCTCCTACTACTGACTCCTTTGTGCATCTGCTTCTTTAATGTGTGCTAACAACACTTTGTTCTGTTAGCTGTAAAGATATACTGCTCTGACTTGTATCTCTATTTGATGTGGACTTACTTCAGTTGCTGAAGCCACGAGATGATGCGCTTCATATCATCGTTGATGGTCTTTTCAATGTCATCCAATATGGACTGATCTATAGAGAGAGAGAGAGAGACAAAGCACACCTAGGGTTTTATCTTCAACAAAGGGTTTTACAGTGTAGGCTCATTCAAATAATGTGATCCACATTACCATTAAATAAATACATGTTCCTATTGTAACACAACACAAACACAAGCTTACCTAACCCATACAGCATTGGCTGGAACATGCCCGAGTGCAGGTCTACGAAAATGTGTAGACACTCTGAGCGGCCGCAGGGCTCAAGTATTGGAATAACAAGTGTAGGTAAAGCAGTCTCGATGAATGCTGAAATAAACAAACAAACATTTAAGTGTGCGTCTTTTCACTGCAAATGACTGGTTGCAGATACTAGCTGACAGAAGGAGAATGTAGGATGCGTGAACGACAACCTCTCTAAGCTGAGTGAGTTTTTTTTAACTCATGACCACAAAAACTCATCAGTCTTATCTGCAGCCTGCTGATTAAGTATGGCTGCAGTTGATAGAAGGAAACAGAAGTTTGAAAGGCTTTGCTAAATAAACATGTTTGAAGGGATTAAAAATAAATAAATAAATAAAAAATGAGGAGTGGATGCATACAGTTGTCGCTGGGATTGCTGGTCTTTAGAATTGCCTTCAGTTCCTGCAGCTTCTGATGTGACTGGGCATGCACACTGTCAATCAAAAGCTTCTCCACTGACAGGTGATCAATCTAAAATGTAAAAAAAAAAAAAAAAAAAAAAAAGTAGAGAGGGGGAAAAGTTATACTAAACTGGAAGGTAATTGTAGTGTAAAACAGTGAAAATACTGATATTTGTGTGCATTTCACCTTCATTGCTCTGTCCATTAATTTGGAGTCACAGACAGGGAGAGGGGGCTCATGAGAAATTTGTAATGGCTTCGATCCATCTGATTCGTCAATCCTGATAGTGACCTTATGCACTGACGCTGTACCCGTTTTCCTACCCAAAACCTGCTGACTGGAGAAACAGTAACAAAAAAAATCAGCTTCAGCCTCTCTCTGTGTTACTGTTCATGTGTTCATGCATGTGAGGGCCGGTTATAAGCTCTTACTTCCAAACAGAGAGTGTGAGGTATTTCGCTGGCACGTATCTCTCCTCCTGCACCAGGTCTCCCCAGCGCTCTCTGATCAGCATCAGAGTCTGAGAGTGGAGCACTTCTAGCTGTAGCGACAAACAGAAGGAGTCTGGCAACAATGAGGTTAAAGAAAACACACCGTGGGAAAATACCGGGCCAGGTGGGTAGAGGTAGAGTGATGTACCCATCTTCCCATTAAAATTCAAAACACACAGTCCAGTAGTAAAAGAGGTATCTGTGCCTCATACAGACTGCTCTTTGACATGCTGGGGGGAAAAGGCGGAGCAGAGATGTACTGATTAGCATTGTGATAAGCACAGTTGTGCTCAGCTCGCATGCTTGATTAAGGACTCTGATTAAAGTGCGAATGCTGCTCACTAACAGTTTTTTTTTTACCTCTCTCTGCATTTAAGCTACACTTAACCAAAGACTTACAACTGTCTGATACATGGGAACAAATCGGCACCATTACAAGATATCATCTACACATATGCTCGCTCAAGTGATTTTGAGGTTGACAACATAATACTTGTATTTTGCAGAAAACTGAACAAAGAAAAGCCCACATCTCTCAGGGAGGTTAAAATACTGAAGCACCTGACCTGGATGGGTGACCTCGTTATAGTCAGAACAGTGCTGCTCTTTCCTTGTCATTAACAAAAGGCTGTTTTAGTGAAGGGGGGACTACACAGGATTCACTCCTGCAGCTGTGTTTCTCATTGGAATTCTACACTCATCTGCTTGACCGGTCAATACTCTATATGCTCCGACACACACTCCCGCCCTACTGCAGCAGTTGAGAGCAGACTGGGATAAAAGCCAAGTGGATGCAGGCAGGACATACAGAAAATGTGTTTGTGTGTGTATGTGTAAATGTGCATGTGTATGGTTAAATACAAAGGAAAAAAAGGATACGCAAGCAGTTGTACATGTCTTGAAGAGGTTTTTCATCAGCACAGAGACGTGCCTGGACCAACTCGTGGATGAAGTTCACCTGCAAACTGTGAACCAAGGCTCGGCCATCTGTTACAATAGAGCGGGAAGGGGGATGTGACAGAAAGACAAACCAGTTGAGTGCATTAGCACTCGAGTACATTATCAATCAGTTTGTGTCGGAGTGAGTGAGTGCCCCCCTGCCCCTTTACCTCCAGTTTCTTTGTCCTCCACCAGAATATCTAACTTCAGCAGCCTCCAGGGAATATCAGGGTCATCCCCCATCACGGTCAAGGTGGCCTCGAACTCTCCTTCCACACGAAACTTTACGCGCCCATTAGCTACATAAACACACACACACACACACAAGATCTTTTCAGCACAGATGAAAATAATCTGATTAAGACATGAGAATGGTGCCAGTTAAAACACCACACTAGGGGTTTAGACAAACTGCTTACCGACTGTGAGATTTGCTAGCTGCGGTGGCAAGTCTGTGGTGACAAGGCGGTGTCGTAGAATCTGATTAAGCTGGTTCAGTGTGGTCTGCTTCTCTGCCTTGGTGATGGGGTCTGGAGGAATGATCTTATCCTAAGCAAATAGACACAGAAACAGTTGAGCTCACATACCAAAAAGCTTCAAGAGAGCAAGTTTTAGCTACATCTATCATTTCATACAGGGAAAGAAGTCCAAGACTTACTCTTATGCAGGTGGGCAGACGTGGGTACGACCCAGTGGTGAGCACATCGATGGCAAAGGGGATGGCAAAGCTGGGCAAACGAGCATGCACCAGGGCCTCTCTGGCCAGTGATGCCAGTCTATCAGCTGTGTCTACAAACAAGATGGTCTGCTGGTCCAGGAAGCTGGAGATCATCTGTTACCATGGAGAGTTCAGCATAACTTAATTTAGTGCTCTGATGACCAGAATGAATGTTAATAATAATGTTACTAATCCACACACACAACATACCGCACACTTCTCCACTTTCCCTGCATTGCTTGCCCACTTCACCAGCGCCAGGAGACGGACAAACAGCTGCCTAGTCCGGCTGGCGAACTGAACGATTTCGATTTTCCTAAGGGGGGAACAGCAGTCTTTTGTTATGGGTTTTAAAATATGACACAGTAACTGAATGTGTGAGTGGATAAAGGAGAATGAATGAATGAAATGTGAGAAAACAAACATACCTCTCCATGTCTGTTTTTCTGGGCAGCCTGGAAGAGCAACAAAAGATCTTTAAGCATCATTTATTAAGCTCTTGAACTCAAGATCTATGTCCTGTCAAATTATCAAATTATGTATCCTTGCTCTTTACAACGAAAACATTATTCATAATAGTATTTCGGTCAAAGGGTACTAATATATTAACTCTATGGGAGCAATCAGATATTCATCTCCAAACATAATCACCGATCCTGGCTCTATATTCATATAGCCATGTGTTGTTTACATGTACGCCCCCTAACATATCAGCAGTTACCTGTGCTGCTGTGCTAATCTTGTATACTGTTAAAGCTTTTTGCTCCTTTGAATCTAAATATAAAACTGATTGTCCCAGTTTGATGAGCCTGCTAGGCTTTCTTTTGGCATCTGGAAGACGAACATCCTAACAGTTTACTCAAGTTAGAAGGTTAGCCCGCCAGGTCAACATCACTTAGCTCTGAGGCCTGCAGCAGTAAATGCTACTCACAGTTCCGCCAGTGTGGTGATTTCCTGGTAGGTCCTTTGGAGAAGAAACTCAATAAGCATGCTGAGTCGGACCCCCGGTGTACCCGGGGCACCGAGCGGTGGTGCCTGTGGACCCGAAACAATCATACCTCCGACGTGAACGAGCGGCCCGTCTGAGCCGATCTGCACCGGAGCCATTTTACAATGACGAGACAGACTCGTTAGCTACGCCGAAGCCAGCGCAGCTACACCAAACTGCTGTAGCAGCTAACTGCTTCAGAAAAGACGCTTTTCTGTCCCTCAAAATGTCCTTGCCCAGATGAGGTTACGGACTTGTTTTTCTTGTCCAGAAGAAAACTCAACAAATAGACAAAATTTGGTAACTCATTATAGAGAACAGTTAGTGCTGTTCGGCCGCCATCTTTTCTGTCGGGTCTGATCGCCTAAAAGGCGGTCGGACAGAAAACCCAGACAAGAGCTTAGAGGAACGACAAACAGGGACACCGCACAGTCTATGTGTTTGTTTCCAGAGCAAAAGCACGAGTTTGACATCTGTTACAATACTATGAAAACTGTGCACAATGTTCCGTGTTAACAGGCTCAGCTTGAAAGCAATTCTTTGTCTCAAATTATTATAATTAATAATAATAATAAAATATTAATGACAACGAAACGCATTCTGAACAAGTCTCCCTTTTCTGTTTCCGACAAATTCTACTAAAACAACGCTGTTTAATACTACTCATTTAACCTATTAAACTCGTAATATCTGATTTATAAATAGAGTCTTCCTAATATCTATTACATGAACTTGATCTGTCAATAGCTTATTTATAGCTGTAATGCCAAAATTATTCTGCTCAATTCTCCTTGTTTACACCCCTCAGAAATATACATATATTTATATAACCTACATAATCTCATATTTATAAATGTATTTATATATTCTACGTTATGAACATTTCACAGTCTTTAAATGTTTTAGGTAATGTGCAATATTCTCCTGTTTAACTCTAAATGTTTACATATCCAGATGTTTATATAATCACCATTTTTCTGTACATTCCATAGTCTGCAGATGTGCTAGTGTGCAATGTCCTCATTTACAGTCTTATTGTTTACATCCTTTAAACACAAAAGCACTTTTATACATATGTACGCATATGCAGTATAGGTGTATCTGTTATCTCCATGTCGTTGTTGTTCCTACATCTTCATATAAAATGTTGGTCCAGGATCAAGGTTACAACTGACCAATCATGTTGTTGTGATGTCATAGCTTTGAAATGTGGTGGGAAAATTAAAAAAAGAAAGAAGCTTTGTTTACATAAAACTATCTTCTGAAACAAAATGTACAAAATTTAAAGCGTTTTATTTATCAATGTATGCAATTTAACAAATATATTATCAATTTGCTGTTAGCCAAATTTAGGTTAATCCTGTAGCGTTTCTAGTTTTTAATAGCATTAGCTTACTTCTTGGCTAATGCTAACCGAATGCCCAGACAAACAACAATGCTGTGATGAAGTAGGAACAACATCAGGGGATATCTGATCATATAATTGTATATGGATAATATACTTGTGTGTGTTATACTTATAAACATTTTATAAATGTCAGTATATTTATCTGTTCTTCTATTTTGTGCACCATCTAATTGAGTATAACTGTTATTTATACTCTCTGACATGCATACAGCCCCTATATAAATTAACGGTCACCAAAATTTGTATCCACAATGACGTTTTCTTTAACTCATCACTAAATACAGAAAAAAGAATCTGAAAAAGTTGGATCACATATTTAATATACTCTGTTCTATTTTGCAATTTAGTCTGTTTGTTTATAACAAACAGGTAGCACTGTATGAGCACTCTGCATCAAAGTTTGAGGTGCATATGCATGTAGCTATTGAACCTTATATGCCTTACCCCTTGCATTAAGCCACACACAGACAATTTACATATAAAGCGCACAAATGTTATCAGGTGAGTCTTCAAGACGCCTTGTCTGTGAAAGCCAGCTTAAACAGCAGTGAAGCAGTCACGTTGGAGGTGGGGTCATTTCAGCTGTTTCGTGCTTTGATTTCTGTGTTTTCTCTCAACACCTTCCTGTAGTTGTCAACACATCTTCCATCACTTGGCCTGTACAGCATGATAAAAAAAATGACCCCCCCCCCCTTTTTTTTCAGTTAGTGCATACAGCTACACAGTCAAGCTGCCATGGCAACCATGCCCTGCTGAACTGCTTTTACCCCTCACTGCTGCTTACAGCTATATTGATAATTGTATATTTTTTATCAGCTGTCTCTGTAATTTACTGTTACCTCTCCCCACCTACTTGCATCTACATCTCTCTTACCAGGACCTCTTTTGCATGCAGCACCAGTGTGGTCAGAATGCTGCATTAGTGCACACTGATAAAACAGAAAGAAGTGTGCTGTTGATCAAATTGGAAACAAACCTGTGAGATTTGTTTGCTGTTTTAGTTAAGATGTTAACAAGGTTGACCCTCACCATGGAAAAATACCATGCGGTGCTTGTTTGAAGTATATCTTGCTATCCCATTATTGGCACTCGAATGGCAACAGTAAAACTGTGACGAATGTGGTGCTTATATTGATAAATTAATTTGTTTATTCAAATTACTATCCTGCATATCCGAGGCTAACATTTTAAAATGATAAGTTCAAGCAAGAAACCTTTCTATTGCCTGCAACTGTTGCTTTTATGATTTTACACTGTAATATTGCTGTAATATAACTTTTACTTATGTGAGGGATCTGAATTCTTCTTCTAAATTTGTAATTTTCCATCTCTCATGCTATTTAACGTGACACCATGTGTACTGGGGTGGAGGTAATCAGAGGATTCATTGGCTGGTCTGCTGCCTTGACCTTTGAAAGACTGGCCAGATAATTAAACAGCCATATTGTTATTAGACCAAGGGTTTAAAGATGACATTTCAACAAATGTAATCCCTGTTTTGCTCACAATGCGGGCTGTTAACTTATACACAATCAAGCTTCATTCTTCAGTGGAGCTTTCACCAGAAATCTTGTCTTGTGCTAATGTGTTGTTCACGTACACATTACGATGCAGGGCACTGTAAAGGTGTATGAAAAAACCTGTTCAGTGTTTTGCAACTCAATTTTCAGTCCTGTATTAATTTCTGATTTTTTGTTTAAATTTCCTTCAGACTCCTTTTCACTGATTCTTGGTCCCTACCATTGCCATAACATTTAAAAGATCCTGGAACCAGTCCTGAATATACTTTAATATATGAAGTGTGCATTTGCAAAAATGTTTCTTGATTTGAATTCTCTTTAGTCACAGTGTACTGTGCATAAGTCTTGAGCCACTCCACATATTGTCCTTCCAAAAAGCCAGACTTTCTTGTCATTTTTAAAGTTGTCTTAAGCAATAGTTCTCCAGGCATTCTGAAAGCCTTTCAATGTTTGTAGTTCTAAAACTTGCCATATCTAAGCTTGCTATGCAGTGCGTCCTTCAAAAAATCTGGGGAAAATGGACAAGTGGAGTACAAAAGAAGAAGTGGCAGGCCTAAAAATATCTAAGAAAAAGATCCAGCAAAGATCTGACACAGGGCGTGAGAGATGCATCTGACCTTTCAGTTGATCTGTCTACTGTTTATTGAAGCCTCATGAGAAATGATCTCAGTTTATGTGTGGCTATCAAGAAGCCATTCTTCATGAATGGAAACAGGAAGAAAAATTACACTACAACTGGAAATCAGTGGCAGTGGGTCGTATGCAGCGATGAATCCAAATGTGAAATTTTTGCTTGAACTCATCACCAGTATGTACAGAAGACGTCAGGAGAGACTGAGTGTCTACAGCCAACTGTAAAACAGGGTGGAGGCTCTGTCGCGGTTTGGGGACTGCATTTTAGCCAGTGTGCTTAAAGAGCTTGTTGCAATTGATGGAATAATGAAGAAAAGTACTATTACATTTTGATCCACCATGCAATATCATCTGGAAAGCATCTAATTGGCTTAATTTTTCAACATGACAGTGATCCCAAACACGCTCCCAATGCAGTAAAAGCATACCTAGATAGACAAAAGCACAACAGAACACTATCAGACCTCAACAGTTTTGAAGCAGTGTGGGATCATCTTGACAGAGAACAGAAGAAAAGGCAGTTAGCATCTAAAAAAGAGCTTTGAATGTCCTTCAAGATGCCTGAAGAACTATTCCCGAAGTAGTCTTTGGGACTGGGTCTCCAGAAAAGACAGAAATGACATGAAAGCTTGCCTTAGACAGTTCAGACTGTGTCGAAGAATAAAAGTGATCATACCAAATATTGACTTTCAAGCTTGTTAGAACTGAACAAACCGTGAAGAATCTAAAGAAATGAGGGGTGGTTCAAGACTTTTGCACAGTACTGTACCTTCTTTGGTAAGTGCTTAAGTTTGAATTTGCTCGCATTCTGTTATTTATTATCATTACTTTTTAATTGATGACCACCCCAAGCGATAGGAGGCGATATAGTCAAGTGCATCGTGCCGCTCGGCTTTTTTCCGCCTGGTTTTGTTCAAACTATGGATCGGATATCAATGTCGGAGCTGGAGTGAGTTATCAGAACCGAGAAGGGGTTTTATTCGCTTTCCATTCAGCGGGTGTTGTGTTAGCTGAGCTGTGCTCGGTTGTGGTGCAAACTAGCTCACAGACATCGCTGACTGTTGGAGTTCACACAGTCGTCTAGTCTGTTTTAGTGAGCTGCATTTGTGTCCGACTGCGCTTCCGCCATGTTGAACTGAATCAAGTTGTGACTGACTGCTGGGACCGAAGTGACAAGCCCCAGAAATCGGACTAGATAGAGTTAGGGGGGCTGTTACCGCGCCGGTGACGCAGGAAAAACACCCAGAAGCAGAGGAAAAAAAACGTAGGAATTAGATCATTCTAGTAACAGGTTTGTGTCCTGTGAAACTGTCACTGATATAGGCCACGTTTATGTAATACACGACGACACCATCGTTCAAGGCTGGACGTAGCCCGTGAATAGAGGGGAAGTCATATCAAATTCCTGGTGAGTTGTTAGCCAACTAGCTCGCTGTGCTGGCTGGTGATTGTTAGCTGGCTACTGCTAGTACTAGCGTCAGCTGTTGGGTGTATGAAAGGTAACATTATAGCATTTTGGGTTGTTGGTGTTATTCACTTGCTGATGGAGTTTTCTCTGTTAGCTACTGCTTACTGAATCTTTGACAATGTCAATGCGAATAAATTGCAATTCATAGTCCTGACAGTACGTGCAGGCTGCCTAGCTCGTCCCGCTAGATTCACTGAAGTCAAGCTAGCGCTAGCTACCTGCAAATGGTCCTGTTTAAAGACTGAGAAGGAACATTTCCTTTAAACGTCTAATGTTTACATGTTGGCGAAATTTAAATTTCATCCACCCAGAGTTGTTAATTGTTTTATTACAGCGGCTTTATCAAAACTATATTGCAGCTAACCTCTTCTATAACCCGGGCCTCTGATATGTTATTTTCAGTTTGTTTTAGCTAAGTTAGAACTTAGCGTTAGGCGATACGGGTCAGAACAGTGAGTTAAATTTCAGGAAATAGACGCCTCCACTGTCACTGACATTTTATGCGTTATCCCAGAAAGCTAAAATGGCCACGAAGTGGCATTGGGTTGAATAGGAAAATTATAATTTTATGGGTTGAACACTAATTACTTGTCGAGTCATCTCAGCAAGCCGCTTGTCAAAACAGAAAGGTTAGCTACGGTGAATACATTTACTTAAACAGAAGCTAACGGCTGGCTAACATTAACTGTTTAGATTACTTCTTATTAGCTCGACTAATGTACTTTGCAAATGGCGTTATGGTAACACAGATGGTCGACAGTAGTGAGGAGAAACGCGATATTCTCTCAGTATTGGTTTTAGCTATTTAACCAAATTCTCTACGTATTTAGGTGCATCGGCTATGCAGCAGAGGTTTGCAGGGCAACTATAACGTCAGGCCTGAGCGAATGATGAGGCCTGTGTGTCTCAGCGCAGTGGGCTTTGGACGACCAGGCCTTCACTGCTGTGCTGTCTGGGCGGATCGCCTTGCAGGCTAACCATCGTTAGTTGCCGCAGCTAGCTAGCAGCCAGGGTTATTAACTAACTAGACCACCAGCTGTTAGTAGTAGTTGACGGCGCTAGTTTGCAACGACAGTTACGTAATGTCACCGTTTGCTTCATCTGCATCTGGGCTGTGTGTCATTTTGAAGATATTCCATCATAGAGCATATGACATTACATGATCGATTTACCCGTTAATAATGTCGCTAAATAACACTATTATTTCAAAGCCGGGCGCTCCAAAAGGCCCCAGTTGCACCTAGCATAGAGAGCTAGCGTTAGTTATGGCTGTTGTTAAATTTGTATATCACTTTGTTGACTGTGGTTAAAAAACAAACAAAACATGATAGTATGTTTTTTTTTTTTCTTCGTGCGTCATGAAAGTAACCCACCCGTCCCCGTTTTGGCAGATAGTTAGCTAATGGCTGGCTTTACAGATAGCACACTTGGCTAAATGCTGTGACATTTAGTTCCCTGCAAGCTAAAGATACTCCTAAGGTTTGGCCTTTATTAATAACTGTTATGGACTGCATGTTATGCTACCTGCTGCACCATCAAAATGTTGGTGGTGCAGCAGGTAGCATGTAAAGTGGAATTTGTGCTAGTTTCACCTCTGTTAAACCAATAAATATTAAATCAGCTATTTTTTCACACCCATGTTAACTTGCTTTCAGGTAGTTAGTATGATACAAGGGAGCAGAACAGCTGCAGTTGTGGTTCTTGGTGTTTACAATTTAAAGTTATGGGTTGTCTTATGTGTATCTCGTTTTGCTTGTTTGTTTTTTTGTATAATGTGCAACCAGCACTCTGTTTCAATTATGTTCTTAGTTCTAGTCATATATTGAGCTGCTAAATGATGTTTCTAAGTTGAGCTGGGGTTTGAGTATTTGCTTTGTTAGATTTTATACCATACCAGCTTCTTTCAGCTGGTAAAATGGTGTAGAGAATATGTTGATATTCCCTCTTTATTACAAGGGAATTGCAGAAGGGACGAAGGTTCTGGGTTTAGACCTAGTCAGTAAATCTCTCATATTTGCTCCTTCTTGATTTGTGTGGGGAAAGAAATTAAATGGAAAACACGTTCACTCTGAATAAGAATATATCCTAAGTACTCATTTTAATAACTGAAAACCTAGAAGGTTTGCTCCAGCAACATAACATTTTATTTTGGTAATTTGAACTTTCACTTATTTTTTGACTATTGTAATGGGAAGACTTTCTAGTAGTGGTTTTAGGTGATGTGATAAATACAAGATATTTAAATTAACAATTTAAATTGGTTTTCTTTCTGTATTCTTTTGAATGTGAAAAAGTGATGAGCTTTAGACTATTTTATGTAATGAAAGTGATCTAAAGGTGTGATGGTTTAGGACTGAAATGCAGGGAGAAGGTTAAATGATATTTATTTTCAGAAATATGTGGTTACCGGTGACCCCACACACAGTGCCAGTGCTAAACTGGTGTCTAAAATGTCTTACTGATGAGCATATCTGACCTTATTTTGTGGTTCTCATTAAATTCTTTGCTGTGATGTGTTCACTCTATGGTACTGAGCAAAATAACTCAAATTGAACAAGGAATTTGATTTAAAATGTGAATGAAAATGGTATTACCCAAGCTCTCTTTGTTAGACATCCTTGACAGTTTACAGGAAAACTTCCTGGCTTAACTTTGACCTGCTCTTCTCATCACAGTTGCACATGGCCACATAGTTTTGCAATGCAGTGGGAGAACTTTACTGACAGAACAGGTTTTCCATTCAAGTAAAGCAAAGTGATTAAATAATCAGGCCAGACTGCCGTACTGTCTAATCAAGAACTGCTTGGGGTTCTTGTCCCATTGAAGTGTACCATTTAGCAGTGTCTCAAGGTCGTTAAATCTCAGAAATTACTTTGGCAGGCACACTTGTATTGTAATCTAAAAAATGATTGCTGAAGAGTAAGAAACAGAATAAATGTGAACTAACTAAGGTATTGTGAGCTAATACATGACAGTGCTCAAAAGGTGTTTCATGATGGTGTAAAAGCTATAATTATCAGTCTTAAATGGGAGTATAGTTTAAAACAAGGGATCAATTAGCTGATAACTAATGCAGTAGCACTAAATCAGTTTTTTCCTATACAGTCCATTGTTAACCCGTTCCTTCATACACAATCGGGTGTTTATGTCTGCCTTTGAGATGATTATTTTTCATGTTGTGGGATTCAGGCATCTTCTGGGTTAAATATTAGAATTAAAATGAAAACTGGCTTTTGGATGATGACTTATGGTTTGCCTCACATTGGCTAATCCCAGGGACATATATCAAAGCGTTACAATAGTAGTTTATTGTTCTTTAGCTTTCTTTTCTTATTAGGTTAGTAAGGGGTAGTGTTATTACTTTAAGACTTGATGGGCTGAGACTGAACGCTCCAGTTTAGTCCTTTTTGGCAAATCATCTTCGTTTCTGAATAAAAGAGAAAAGAACATGTAGGCAGTCACTGAAAAGTTGAGTGATACAAGCTGAACTGAGCTGACAGGCACAGCTCAGTTCAGTTTATTTTAGATTTAAACATGTATTTTAGATATTACAAAGTCTACTAACCCATTCAGCTTTTACATGTTATGCGTAACTTAAGCAGTCAGCTGATAATTCTGACCTTTGCCCCCTCTTCTCTGCTCCAGGTTATGCAATGGTCTCAGCAGCACACCCAGATCTCCAGGTGCTTGTGTCCCTCTCTCGTGTGTTCCAGCTCTCTTCCCTCTGCTCTACAGCTGAGGTGGCTGTGATTTCCCTCCTGGCCAGCGCTCCCTAAGAGGCCAAGATTGCCAAGATCTGCCCCGTGGCGAGCATGACGGCCACCACGCGTGGCTCTCCGGTGGGGGGCAATGACAGTCAGGGCCAGGGCCAGGCTCCTGATGCTCAGAGCCAACCCCCACTGCCACAGAACCAGGTCAGCATCATCTTTCTAACACTCGTTTTAGATACGTGAAATGAAGAAGAAGGGAAAAAAAACGGTTTAAGGAATGAAAAAAGATATTTGTGCTTTTGTTTTGCTTTTCTCAGTCAACACAGCACAGTTTTTTTTTTTTTGTTGTTTTTTTTTTCCTTTGCTGATATTGCTCGTACCTAACCACACACAGATGCCCAGGGAAATGAAGAGAGAGGGGAGGTGGGGGCGGAAAAGGAGGGAGAAAGGGAGAGAAGGCGAAGCATCAATGAACAGAGCCTCCTGAGTGATGGATAAAGGGTGTGTGTGTGCGCGTCTTTGTGCGTGTGCAGGCCTGTGTTGGTTAGAGATGAGCTGTGGTGAGACGTGAGAGGCAAGCTGCCTATGTAGGTCAGTCAAGCAGAAGGAGCCTTCACCACACACCCCCACATTTTATATTTCTCAGTTATGCATCTCTTTCCACGTTGAGTATCCCTCCTTTACTCTTATACACAGCTGCTCACACCACCACCACTGTTGATGCGCTCTCAGTAGATGAAAGAAAAAATAAAGTGGTTAAATGCATATTCATCGATGTACATTTTTGATTGCATTTCTCAAATACTCTTACTTCCAGTGTAGCGCTAAGATTCACCCACATACTAACATATTTATACGTCACCCATGTCAAGTCTTATTATATTTCCTGTATGGTGAAATGAGTAATACTTCAATTTAAAGTATCAGAGTTATGATCACTTGAATGGCCTTTCTTTATTTTATTTTATTTTTTTAAACAAGCTTTTCAGCAAAACCAGCGTAAGCAGGAAGTTAGAAAATGTCTATAATAGGAGCAGGTGGTCACAAACTAGCAGATCCTGTCCCAGCTGTTTGGTAACTATAGGACCTAATTTGGAGGAAAAAAGCCTTTTACATGTGAAAGGTTAATTTTTTTTCAGTCCTACCTTATTTTTGGGAATCCAATCTTCTCTCATGACAATACATGCAAACTTCAGTATTTATTGCCTATTGATCATCAAGCCAAACAGTTTAAAATCTGTTTGTCGGTTGAAAGCTTTTGTTTCAGTCAGTTCTCTTGGAAACTGTATGTAGTGCAGTTTCTTTTAATTGCACCCCTACTGAGAGATCCTTATGCAGCCTCTCCAAAGCTGACCCTAGTTGTTTGCTTAGTGTAGGATCATGGCTGTGCTAGCCCATATCTACTAACAAGCATTTTTGTCATGACATTGTTAGGCTTTGCCATAAGCCTCTCTGAACATATTCCACTTGTTGATATTTTGTTGACTGTGTAAAAGCAGGGCAGCCATGCAGATTACAGAAGTTGAAAGTTGGCTTTTATGTAGGTTTATAGCGGCTGTATTCTGCTGCCAGGAGTACACAGAATATATCTTAAAAAAACAACAACAACAACAAAAAAAAACTTGTGTTATCAAACCACAGACCAAAACGAATAAAATGGCTATTTTGGCTTGTAGGAAAAATACTCTTAAATATTTATCATCTTCCATGAGGCAAATCATTCAGTCCCTAACACACTGGTTTTTGTATCTTTAGCTTATTTGTTTTAAGTTAGCTGTAAGTGTTTTTCTTGTTAGGACAGACTTTTAAACAAAATGTGGGACTTCTTGTCAAATGGCTTTAGCCTCAACTAACATATTGTCTTGACTTGACCACTATGTCTGTAAAGGAACAACCTGCACCTCTTTCACCTCATCAGTGATGAAACTCTGAGACGCACACTAATGTGATATCAGTAGCGGTACAACCAGCATTAGAGCAGAACATATTTCCTTTTCTAAAAGCAGAAACAAAAAGCCCCTGTTTTGAGCAGGTCTTCTGGTGCATCTCCAGCCTTGCTTTTGGTTCTTGAATGTACCTGGTTGACACATTCCCGCCCATTGTTATGCTTGCTAGCAGTACCTCACAGGTGATGTCTGTGAAGGTTCTCAGTCATCCAGGTCATCGTAGTCTAAGGAGCTTGGAAAGAAAAGCGTCTGGACTTCTTAAAGTTGCTTGAAGACGTTTCACCTCTCATCCGAGAAGCTTCTTCAGTTCTAAGGTCAAATGGCCGAGAGTCCCAGATTTAAACCCAGTGGGAGTATCCCCCCAAAGAGGGACAAAGGACCCCCTGGTGATCCTCTAATCACATGAGCCAAGGTGTGAAAGCGGGTGTGGGACATCACAGGTGATGTGTAAATCTACCATTTTGTGGTTTTCATTTTTTGATAAAGTTATAAATGTGACTAAGTAAGCTATGCAATAAATGAGCTTCCTTTGTGAGACGTAACACATTCAGTGATTTCTTTCTATATTTATATATCTATATTTTGGTAAATTCCCTCTTTACTTGCTTTTTGTGGTTGAAAATTAAGCTCTAAACCTCAACCCAGTCAAAAATACAAAAAAACAAAACAGATTTACACTTGCCTCAGGGGTCCACATGAAAAAGTAAATGATCCTGAGTGATAGTGTGACCTTCAGCTATACAAGCTAAGGCTTGAGTTAAGCATGCCTAGAGACCAGTTGGTGGCCTCTGGCAACCGTTGCTCATTAGGAAAAAAAAAATGTGTGTTGTGTGACCGGTCGGCAAGTGGTTGTAGGCAGTCACTGTAAAATTGATTGCTAAAGCCCCAGTCATACAGGCCTAGAAATCAGTCAGTCAGTGGTAATCCCAAGTTACAAAGGAAAAAAAGCATTATTCCTTCACTGGTTAGCTAGTGGTTCCTGGGTGATGTTAGCAGACACTCGGTGAAATTGGTCATAAAGAGAGAGTTGTTGTTTTTTTTTTTTTTTTTAATTTTTAAATCAAAGGCATGTGGATGTGTTTAAAAAAAAAAAAAAAAAAAAAAGAAGAAGAAAAAAAGATAGGGGTGCTATTTTATGACTTCTGTCTTTTGCCCACTGAGCTAAAAAAATGAAAGATAACTGACTGTTAAGTGAACTGGATTTAATGGAGGTAATTGTCAGAAAAGATGAGAACAGTGAAATTGTTAGACAATGCTGCTTTTAAAGGTTAGGGTATTAAAGTTTAAATAAACTGAGGAAAAATGAAAATATAATTAGTTGGCCACTAACACTAGTTAGATGTTTTAGTAAAAACAAAGGAGTGAGTGTGCTGGAATAAAGCCATTGTTTTCCAAAATGCTGCCCAGGCGCAGGTCTTTTGAAATGAGGCATACTGCACATCGAGGGCCGTGCTGTCGTGTGTGTTTGTAAGCTGGTTCAGGCATTTTCTTTACATCACCTTATTGTTTGGTGCACTTTTTTGGAATTGGTGAATTTATTTGGATTTGTAGAAGCTAGGAATTGTTAATGTGTGAGTGCATTTTTTTCAGTTTGTCTCTGCATTCATAATTAAACACATATATTTAACATTAGGTTTTTAGTTTGGATTTTAAGCTACATTTGCTTTTGATACTTGGTCTGCCATTGTATTACTTTAAGATATTTTTCCTTTCATAGCAGGATAGACCTGAAATCCAGAAAGATTATTACATGAGATCTGATTTTGATGGTCTGCATTTTTTTTCTAGACGTCATCTCCTAACTCATCTAATGAGAACTCTCCAGTGAGCCCACCAGATGAGCAGGGCCAGGGGGATGGTCCCCCTCAGCTGGAAGAGGAAGAGCCAGCTTTTCCTCACACTGACCTAGCCAAGCTTGATGACATGATCAACAGGTAGGTCACATTTAAGTCTCGGCTATGACAGAGAGTAAACTCAAATTGTTTTGTAAGCATACATAACTTGGTTAAAAACATTTTTTAAATTGGGGGGATGGGAGGACCCATGTCTTCTGGCATCTGTCCGTATACTCTGCGGAGTCCATTTAAAGTTTGCTTCGTGTTCAGTCTGAACACATCACACCATTCACACTCTCACAGCAGAGTTGCCTAACAGCAAAGTAAATATAGCTCTTTGCAGTGCAGGTAGACAATATCAATGTAATATTTGTGCATTTTACACAGATGAATATTACAAATATTGCACAGTATCCTTTTCCTCTTTTTTTTTTTTCTGGCGATTCATGTCTTTCTGTTCTCCTAGGCCTCGTTGGGTTGTTCCAGTTTTGCCAAAAGGAGAGTTAGAAGTCCTCTTGGAAGCTGCTATAGACCTGAGTAAAAAAGGTGGGAGTGCACAGAATGTTCTTTTTCATAGAGGAGCTTTGTGGCACTGACATCCTGCAGTCTGTGCTTATGGCTTTCACTGGCTAGTTTTTTGTCAGTATAATATAATGTGAAACATCTAACAGATGTAGGAAATCTCTTTCCTTTGAGCTTGTTAAATAATGAAACACTCAGTAGAATATAAAATAGTCAGTGATTTCTTTTGCCTGTTTTACTTAATTTTCCTTGCGTGCTTTGCACATCAAGAGTTCCTGGATGTGTAAAAATACTTAAATAATTTACAAAGAAATAAAATGGAATATTACAAAATCTTCATGTGTAGTTGTAAATGTCAGATGCAAGTGTTTTTGTAACTTTTTTAGAACTTCATCATATTGATTAATTGATTAAAAAAATAAGCACTAAACTCAAACATTTTCCCATTTGGTACTTGGTTTTGTACTTTTGTTAAATACACATAACCTTTACTTTTACTTAATCTGCAATATTGACATAATTATGTAAAGAGAACAGTGAAGAACTGGCCTTGCTATTGCAGTGTAGGTGTTCAGCTCTGTGCTGCCTATAACATTGCTAACAATTACCTTTTAAATGTTCTTTAAATTGATCCAAGATTTACAGTTATGCAATCAAAATATGTTGTTAACATATGTTTTGTATTTCTTATATGAAGTATACCAAAAGGGCTTAACTTTTAAATTGCATCAGTGATGATATTAATCTCGTGCATATAGGGCAGTAGTCTCTTTTTGATGAAATCCACCAAAGTCAGTGAGGAATCAAAAAGAGCGAGTTGTATACAGAGACATTTTTTGTACTGGAAGTGCCCATGACCTCCTTAGCAGAGGCTTCTCTCAGGTGCTTGTTGTTGCTAGGTTACAAAACCATCTTCTTTAAAGTTTTCTCCTCTGTCATAATTTTTAGTGTTGCTACTGTAAGTTATGCCCCTTCTGATTGGTCTCTAAGAGAGAAGTGACATTAATGAGAGCAGGAGTATTCCCAAAACTGACCTGTGTTCAGCTGAGAGGCCTGTAAAGCGCAGCGGAAAAATGCTATGTGCCTGAGGGCATTTTTGCTCTGAGGACTATGAGTGGTATCAGTGCTCAGCTTCATAGGATTTCTATAGAAAAGATGTGCTGACAGCGCATAAAACTGCATATAGACACAGGCCCTTAGTTAGGTTCTTATTTTATGTTTATGTTAACTGAACAAGTTTATTATTCTTAGTCTTCAGACTCCTCTAAACACTTTTTCCAAGTGTTTTTCTTTTTCTACTGTTGGCCCTGGATAATGTCAGAGAGAAAGGAAATCCTTTACTCTCCAAACCTTCTGTTTATGAGAGGCACTCAATCAGAAGATAGTCAACTCAAATATGTTTTTCACTATATGAATGCTTTGTTGTTGTTGTTCTTCTTCTCATTCTTCTTATTTTTCATCTCCTTCTTCACCGTGCTGCTATTATTATTATTATTATTATTATTATAATATTCTAATGGGTGACTTTTCTTGCAGGACTGGATGTGAAGTGTGAAGCATGTCAGAGGTTTTTCCGAGATGGTTTGACCATTTCCTTCACAAAAATCCTCACAGACGAGGCAGTCAGTGGTTGGAAGTTTGAAATTCATGTGAGTTTTTTTTGTTTCTGCCTTACAGTTTGGTTTGATGTTTTTAAGATGAGTATGCTTTCAAATAATCACAATAAAGAACCTATATAGTATATTTAAAAGCAAATTCACATTTTTATGAGATACAAAATCGTTGTTGTATGTTAGATGCTTTTCTAAAATTTGATTTAAAGGTGCAGATTGTCCTGATGAGGGATGGCGGTCTGTAAAACCTGTTTCTTTATTCTTTGCCTTTATCTCATTAGATACATCCATTGTTCAGATCTTAGGTTGGTCTGCAAAGTGAGTTGTTGTGTAGTTTTTGTAGATTTAATAGAAAGAGGCATTTCCAGCAGTGATCAGTGATCTTTTTTTCTTTTTCTTTTTTCTTAAGCTCTTGTTCTTGAAATTGATCTGTGGTACGTCCTCGAAGTAAACCAGTGAGACAGATGTGTGAGGATTTAAAGGCGGAAAAGGGGTTTTTGTTTCTCTTCCTCACTCTGGATTCTTTTTTTTCTTTTTTAAAATCTAATCTTTTTCAGTATATTATACATCATCATGCTTGTCACCTGCAGCTCCTTTTAAAATTAGACACTGAGAAGATGAAGCAGCCAGTGACTTGTAAAGTCTAAAAGCTTGCTGGGAATGCTGTGATGAGTCAGTCCTGTATTGATTGCTCATATCTGGTTTCTACAGACATGTGAACTAGCCAGGAGCCATGCAGAACAGCCTGGTTGCTGGAATTTGACCAATGGCGTGACTAGCAGGAGTGCTCTTCCTTTGTTTGTGTGGAAGTGTAATTTTTTTGTTGTTGACAATGTGGAATCCTGATTAAAGGCAACAAAATGTGGGTGTAATGAGTGAAATGTGCAATTTTTCTCTAGCTTAGGAGCTTAAGAGTTAAGCCTGTCAGACTTCAGGGTTACTGGGGAGAAACCATGAATAGTAAAATGTGTGTTGTAAGATTGTTATAAAGGCTGCAGTTATAAGATAAATAACAGAAAAAAAGAACTAATAATGACCAGTGTTAAATGATTTCATTAATCTAAACTCCAAAATCAGATTAAGCTTGCTGTAAATTCTTACATGGGTATGGCCCTGCATGCCTCGTTTTCCCCTCTTTTGTTATAAACATTCAGTGTAAAATGTTTTTATTTTGGAATTTTTAAGAGCTGAGCTGCCTGCCTAGTTTCTATGCTAAGATGATCTTCTAACTCACTGCTATTGACTTAATATAGTTTAATTAGACTGTTAAGGAAACTCTTGTTATCGTCACTAAACCAGAAGTTAATCACAGCAGTGTCAAGGCTGGGCTTTTTCCAGTTCTTGATATTGTTCTTGTGATCCTGCCTTTCTTTCTTTTAAACTTGGGTTTTGTTCCACAGAGGTGTATCATAAATAACACACACCGGTTGGTGGAGCTATGTGTGGCCAAGCTCTCTCAGGACTGGTTTCCTCTACTGGAGCTGTTGGCCATGGCCACCAACCCTCACTGCAAGTTCCACATCTACAATGGCACACGGCCCTCTGAGACCGTCCCTGCTGGAGCACAGCTGGCTGATGATGAACTCTACGCTCGACCACCAGACCCTCGATCTCCCAAGGTGACTCAGTACAACAGTTGACCATAAAAACTGTAAAATAACTAGTTTATAATCTGATTCGCATTAAGTGATCCAGACTGATCCAGTCATGCCTTTTGTATTGTATAACAAATCCTTAGGTGTATGGAAAATTGTCAAGGTATGTCATGCAGAAGATGAGCTTTGAGTTTTCTTTCTTTTGAGGAGAGTTAGCTTGTCTTTCTTCCTCAAGACAAACTCCATCAAGTGACATTTTAGTCTCGCCCTAAAGACCTTTTTGAAATAAAGAATCCCTCTCTGGAGCTGCCTGATAAAGAATAACATGGACTTCACTGTCCCTAAGACATTTAATGCTTATGTCAGAAAGCAGATTGTATAAAAGGGAAGGTGGATACACCAGAGAATAAGAATTGTACAGTAAAGGAGTGATGAATGCAGTGTGGGCACAGGGTCAGTAGAAGCAGTACTGCAGTATTGCTTGCCTGTCTGCCTGTCTATTGGCAGGGGGCCCAGGACTACTTAGTGTTTTACTGTGCTGCTAAGTCAGAGATTATTATTATTATTATTATTATTATTATTACTATTATTTCAAATTACTCATTACTAAATATTTAACGGCAGTGCCAAATTTAAAGTCAATTTTTAGCTAAAGGAAGACCAGCTACATTAAAATAAAAGAGTTGAAGTTTGAAGCTTGTTCCCCTTAGCAGTGTGCCTCTTTCACAAGCCATGCATCTCAACTCAGAATAAATATAGAAACAAAAGAATAGATATGTTTCTTTAAGCTTGCCAATGGGAATTTAGTTTGAGAAGTTGTTCATTTTCACAATTTCTGTTGTAGTTTCAACCTAAAGTCTCTGAATGGAAGCTGATGATAGTTTAGCATGTGTAACCAACCTGACTTCACATTAAAGGGTGCTTATACAGTTTGTTTTTGTCCCTTGTTTATTCTGATCACAGGGTTGGTTGGTGGACTTAATAAACAAATTTGGCACGTTAAACGGGTTTCAAATTTTGCACGATCGCTTCATGAGTGGCCAAGCACTGAACGTCCAGATCATCGCTGCACTTATCAAGTAAGTGCTGACACAGCACAAGGTTTTACACCACGTTGCAAAGTGCTTTTGGTGTAATGGTCTTGTTTCTGGAACTGAATTTCTGTTTCTACTTTCTGTTTTACAGGCCTTTTGGCCAGTGTTATGAGTTCCTCACATTGCACACAGTAAAGAAGTACTTCCTTCCAGTCATCGAGATGGTTCCCCAGTTTCTAGAGAATCTCACAGATGAGGAGCTAAAGAAAGAGGCCAAGAATGAAGCCAAAAATGACGCACTGTCCATGATAATCAAGTCTCTGAAGAATCTGGCTTCTCGTGTACCAGGGCAGGAGGAGACCGTGAAGAATTTAGAGATTTTTAGGTTAAAAATGATTCTTAGGTAAGTATCAAATTCAGTCTTCTCTGATAAAGATTTTGTTTAACTTTTAAGTTTGATCAGGTTTTAAACTTTTTTTTTTTTTACCACCAGGTTATTGCAAATTTCTTCTTTTAATGGCAAAATGAATGCACTAAATGAAGTTAACAAGGTCATCTCCAGTGTGTCCTACTACACTCATCGGCATAACCCTGAGGAGGAGGAATGGCTGACTGCAGAGCGTATGGCGGTACGCTCAGCTCTTAACATTTGTGTTTTACATCAGGGATTTTAATGTCTGTGAAATTCATTTCTCCTTTACACATCTCATCATGGTGCTTCAGGAATGGATCCAACAGAACCACATCCTGTCCATTGTGCTGAGGGACAGTTTGCATCAGCCACAGTATGTTGAGAAACTGGAGAAGATCCTTCGCTTTGTTATCAAAGAGAAAGCTCTTACCATGCAGGATCTGGACAACATCTGGGCTGCACAGGTACTCTGCAATTGATCATTTAAAAAACTTATAGCCTAAGAGCCCTTACTCGTGGTTTTATCAACTACTCTTATTTTCATAAGGAGGCAAAAATCTAAATTAGATAAAACCTTGCAGATGGTTGAACAGATGCAGCAATACAGCACAGTACGGCATTGTTGCAAGATTACAAAACATGTTTTATGGGGCTTTGATCCAGGACGTGGTACGCACTGTGCTTGACGTTCGGGTTCAGTGCACTGTTTCAGGGACCTGTGGCCAAAGGAGCAAAATGGGCACTTTCAAAAACTTGTGCAAGATGTCAGTCATCTAAACTATAAACTATGCAGCAAGCTATGCCACTGTTAAAATGCATACCTGGTGCAGCTCTTTCCAAGAAAAGAATGCAGTAAATGCAGTACAATGGTACAAGCATACATGCACCAACGCTCAATATCAAACTTTCCGCCCTTTTGTATTTGCTGTAGCAAAGGCAACTTCATTCTTCACAAGAGCTCCTGAGCTCTATGCTTGGGCTTTGCTCTGCATGGCAACAGACTGCCATTGAACAGTACAAGTCATTAAAAACGATGGCTTTCAGATTGCAGCGTGAAAGCACCTTTTAAATGTGTGGTTTTGTTTTGTCTTTTTCTTTTTTAGAGAGAGATTTTACTAGTGGTTTCTAAGAATCCTGAAGATTATAATTGTTTTGCACTGGCGCCAGCTTTATTGGACTATGTTTTACAATTTTAAGATTTTAAAGATTGCCACATTCTTGTCAGTAGTGTGGAACAAATAATAAATAAATAAAAAGATGTGTCCTTGCCCAGGTATGTTTTATAGATTTTTTTTTTTTTTTCTAACCTCAACCCTGTTTGTGCAGTATCTGTACAAACTGTGCCTTCATGGTGTGATCATGGCACACAGCTCTTGATTTCTGCAGTACTCACACCTATAATTCACTGAGAATGTATACGTCATCTTTCAAATCGGTCTTACAAGAAAGAGCTGGCAAAGATTCAAAAGAATACAATCAGCTGACAGAACAGAACAATAATCAACGAATCATTAAAAACAATTGCAAGGATAATTAAACCTGTTAGCAATGATCACAACTCTAATTTAAGGACAGGTTCGACTTTATTCTATTTGAAGAGTGCGTATGTACTTGACATGCCAAGTTTGCTGCTTACATTGGGGAATATTGAAGGTTATGTTTTTACTGGGTTTTGAATTGTAGTTAGAAAATTTAAAGAGATGAGAAATATGAGGAGGATTGGGAGCAGTAGTAGTCTCTTATAAATGGATGACATTTATAAAGCACCACTACTTATTAGCTAAAAGCAATTGAATCCAACCTTTTTAATACATAAGTTTAAAGTTTTTCATAACTTATGAAGTGTTGTATTCTATGGTAGATACTGATGTAGTTTTGTTTTGCAGCAGGACACTAAAAGGTATGCACATAGTCAAGGACAGACATGAAGGTTGGACTGCATGATATTTTTTTAAGCTGGCAAAATACAGATATCCTTTTATTCTTAGCAAAAGGGTTAGATTGATAGTATGAGATGGAAGGTGAGTCAGGGCTGAGCTGGGGTGGAGCCTGAAGCATGTAGAATACTGTCATCACCAAGAAAAGGACATGATTTGGAAAGTAAACTTCTCTGGACCAGACTTCACGCACTTTCAACATTCTAGTAAATTGACTTAAAATGATCCACTGTTATTAGGGAATTTTCTCTCATTTAAACAAGCAAATTAGAATATACTTTTTGTAGTGTCTTTATAATAGCCAGAGTAAACCCTTTATCACATAGTTTCTGGTAGAATATAAATACTGTGACCCTGACAGCTGAACTGTTCTTTGTTTGTCTGCAGGCTGGTAAACATGAGGCCATCGTTAAAAATGTCCACGACCTGTTGGCTAAGCTGGCGTGGGACTTCTCGCCTGAGCAGCTGGATCACCTTTTTGACTGTTTCAAGGTGAGTAAGACTTGTCCTCAGTAGTTACAGGCGATAAAGGATTTTTGTCCACAATGTATACTTTTCATTTGCTTTCAGCTGAATCGTGCTGCAGTGTAATTGTTCCACTGATACTACTATTAACCCCCCCAACTTCTATAGGCAAGCTGGACCAATGCCAGCAAGAAGCAGCGTGAAAAACTGTTGGAACTTATTCGCCGCTTGGCTGAGGATGATAAGGATGGTGTGATGGCCCACAAGGTCCTTAACTTGCTGTGGAACCTGGCACACAGCGATGATGTGCCTGTAGACATCATGGACCAGGCTCTCAGTGCTCACATCAAGATATTGGACTATAGTTGCTCACAGGTACATGCTGCGGTTTATGTTTGACTCCAAAAATATGAAAATAATAGGCTGGTCTTTCTTAACTCTATACTGATGATGTTTAATTTTCATTCACAGGACAGAGACACCCAGAAGATTCAATGGATAGATCGCTTCATAGAGGAGCTACGAACCAATGACAAATGGGTGATCCCTGCCCTTAAGCAAATCAGAGAAATCTGTAGCCTCTTTGGAGAAGCTCCTCAAAACCTCAGGTAAGGTCATGGTGGAAATCTATTCCTACATAAATGCACAAAAAGCACAGTTCTAATACTGGCAATTTTTTTTTTAAAGGTATCATTTACTGTACTTTTAATGCTTTATAATGAATTATTTATATTTATTTTGCACAGAATGCCTGAACACTCATAAAGAAAACATAATTTTCTGTGTTTGAGCTGAGCATTTGTCACAATGGCTGAGGCGTGTCAGTTTTGCATTCCAAAAAATAAATGGCATTTCAGTTTACATTTTATTACACCGCTGCAAGATAACATTTTTTGTCTGCAACTCATTCCAGTGCACTAATTATCCATCAGCACTAACCAACAAAGCTGGACAACCTATTTTTTTTCTTTATTTGTTCAATATCTCTCAGTAAATCAGTTAAGCAGCACGGGTTGGTAAGCATTGTTTTGTTTTGAAAACACTGGAAAGAGCTGAAAAGCTGCACTTTCCGCTTTATTACGGACCAAAAGCTTTTACATAAGATCGCATCATGTCAGTCAAAATACACAATACTTTATAGACACGATACTAGTTCTGTCCAGTAAATAATGTTAGTTAATTAAGTTCATCTGAGAAACTCACAAATATCACAAATATACCTTAATGGAATTCAGCCATTATCAATTTAATTATTAACACTTGGCTTTTTCCCAAAGTGTAAGTCAAGCATACTTTAAAGGTTGTTCTGCGAGTGAATCAGGTTATCGTGCAGTCCCCCCCCTTTCTTTCTTTCTTTTTTTTTTTTTTTTAAGCTGTAGTGCTCTAGCAACTTAGGGTCTTCAGGCCCCAGAATAGCATTGATTTAAAGTTACTATAATAAATAATTTTAAGTTTGATTGTGCAACATTAAATTGTTTAGACTTGGAGTAGTGTTTTTCTTTAATAGTAACTGTAGAAAATATGTAGCACACATGCCTGTTGTTTTTCAGAAAGAAAATGCCAATTTACATACAAACGAGCTTAGCGGGGTAAGTTTAATGCTAATTCCAGGGCTTTTCCTATTTCTGTGTTACGTCAAGTCTAACTTTCTCTTTGACATATTAAAATGTATAAAAAATGCAAAATCCCTGCCGTGAATACGCTTAAGCAATTCCTTCATGGGTTTCATCTCAAATGACTTACTGCTTATTCAAATTCCTTAAAGTTTGTGCATGTGTAGGTCAGACAAGATTAAGACAGCTCTAAATTGCATTAACTTTTATCATTAATGTTGTGTTGTTTGAAACCTTGGTGACCCAGGTGGCAAGTGTTTGCTTAGCTGTCAGGTTGTTTATTGGAGCAATTCCCCTTAAGACCAAAAATGAGTCCTACAGAGAATTATAGCTTATATACCAAAGTTGCATCAGTTTGTTGCATAATTGTAATTGATGACTATCTTTAGTAAGGATTTTTGTTTTGAAGTCACATGAGGCTTCTAACAACTTAAGTGTGACAGGTCTGTGGACTGCTTACATGAGTAACTAACGTTATGCTCTCAGTTTTGAACAGAATCAGGGTAATCTCGGTAATTATGGTGACATTAATACATTCAGGGTGTGGTTGATTCTTTCAAAGCAGTTACTCAATGATGTAAAATGTAGTTATATAATAGGTGAAGAACAGCCATCACTGGATAAACTCTAGTGTGTTTAATTTCTCTGGAGACTCTTGGTGGGAGTTTCTTGGTGGGAGCCATGGTGCATACACAGCATTTAATCTAGTAGTGAGTTGCACAGCTAAATGAAAGGTCCTTTGAGATGGAGCCCGGCTCTTCCTGATGCCTTTCAGCTCAAATCATTCAATGCAAAAATATCAGGGGTATTTCATGCCTTGGATCCACATGTCTCATTTATGTTAACATGTTTTTTTCCCTTTTTTTAGTGTTATATATTTTTTTAAAATGTTATATTTTTTATGAATTCAAATTGATAATTGGTGTCATCACCGTACTGTTTTTTTTTTTTAAGTAGTTCTTATAAGACAATATAGCTGATGAGTATAATGGGTTGGGGAAAAGAAAAAATATTAAAATGATTTTAAGTATCTGCTGATTCCCACAGGATTCTTTATAGTTTATATTGGCTCTCAAAAGTACAGGTTTGCAGGCTTATTCATTTTGAGACCAAAACATTCTTGTGGAAATAAGGCATGAAATGGCCTTTATTGATATGACTTTCTTTGCTGGTTATTCTATAGCATACATACACAGATGCAATAAAAGCTGCTTTATTTATGCCCCTAATACAGACATATGAGAAATCAGTCTTGCTATGTTTTCTCAATCACAGTTGTATCACTAAAAGTATGTAGATTCAATTTCAGGCTGGTCAACAGTCTTGTTTTTTTACTTACCGCTTTAAAACCCCCTATATCCACCAATCCTCCTGCTGTTCTCTCTTCAGTCAAACTCAGAGAAGTCCTCATGTTTTTTACCGCCATGACCTGATCAACCAGCTGCAGCATAACCACGCTCTGGTGACGCTTGTGGCTGAGAACCTCTCAGCCTACATGGAGACCATGAGGCAGTTGTCTAAAGGTACTTTGGTCAGACCAGATACGGTCCTCTGTATTAGTTGTGGCAGTTGAATTGTGTACAACCGGCTGTGTGATTCAACATGTCTCTTTTTCAGAGGAACAAGCAGAGTTCGACCCACAGACAGTTAGACCAGGAAGCCGCTATAGCCACGTCCAGGAAGTCCAGGAAAGGCTCAACTTCCTGAGGTACATTACTTTGGGCATTGCATAGTTAAATATATAAAATGTAGTAGTAAAGTAGTACTCCTTGGAGGAAAAAAGAAAGAAACAAGCTAGGATCCTGTGTAAAAATGTGCACATATTGCTGTCAACATCACTCTGACCTTCTGGCCACCAGGGTCCATTTAAATTTAAATTTGTATGTACCAGGTTTCTGCTAAAAGATGGCCAGCTGTGGCTGTGTGCCCCTCAGGCCAAGCAGATCTGGAAGTGTCTGGCTGAGAACGCAGTGTTTCTCTGTGACCGTGAGGCTTGCTTTAAATGGTATGGCTCTATTTCTCCTTGCCTATGGCATAATTAGTTTCTTAATTGACATTTGATAATCACAAAGTATGCTTTCTGAACGATGTGTTTCTTTCCCATCGCTTAATAGGTACTCCAAACTGATGGGTGACGAGCCAGATCTGGACCCAGACATCAATAAGGACTTCTTTGAGAACAATGTTTTGCAGTTGGATCCCTCTCTGCTGACAGAGAATGGGATGAAGTGCTTTGAGAGGTTCTTCAAGGCTGTCAACTGCAGGGAGGGGAAATTGGTAGCAAAGCGCAGGGCCTACATGATGGATGACCTGGAACTAATAGGCTTGGACTATCTCTGGAGGGTGAGGAGAGAAGTTGCAACAGGCACACATGAACATTTTATTTTTCTCTAACATTTATTTTTGATGTCATGGGAATTTGATTTAGGAGAAAAAAAATTGTACCTTGAAGATTGTAATCACGTTCTCTTTTTTCACCTTTCTTGCCACTTTAGTGCCCCAGAGCTAAGATGTCTAACTTACAAATTCTCTGTTTAGGTGCTTTAATAAAAATTTACTGTGCATGCTCTGCAGCTTTGAAACTTCACACAACTACCTGATTTTTGGGTTGTTAATGTTTTCGCATGGCCTTTAAAGATGAGGCTGCTGTGCACTTATCTCAGACATCCACACACATGAATGCATGAAAGACTGACTTGCAGCTCTTCTGTTTTCTCCCAGGTGGTGATTCAAGGAAGTGACGACATTGCAAACCGAGCCATAGACCTGCTGAAAGAAATCTACACCAATCTGGGACCAAAACTACAAGTTAACCAGGTACTGTGACTTCTCTCAGTTAGAGAAACTGTTTCATTTGCTGTTCCAAATTGTTAGTTCGCATATGTCAGTTAACAAATGTACTATATACATTAGTAGTATCGAAATCTTTGACCAGTTTTTTTTGTTTTTTTTCCCCCTTGTCCTCCCCCCCCAATTTAGGTTGAAATTCACGAAGACTTCATCCAGTCATGTTTTGACCGCCTGAAGGCATCCTACGACACCCTTTGTGTGTTAGATGGAGATAAAGACAGCATTAACTGTGCCCGTCAGGAGGCCATCCGCATGGTACGAGTTCTCACTGTGCTTAAGGAGTACATCAATGAGTGTGACAGTGACTACCATGAGGAGAGGACTATACTGCCTATGTCAAGGTACTGTCGCAATTACATCATTGATTCAGTTATCATAAATGCCCATATCTCATTTGTCGAATGTCATCCGGTTGACAAATAAAATCATGAGACATGAAAACAAAACTACAGCACAAACATTTTGCAACATTTCTCTTCATGAGATAAATAAGGTGTTGACATTACTTTTACTATATTTCAGTTATTTGAACCTCTTTACTCTTTTCTTCTTGCAGAGCTTTCCGTGGGAAGCATATCACATTGATTGTACGTTTCCCCAACCAAGGTCGACAGGTGGATGATTTGGATATCTGGTCACACACAAATGACACAATTGGCTCGGTTCGGCGTGGTATTCTAAACAGGATAAAAGCAAATGCTGCCCATACCAAGATCGAGCTCTTTATTGGTGGAGAGGTTGTTGATCCAGCTGACGACAGGAAGCTGATTGGACAGCTCAATTTGAAGGACAAAACGGTGAGAGAGTGATATTCTGTTGGACTGACAAAAGAATCACTCTGCTAAAGCTGCTGTACTGTGATTATTATTATTTTTTTTATGGACTCCTAATATATTTATTTTTGCTCTTTATTAATAATGCGTTAATGCTGCCTATACCAATATTAAGACTTTGAAATAAAAATGTGTCTTTGTACGGTAACTGTTTTTATACAGCTTATCACAGCCAAGCTGACCCAGGTGAGTACCAATATGCCCTCGAGTCCAGACAGCTCATCTGACTCATCCACTGGCTCTCCTGGTAACCACGGTAACCACTACAGTGATGGCCCCAACCCTGAGGTGGAGAGCTGTCTTCCGGGTGTGGTAAGTAAAGTGAACAGATTCTGCATAAGCTGCACATGCAGGACTGTTTCCATGTTTCGTCTATATACTTGTACAGCACTAAGAAGTGCTAGTTGATAGTTAATCAGTCCCCTCTAAATATGATGCAGTAATGCAATTATGTGCTGCTCAGTATGTAAGCAGAAGTACTGTAACACCCTCTGCTCTCTTTTAGATTATGTCGCTGCATCTGCGCTACATTTCCTTCCTGTGGCAAGTGGCCGACCTGGGGTGTAACCTTAACATGCCGCTGCTTAGAGATGGAGCTCGAGATCTCATGAAACTCATGCCCCCAGGTATTACATGCACCTGTGCTCACAATATTACACACCCAGGTTGCTTGGTGATAATGTACTCCTATGCTAATGCACACAGACGGTGTTATTTCAAGTGGTCTTGTTTGTGCTGTTTCTTTGTCCTTAGATAACACTACAGTGGAGAATCTGAGAGCTGTTTGTCTGGACCATGCCAAGCTTGGTGAGAACAGCCTGAGTCCTTCTCTGGACTCACGCTTCTTTGGCCCCTCACCCTCACAAGTGCTCTACCTCATTGAGGTGAGTGTCACTGTGCCCTGCCTTGTTATACATTGTGTTCCCTTTTATCTATATACCCTTCATTATCAGATTTGCGTAATGTATGCTGCTGTACATTGACCAGCAGTGGAACAACTCCACTGGCACCTGTAATTTTATAGTGTAATCTGTATTTAATAGGAATATTACACAGGAGTGAGTTTTGTTAGTTTTTTTTTTTTTTTTTTTCAGCCCTCATCATGTTTTTAAATAACTTTTTTTTTCCTCCACTAATAAGGCATGCAGTCACTGCCTATGGGGAGTGGACAAGCAAGGGAGAAAAATGAAATAAATATACATTGGATGAATATGATTTTTGCTGAGAATGTGTTTTTGAAAATGAGTTTGCTGAAGCTGCCATGCTGGTTGTTTCATCCAGATTAAACTTTCAGTCCCAACAATTGACAAAGGTTGTGGGGTGTGGCTTTTGAACCTGTTTGATTCTTGGATGTGGGGCGTGCTAGAAAAATGTAAGATTGATTTTTATTCTTGTGTGCGTTCCAGGTTGTGTATGCTTTGCTGATGCCAGCCAGTGCCACTCTGGGCGAGGATGCCAGCGACTTCCAGTACAATTTCTTGAAAAGCGGTGGTCTGCCCCTGGTTTTAAGCATGCTCACCAGAAACAACTTCCTCCCATCTGCTGACATGGAGACACGACGCGGAGCTTACCTCAATGCGCTCAAGATCGCCAAGCTCCTCCTGACTGCAGTAGGCTTTGGACACGTGAAGGCTGTTGCTGAGGCCTGCCAGCCTAATGCAGAGGGAAATATTCCTGTCTCTCCGGTTAGGTCACACTCATGATGCACACATAGACAAACCTGTATTACTTGTTTGACACTAGCACATATGCTTGCCATACTCTTACGTGCCTGCTTCTTTCTCAACACCTCTCTGCAGATAAATCAGGCTACTCATGACCAGGCACTGGTCCTCCAGAGTGCCCTGCAAAACATCCCCAACCCTGCCTCAGAATGCATGCTACGAAATGTAGCCATTCGCTTGGCCCAACAGATTTCTGATGAGGTAAATTTTAGTGAGATAAGTTAAAGGAACTGATTTCTTTTTTTAAAATTGTTTTTTGTTTGGTTTTGTAGGGAGGTCAGGGTATCTTACCCTTTTTTTTTTTTTTTTTTTTTTTTTAAAAAGAAAAAGAAAAAGTTTTATTTTCTTTATGATAAAGGCAAATGTGTTTATAGGCATTAAAGGGCTGGGATTAAGGGCTGGCATAAATAGGTTGATATCTAGTTAAAATGATTATATGTTGATATGAAAAGCATAAAATATATTCAAGCAAACACTGGATGAGTAGACCCATTTGAGCTATTATGTCTGTAACAGTAGATTTTCTGGAACTGTTTTTTTCACTAGAATTTCTTCCAGGCATCGAAGTACATCCCGGACATTTGTGTGATCCGTGCTATACAGAAAATTGTGTGGGCATCAGGCTGTGGTACAGTGCAGCTTGTTTTCAGTTCCAATGAGGAAATCAGCAAAATCTATGAGAAGGTAAAAATGACTCTGAATGATGATGTGTTTTGTTGACTGTGTTCCAGCAGCACTCTAAAATGTCTGCCATCAGGTGTTTGATGTATGAGGAAAGAATGCAAAAGCTTGATCAGCAAAAGTCTAAATCTATATGAGGTTTTGATCAGCCTGGTGACCTTTATCTATCTTTGTTTTTGTAGACGAATGCAGCAAAGGAACCAGATGGAGAGGATGAGCAGGTGTGCTGTGAGGCCCTGGAGGTGATGACACTGTGTTTCGCCCTCATGCCCACAGCTCTGGACACACTCAGTAAAGAGAAGGCGTGGCAAACCTTCATCATAGACTTGCTGCTACACTGCCACAGCAAGTAAGGATACCAGTTTGCATTCTAGCCACCTTCTGAGGCATGAGATTTAAGCTTTGGGTGGGGGGAGACATGATGCTGATTTTGAAATCTGTTTTCAACAGATCTGTGCGGCAAATGGCCCAGGAGCAGTTCTTCCTTATGGCAACTAGGTGCTGTATGGGCCATCGACCCCTTCTCTTTTTTATTACCCTCCTCTTTACTGTACTAGGGGTGAGTGGCTATATTTCTTTTGTATTTTAATACCATAACATCACTGCAGTCCACACTACAGAATCCTAATTTAATCCATGTCTGTTTCCAGAGTACGGCCAAAGAGCGAGCCAAGCATGCTGGGGACTACTTCACGTTGCTCAGACATTTATTAAACTATGCCTACAATAGCAACATCAACCTGCCAAATGCTGAGGTGCTGCTCAACAATGAGATCGACTGGCTGAAACGAATACGGGTAAAAGAGCCTTTTAATCATTGTTAATTATTTGTTTTAGTTGTGCAAAATGTGTAAGGAATTATAAGCTGTTGTTCAACTAGTTATTTAAGGCAGAAGTGAGGCTGCACTGTATGTTTTCATTTGCTAGGACGAAGTGAAGAGGACAGGGGAAACTGGAGTGGAGGAGACGATCTTGGAGGGCCACCTTGGAGTCACCAAAGAGCTTCTTGCCTTCCAAACCCCGGAGAAGAAGTATTACATCGGCTGCGAGAAGGGAGGAGCAAACCTCATTAAGGTGAAACACACATTCATTAAAACAGTGCTACTATAATGAGAATATGTCCATCCTGTATTTTTTTGTTTCACATAACATCACTAAGAAACCATATCTTCTTCTTCTCCTTTTTTTTTCTGCTTGATTTAGGAGCTGATTGATGACTTCATCTTCCCAGCATCTAATGTTTACCTGCAGTACATGAAGACTGGCGAGTTCCCCACAGAGCAGGCCATCCCAGTGTGCAGCACTCCTGCTTCCATCAATGCTGGTTTTGAGCTCCTCGTGGCACTGGCTGTTGGCTGTGTCCGCAACTTGAAACAGATAGTTGACACTCTGACTGACATGTACTATTTAGGTATGGAGATTGCTTTGGCTTTAGAGATGACGCCCCCAAGCAGCTTGTAAATTACAGTATACATGAGGGTGTTTTTACTTTGCTCTCCATCTAGGTTGTGAGACTCTGACAGAGTGGGAGTACTTGCCTCCAGTGGGGCCACGGCCCAACAAAGGATTTGTAGGTCTGAAGAACGCTGGGGCCACTTGTTACATGAACTCTGTCATTCAGCAGCTATACATGATCCCTCCTATCCGCAATGGCATCCTTGCCATTGAGGGCACGGGGACCGATGTGGATGATGACATGTCGGGAGATGAGAAGCAGGAGAATGAGGTACAGTGAGAGTTTGTGTTGCAAGAAATTTATTCCTGGTTTTCATCCTTTATCAGCATCCAGTGACTGACAGACTGGCCAACTACAAGCATGGGGGTCATGTAGGTAGAGCTTGGAGCTGAGGGCAGCATAATTACAAGACTAAATAGATAATCACTTCACACAGTGACTTTCCCTCCCAGTTCTCATTTAGCTGCTATGATTTGTTTTCCCAACTAAACAGCAGCAGTTAAAAATGATAAACAATTTTAGATTTAATGACACACGTGGACAGCAATATTTCACCTGCGTATTTTGTTTCCACAGAGCAATGTAGATCCTCGTGATGAGGTGTTCAGCTATCATCACCAGTTTGATGACAAACCTTCCAGTAAGTCAGAAGACAGGAAAGAGTACAACATCGGGGTCCTGCGTCACCTGCAGGTCATCTTTGGCCACCTGGCTGCATCCAGACTGCAGTACTACGTCCCCAGGGGATTCTGGAAACAGTTCAGGTATTGCAAAGACTCATTTGTTTTGATTGGATCAGCAGTTTGCCTAGTTACCTGTTCCTGAAGTCTAGCGGGCTATTATACTAAATGTTCTCGTCCTTGCGAATAGGGGGATTCCAGAAGTGATGTCAGATCTCCTGCCATAGGCAGCATTTTTGTGTTGTTTTCAGCCGGCCATGGGTACCACAGCAGTTGAGTTGACGCAGTCTATGATCATGTCCGTTTTTACCACAATGTCAATGCCACATCAATATAGAAGCTCAGCGTATTCCAGATTATACAGTGGGAGATGTTGCAAAACCCTGGAAAGAAAAAGACGTCGAAAGGGGGGAAAAAGAAACTTGTTGATTTCTTTGCTTCCAGCTTCAACGTCTTTTACTCCTACACCAGCGTCGATGCTGATGTTTTATCTGAGTGCCTGTGCCCTCTGCGCTGCTATAAATGCTTTCAGAGCTGTGGTGGTGTCAGTGTTTGCTAGCAAGGCGACTAATGTAGCAACCATAATGTATCCGTGTCTTCCTGTTTTAGGTTATGGGGCGAGCCAGTTAACTTGAGGGAACAGCATGATGCACTGGAGTTTTTCAACTCTTTGGTGGACAGTTTAGACGAGGCTTTAAAAGCACTGGGCCACCCTGCCATGCTCAGTAAGGTGCTGGGAGGATCTTTTGCTGACCAGAAAATCTGTCAAGGATGTCCACACAGGTAAGTACAAATACTTTGTGTTTGGTGACTGAATATGGGCAGCAGTTTAAGACACTGTATACTTAACCCACAATAAATGTGTTGTCAGATATGAGTGTGAAGAGTCGTTCACAACACTCAATGTAGACATCAGAAATCATCAGAACCTGTTGGACTCAATGGAGCAGTATGTAAAAGGAGATCTGCTGGAAGGAGCAAACGCCTACCACTGTGAGAAGTGTAACAAAAAGGTGAGAAGTTGGTGTCCTTCTGTTTAGTATGTGATGCTTGTAATTGCTCATGGGAAATTCACGCCAACTTTTACCATCATTTTAACACTGAATCTAAATAAACTTTGTTGTCCTCTGTTTAACTTAAAAGAATCTCACCAGTTCCCTTTTCCTCACCTGTTTTTATTCTTTTTGCTTTAAAGGAGCCATAGATAATCTGTGATGCTTGTTCTCCCTGTCAGGTGGACACAGTGAAACGTCTGCTAATCAAGAAGCTGCCTCCTGTCCTCGCTATCCAGCTGAAGCGCTTTGACTACGACTGGGAGAGGGAGTGTGCCATCAAGTTTAATGACTATTTTGAGTTCCCTAGGGAGCTCGACATGGAGCCGTACACGGTAGCAGGTGTGGCCAAGCTAGAAGGCGACGACGTAAATCCGGAAAACCAGGTTATCCAACAGAATGAACCCTCTGAACCGACGCCACCAGGCAGCTCCAAGTATCGCCTGGTGGGAGTGCTGGTCCACTCAGGCCAGGCCAGTGGCGGACACTACTATTCGTACATAATCCAGAGGAATGGAGGTGATGGTGAGAAGAACCGCTGGTATAAATTTGATGATGGTGATGTGACTGAGTGCAAGATGGACGATGAGGAGGAAATGAAGAACCAGTGCTTTGGAGGGGAATACATGGGCGAGGTTTTTGATCATATGATGAAAAGGATGTCGTACAGGAGGCAGAAACGCTGGTGGAATGCCTACATCCTGTTCTACGAACGTATGGACTCAATGGACAAGGACAGCGAGCTTGTCAAATACATCTCGGACTTGAATATCTCCTCCACTAAGCCGCATCAGGTCAAGATGCCTGGTGTTATCGAGTGCAGCGTCCGCAAACAGAACGTCCAATTCATGCACAACCGAATGCAATACAGCCTGGAATATTTCCAGTTCATTAAGAAACTTCTGACCTGTAACAGTGTCTATTTAAACCCTCCTCCAGGTATGCATCAGTTTTGTGTGTGCGGGTAAATTCAGAGCTAACTCTTTGGATCCGAAAAAGTAAATGACTCTAGTTTTAGCTAGAGTTTAGTGCTAGTTTCTTTTTGCTTTATGTTTGCTCAGACCTTTTGAGACATGGTTTCCAATACTGGAAACATTAACTGTAACAGATGTTTACAAAGCCATCTGCTGCCAGATATCATGCTGGTAAATCATGGTTGCAAACACCAGCTAATATAGCTGTGTTTGATCATTTTATTAATCAAGGTAAGGTCCATGTAATCTGGAAAGCCTCTTAAGAGAGGGAGACCTGAACAAGATGGCAACGAAAACAGGCAATCGATAAAATGATACCAGCAAGAATAAAATAAACAATACTCAGATCCAACCATCCACTCATGTTGACAGGTTGTATGAAAAATAATAGCATGTATTTCATTACTGATGCACAGATTGTGTTGTTCCTCCAGTAATGGCTGTGCTCTTAAATTCCCCCTGAAACCTACTTTGATCTTTTTGATTAATTCCTTATTGTATCTGATCTGTGGGTTTCAAAGCTTGTCTCTTAAAGATACAGCTGCTGCCATAATTATTTGTATCACTAATCTCTGCCTATATATTTTCAACTCGATGTTATAAACAAAATTCTCATGGAGGGGGGAAAAAATGTATGTTTAGTAGTTCAGCACAGACTGCTTAATACTGCACTACCTCTGTGTTAGGCATTACAAAGCTCTGATGCATTATTATTTGAACCAGAGCCCAGTGATGCCATAACCCCCAAAACACAGAATTTGTTCTGATCATAAGAAAATGTATCTATATGTATGACATGTGGATTAACCCACGCACTGACCCGACATACAGTGTCAGTTTAGGTAGTTTCACATTGTATTTGCGCTTGCTCTGAGCCTTTAAGCTGCTGTCTCATTTTGTGAGCCGACAACTTCCCATCTGCTGTTTCATTACGTGCATTTCATGTTTCATCTAACTCCAAACAAAGGAAATGTCTGTTTGCTTTTACACACTCCAGTGGAGTTGCATATTTCACTTCCTTTGTGTGTTTCTTAGCCAGCTCTGTTGATGTGCAGTAGTTACTTTAAGGAGAAGTATATGGGTGAAGCCTTAGTTGCATGTTTAAGCATTGAAGAATTACCTGCAGTTACATAGAATATTTTCTTTGTTTTGGTAACCGCTGCTCTTTCTTTTAGGACAAGACCACCTTTTGCCAGAGGCAGAGGAGATTGCTATGATAAGTGCTCAGCTGGCTGCTAGGTTTCTCTTCAGCACAGGTTTTCACACCAAGAAAGTAGTACGGGGTCCTGCCAGTGACTGGTGAGCCTTGCTGTTTCTTTTTTCCTCCTTTTTTTTTTTTTTCCCTCAAGTGTTCCTGCCCTTGTTTACACATGTTTATCTTGTTTTCCCCTCTAGGTATGATGCCCTTTGCATCCTGCTGAGACACAGTAAGAATGTACGCTACTGGTTTGCACACAACGTTCTGTTTGCTTATCCTAACCGGTTCTCTGAGTACCTGCTCGAGTGCCCGAGCGCTGAGGTCCGTGGGGCATTTGCCAAGCTCATTGTCTTCATCGCTCACTTCTCCCTGCAAGACGGCCCCTGCCCCTCCCCCACCGCCTCGCCTGGACCCTCAGCTCAGGTTGGTGCCAGACTTATATCTGGGCACTGGAAAAAGGACTTTAAAAAGGACTTAGCTCTGTCTGGCCTCACATGTTACCACGATGCCTTTGATGGACTCCAACTGATTTCATGTTTGTGTTTTAGGGCTGTGATAACCTCAGTCTAAGTGACCACTTATTGAGAGCTGTCCTCAACCTGCTCAGACGAGAAGTTTCTGAGCACGGCCGTCATCTGCAGCAGTACTTCAACCTCTTTGTCATGTACGCCAATCTGGGTAAGGAGCGCACAGAGATTGTTAAGCTTTTATGTACATTTGTTCCTCAATGAATTCTACAAAATTTTATGTAAACTATAATTCAGTTTTTTAATAATTAAAGTTATTTGGTGCTTGGAATGCTTTTACTTTCTTCTGACCTGTCATTACTCCTGCCACATGCAGGCCTGGCTGAAAAGACCCAACTGCTGAAGCTGAATGTTCCTGCCACATTCATGTTGGTCGCTCTGGACGAGGGGCCTGGCCCTCCAATTAAGTATCAGTATGCTGAACTGGGCAAGCTCTACACTGTCGTCTCTCAGCTGGTTCGCTGTTGTGACGTCTCTTCACGCATGCAGTCCTCCATCAATGGTGAGTTGTTGGGGTTTTTTTCCCCCTCTCTTCTCCTTTTAGGCACAAGTTGTATGAGCTCAGTTAAAGTGAACAAGTGATTGTGTGAAACGGGTTAGTGAGAGCCCAGTGAAGATTTTCATCCTTGCTCAGGATCTAGTGACTGACAAAACAGCCACTCTGAGCCTCTGTGCTGTGTAGGCACAGCTTGGAGCTGAGGGCTCTCAAAGATGATGAATGAGGGACTTCGCTAATATCTGCCTGCATTTGTAGGATAGTCCATCTTAACTTTTGTTTTGTATTTCCTGCAGGTAATCCCCCTCTTCCTAACCCATATGGGGACACCAACCTGACAGCTCCGGTGATGCCTGTGCAGCAGCTGGTGGCAGAGATCCTGTTTGTGAGGACGAGCTACGTGAAGAAGATCATTGAGGACTGCAGCAACTCTGAAGAGACAGTGAAGCTGCTTCGCTTCAGCTGTTGGGAGAACCCTCAGTTCTCCTCCACTGTGCTCAGTGAGCTGCTCTGGCAGGTAAACATCTAATGCCTCTTCAGAACTCCATAGGTTTCTTACTTATAAACGTCTACAAGTGCTTGTATTTAGACTGTACACATTGTCTGCAGGTGGCGTACTCATACACCTATGAGCTGAGGCCTTACCTGGACTTGCTGCTACAAATCCTGCTCATCGAGGACTCCTGGCAAACACACAGGTCAGACTTGATTGCTGAGTGCAGAAAGTTACAATTTTTAAACTTGAACGTGATTTTAAATTTCTCCTTTGCTTCTTTTTGTGTGTGTAGGATTCACAATGCGCTGAAGGGCATTCCCGATGACAGAGATGGGCTTTTTGACACCATCCAGCGCTCCAAGAACCACTATCAGAAACGAGCTTATCAGTGCATTAAGTGCATGGTGGCCCTTTTCAGCAACTGCTCTGTGGCTTACCAGATCTTACAGGTAAACAGGCTGTCTCTCTTTAACTCATGCAGACCAAAGTAAGCACTAAGTAACATAACAACAAGAAAGAGGTATATTGATGGGCTTTGGCATGTGAAAAGGCTGGAAACTTTGAAACATTTAAACGTTTGTTAAATTTCTGTGCTTGTCTGTACAGAGTAACGGTGACCTGAAGCGAAAGTGGACGTGGGCAGTGGAGTGGCTGGGCGATGAGCTGGAAAGGAGGCCATACACAGGAAATCCACAGTACACCTACAACAACTGGTCCCCTCCTGTTCAGAGCAACGAGACCTCCAACGGATATTTCCTGGAGCGCTCTCACAGTGCACGTATGACACTGGCCAAGGCCTGTGAGCTCTGTCCCGAGGAGGTAATACCATTAACCTTGTACTGTACACACCCACAGATTCTCTTTAACACTATCTTGCAGTCTTAGGGAGAGGTAACAGAAAAAATATTGTAAGACTGAGGCTGAATGTGAATGTGTATCACATCGCTTCAACACAAAAAGCCCAAATGAATGGTCTAACATGACCAGCATTTAACATGTGGATATGTATGAGTAATAACACGGCGATTAATCGAATATTAAGCCGATCAGAAAATTTGTAATTTACCATTTTCTCTACCTCTTGTAGTTACGCACGAAATGTGTTGTGTATTTTTAGCTTTGTATCCTGATTTAAAAAAAAAAACATACAGAGAGTAAATTATCTGGAATCTAAGTGCTCAGCTAAAAGAAACTGAGCTTGATTAAAGTACAGCTTACCATGTTTGACTCTGTGTTGTTTACATGGCTGCAGTTCACAATACACACAGATATGATTGTGTTGTTTTCACTTAAAATGCGTTACTTGTATATATTTTTTTATGAATGGAAAATCCAGTCAAATGACACACTTCTCCTGTAATATTCCATACACAGCTCAAGTGTACTCAGGGAAGCCCAGGGAAGGTCAGTATTCCAGGCACCACGACATAAAAGAAGGAAGTGAGACAAAACCTACCAAAAGAATCAGCAGAGAAACAACAGTTTTAGCTTCCATCACATTTAACACTAGTTTAAATCGAATTGCACAGCTTTGAGTTTCTTGTAGATTAGTCAGAGGCTCGAAACACTGTGATGATGAGCCTTTTGCATGTATTTTCAATGTAAATGTCATGTAAATAATTTAGGATGTGCAGTTAGAGTAAACTACTCCAATTTTGTACATGTCCACTCTGCGTAGGTAAAGCAGATTGTGAGCGTACATGATACTTAATTTAAAAAAAAAAAATAATTTCTTGGCTGTTCAAGTAAAAGGCAAGGTGTACTGGCCACTGGTGAGATATGAGATGCTATGTAGTGTAACTAAGCATGAGAAGTCATGTTACGCAGCTGCACACAGTGAACAGGTCTTTGTTCTCTTCCTGTCCTGTTGCCCAGTCTCAGCAGCACTGACATAGCCAGTCTTCAATCTCAGTCTAGTGCTCTTTTGCCAGTTTTTGCTTCCTCCCCAACTTGCAGTGTGGTACAGCCAGCCACCTGCATCTCCTAGCCTCAGCTGTACTTGAGCATTCAATGCTAGTTACAGTATTTTAACTGTTAAGCCGTTGTGCTTTTTTAGCCACTGTGTTGCAGATTTGTACATTTCTAGATCTCAAAAGTTGCACATTACTTTTAAAGGCATAAGCAGCCCCTAATGTGAAGCTGTCATTTTTGTTATTTGGATCAAATTAAAAGCCAGAACTTATCATATTCATAGTTTTAAGTTTTAATCTGTGACTAAATAATGAACAAAAGCTAAATTGAAAAGTTTATATACTCGTGATGTTTCAGATAGCTTGCAGGTCCTGTCCGTTACATCATGTTGTAATGTTGATGTGTACTTGACCTTGCCTCAGAGATAAGACTGTAAAACGATGAGGCTGATGTTATTCGATATAGCATGATAAAAGTACAAATGCCAATGAGCCTTTAAAAACGACGCACTGAAATTACCTCCACAGTAGAGGTTCATGTGCACCTTCTGTTAGCTCCATTTTTCATGCTCTCAGCTGTAGACGCCACCCACACACATAATTCAATCTCCTAAACCTTATTTACTTGACAACACAGTAGGAAGTTTGACTTTCCCACACAAGCTACTCTCTGATGTCAGACTATTATACTTTGTTCAAATAGATGAGCACATTTCCAGTTTTTGTCTTGATATGTGATTACAAAAATATATTTATCTCTTTTATTCTAGGAGCCAGATGAACAGGAAGCACCCGATGATCAGGACTCCTCCCCACCTGAGGATACGTCTCTGTACCCACATTCTCCCGGAACAACCCAGTTTCAGCAGGTAGTGTCTCAGAGGACAGCTTACTGCCCATTCTCATCAAAGGATGTTCTATCTTTCTAAATCATAACATGTGAGGAAAAGAACTTGAAATAGAAAGCAGCCTAAGCTTTTAGCAGCATAACTAAGAGAGTATCCAGCTCTTTACTAAAGAAAAAAGTATAATCTTACAGTACAGTTCAAGTATTTGTCTCCCATACCCAAACTGGGAGCTCGGTCCACAGCAGAGGGGCCTGCTAGCTGAACATGGGGTTTCTGAACTTTGGTGTGTGAGAGGAAAGACTTTAGGATGAATTCTGGATTTAACAGGGATGCAGAAATATGACGTCTCCTAGTTTCTGCTTGCCAACAATTTTTGCTTAACTGGAAACTTACGACACCTGATTTTCAAACCCCCCCCCCCCCCCCCCCCCCCCCCCCCCAAAAACAAAAAAAAATCATCCCAGAAGTGCGGAGCTTGTGAAGTGTTTTTTCAGTGTCACTCTGAGACAGGATGTTCTCGAGTTTTCATATTGCTATTATCTGTTAATGATGCTGGTAACCATGGTGATAAGTGTTTTTTCCTGAGTATTATTTCGTGCCCGAGCGCTCACACAATCAGAGGCTCAGGTTTGTAAGTTTGTGATAATACTGCACTGCAGACAACTCTGTGTGCTTCCACGCATACAAACTGTACTTGAGTTCGTCCCTTTACATTGATTTTGGCACTTTTTGTCTGTGTATTCAGTAATTTACCACACCAGGCTCATTTCTTTCATCAGAAACACTTTATCTGTCTTTGAGGTCAAGTGCAAGTAAAATGTAGACAGGAAGCGGCATGTGGCTTCACCTTGAGTGACTCTGTGGCTGTCAGGGCATTTATCCCTACTGAAGACATATATTACTAATCATAGATGGGGATTTCTTATTTTTTTTTTTATAGGTTCTGCTTCGTGAAAGGCAGAGTAATTTCCTGTTTAGTGCATTTACAGCAAGCAAACGCGGACTAAAAACAATCTGTGGTGCACATGTTGACTGTAGTGAAGAAATGTGTCTCTCTGACGTTTTTACTGATTCAGCAGCAGAAGTGAGGTCTGTCAGTTTAGATTAGTTTGGAGTTATTGGCCCCAGCAGCATTGCACGTGCACAAATTGGATGCAATTAAAGCATGTCATGTTTTCATTTGAGTGCATTTCTTATACGATGTGCTGATTTTTCTCCACGCTCTCCCCCTGAACAGAACAACCACCCTCATGGGCAGCCGTACACCGGGCCTGCTGCTCAGCACATGAACAACCCCCAGCGCCCCGGTCCGGCCTCCGCTCCGACTCCAGGCCCGACCCAGACTTCCGCCCCCGCCCCTGCCCCCGGTACCACTCCAGGAACAGGCCCGCGAGCACAAGAGAACTGGGAGGGCACAGAGGAGGTCGCCCCTGCCCCCACCTCCACCCCAGCGCCCGCCCCGCCTAAGGAGTAACCTCCCCCTCCCTTCCTCTGCTGTGCCTCGAGCCTCCATCGTCCCGCTCTCTCCTCTCGCCGGGTCCCACCTTTCTCTTTCTCTCTCTCTGGCCCCAGGGCAGGGTAGAGCCAGGCCACTTCTCTCTCCACTGTCCCCACTCCCCCCCGACAGCCTGCGGGAGACGCTCTCCCCTGACCTGAGGCCGCCTGACTGTGCGACAGGGGCCCGTTGGCGGCTGCAGAGGCGAGGGAGTGGACAAGAGTTCTAATAACGAAAAAACAAATTTACCCGGAGCTGACGATGCTGATGCGCTTGTCTACACGACGAAAAGGTGTACATAGTATGTTAATGTTTTTGACTGTTCAGATCCCCCAGTAGCATAACTCTGTGTGGTTTGCTGTTGGGAGATGTTGCAGATGTTATGAAAAACAAAATGGATATTATAAATAATAAAAATTCCCCCCCAGAAAAAAACTGTAAGAAGACAACAACTCCTCTTTGTTTTATCACCCATGCTCAGCAGTAAAACATTGTTCTGCCATCGGACGGTTTCTGGTCATTCACCTGTAGAAGGACGCATTGTTATCATCATAATTATATTCTTCTTCTTAAGCTCCTTGGCAACCTTACGACCCACGCCAAATCAACCCGCGAGCTGTGGTTGGGTTTTACTGCGAGACGTGGAATGGTTGGGTGGACTTTAATGGTGTTTGGTTGATGTGAAAAAGCATTGATGCAACATTGTTCTGAAACTCATTGCCTTTCTCTCACTTTTTTGTCTTTATTTTCTTTTTCTTTCTTTTTTTTGGTTCTGGTAATTAATTCAATCCTTTCTGAAGCTCTAGTTAATATGCTGTAACATTTAGCATGGCTTCTCACCAGAATAGTGTAGCCCATGGGAAGACTTGTGATCATAACAACCTAAAAGCTGTTCTTAATCCACATCTCCAGAGGGGTGTTGTTACCCTTTAGGTTGTCTTTTTCTTTTTTTTTCTACTCATCTACCCTGTCTACAAAGAGGGCAATACTTTTTTTTTTTTTGGAACCAATGTATGAATAAGTGGCTTTTCAATTGCACATTATAATCCTCCAACTTCACATTTGGCAGTCAGTTTCGGTGGGTTAGACAACTTTAGCTTTCATCTATAGGAAAATGAACACATATGCAACAGAACTGCTGCACTGGGCTTTCTGGTGTATAATAGACTGTGTGGTTTGCTTCTGTCTCTTCAATAGAGCCTAGTCGTAGACAGACTTTGTTGCCCATCGGCCTCCTTTCTGCCGTGGAGCTGGTCAGGTTTGGCGTCTGGCTGCGGTTTGGGATGATGTGACTGATCCTGAGCAGCAGCGAGCACCCACCCCACCCCACCTAACCCCACCCACCCCCACCTTTGAGAGTAGGTCCCACAGCAGGGTTTTACCGTAAGAATAGCGGCTGGTTAGTCATGTTGCAACTTGAGCTAACTTGTGATTATGTAGGAGTAAAGGTAAACATCAGTAAATACTGTATTTAATTGGTAACTTGAATGCGTGTAATTTTCTTTTTTTATTCATTTTTTTTCTTTTTTCTTTTTTTTTTTTTTTTGTCAAAAACATACCAAATACTCCTGCAAATGAAAATATTCTGCCCACCGTATTATATTTAAATATTTTGCTCTTATTTTATAGAATTTATTTTGTTGTATTTCACTAAAAAAAAATAGAATTTGATTTAAGAGGAACATTTTTGTCCTTGTGTTATTTTTAAAGAAGATATTTGACTGTACAGAGTTCTGCGCCCTGTTTTTTGCCGACTTTTGTTTTGGCCATGGTGTGACGTTGAATTCTGGAGCTACAGTCGCGATGTGGACTTTCACTTTGTGAGGTTTTTTGTGCACAGAAATATAACAAAAAAAAAAAAGCATTGCGCCCTTAGCAAATAAAGAACATGGAATCTTGCCTGCGTGTCATTTTTAAGCGTTGGACAGTTCAGAAGATACTTGACTTGTTTTCAATTCTGCATGAACTGTTCTGTTGAGCGATTGGTTAATTGATAAACGTGCATCAATTTGTCCCTGGATGGGTCTCCACTCAATGGAATCCACCACTAATAAATTACAGCTGTGGTGCTCCTGGCCAAAACCTGACTGCTGTGAAAATGTCTCAAATCTCTATCACAGAGACACTCGCACTTCTCATTTCCTGAACTGCACATCCTCAATTCCTCTCCTTCCCCTTTAGTACCTCCCACCAAAGATGCGAGGTAGCAGCCATGTAATAAAATGAGACCCCTTTTTTTTCATATCCTTGGTTTACAATGTCAATTAAATATGTTTACCAAAACTTATAAAAACAAGACTAGCTGTTCAAACAACCGCCATGGTTTGTATACTTCAGCTGTGTGCAGTGTGACTTTTATTGAATCTGTGCCTTAATAAAGGCCCAACTTCAAGGGAGTCACACTTTAAAAAGAACATAGTATTTGTTGAAAGTGAATCTTACATCGTGGCCACAAGAGCAAAATAATTAAGTCTCTTTAGGACTTTTACAAACTCTTGCCAAGCATGTGGCTGTTTGGCCTCCAAGTCTCCACTCTCCTGTTCTCCACATACCCTTCACTATTACTGATTTCTGGGTTACACAGAAGGCTGAGAGCAGGGATGAATTACTAAGGTCAGGCTATTTTACTGCTTATGTACTTCTATCCATTGAAAGTTCAATCACCTGCCCAATAAGATGCCCTCTAGTGTTTAGAAGTGGTCACTACAGTAAAGCAACTAAAATTAATTTTTGGTTTTCTAAAAAAACCCAACTTAAATCTTTCAGATAAGGGAAACACATTCAGACCCTCCCTCCTCAAAGAAGACCATAACCTAAAAACAAAGATTAAGACAAAGGGATTTGGTATAACTGAAGTTATTCCTGTCACCAAACAGTAAAATAACTGGTGACCTCAGTGTGATTGTTTTCCCCCTGTAAATCTGACTAAATCCTTGAAACCTGATGCAAATTCTAACTTATATACAAATTGTTTTAAATTAAAAACTAATTAGCCTTAACAGGGTTAAAAAAAAAATCTGAAACTACTCAGTTTCACACAAGGAAAACCTGCTCATCTAACCACCTCACTGAAATGGGGTTCATTGTTTTGTATGTGGTGTGGACTCCGGAATGACTTCAGCCAATCAAATGTTTTGGAACAGGTTTTTATTATCAACACGGTCAGATTTAGTTCTCCTTCTCCTGGACGGTCTTTGTTCCACGCAGTCTGCCTGTACGACGGGCAGCAATAAGACCGACCTTGCGACCAGCAGGTGCATCCCTCCTGATTGTTGAGGGTTTGCCGATGTGCTGATGGTTACCACCACCGAAGGGATGCTCAACAGGCTGCAGGAGGACATGAGGGGGGAGGGGGGGAAGAAGCATCTTTAGAATGAGGACTTTCAAAGGGGAATCCATCCTCTACTCTTTTCTCCCTCACTGACTAATTTAACAGCAAGCACACAACCAGGTATTGTGATAAACATTCTTTTACCAGCCTCTTAGCTCTGAGAATCAGAACCAACAGGCCTTTATTTCATATGTTCAATAAAGATTGTTTTCTTTGTGACCAGAAAGGCTCAAACATGGACTTTCTTAATGTGGTTGGTGCTCTGACAACACAGGCAGCACCATCTAAAACCTCAAAGCAGGTTATTCCTCTAAATGTTTTGAGATTCGCCCGCCCACAGACTCGTTGCAGTGTGTGAGAGTTCTGCAGACTCTTCTGGAAACCCATTAGGGTAACTGTAATACCGAGTGATTAGCTATTATCTTCACCTCCTCTGAGAATAGGCAATCATCTGCATCAGTGCTGAGACTTTTCATGGGGCTCCATATTAAACTTTTCTAAAGATTCAATGTGAACACTGCATAATGTGCCCAAAATAACACAGTCTGATTATCTGCCTACATGACATGTCTTTCAGCTCAATGCATAAATACATGCATCTGTCTGTTGCTCTGCCTTCAGTCCTGTATGCGTTTCTAATCGCAGCACAGCACCGGTAAACTCATGTTCACTTACGTTCATAGCCACACCACGGACACGTGGCCAGCAGTTCCTCTTGGCCTTGTACTTGTGGTAGGCACGACCGGCCTTCAGGATGGGCTTGTCAATACGTCCACCTCCAGCAACGACACCTTTAACACAGAAGGAGGGCAGACACGTTTAAACACTTTCCTCAGTCCAAAGACTAGATCAAATGCGCGGCTGTTTCGTTACGCTTTCTTACCAACAACGGCTCTGTTGGCAGAGGCGATGACCTTCTTGGCGCCTGAGGGCAGCTTGACTCTGGACTTCTTGGTCTCGGGGTTGTGGGAGATGACTGTGGCGTAGTTTCCTGAAGCACGGGCCAGCTTGCCTCTGTCACCGGGCTTCTCCTCAAGGCAGCAGATGATGGTTCCCTCAGGCATTGTGCCAACGGGCAGGACATTACCAATGTTCAGCTGAGCTGTGGGACAAGGGATGAGGACAAGCTTCAAACTTCCATCTGACAATCTGAACCTAGTTTCATCTAAGCAACGGCTCTGTTAGCATTTCATTGGAGGCTGACTGAAGACAGGTGATCAAAAAATGTGATTAAATCTGATTACACCCCATAATTCTTCTGCTCTTTTCACGGATGCTCATCTTTGTTAACGAGCTAAATAAGACGCAATAGTTCAATTAGAACCAACACTGAGACTGAAAATTATTATTAAGACATCATGTGGTTCATTCAGATAACTTTATCCATCTTCTCCATCAAGGACCACTCATGAACAATAACCATATGACTGTTCCCACCACTAACACATGACCCTACACTGCGTTCACTGCATCATCCCACGTTTGGCACTGATTACCACCTGCACTCATGTATATATCTATCTTCTTAGCACTTTTAATTCTTATTTTTATGTCTATTTAAGCATTATATGACAGTATGTTTGCACTAAGCACCGCAGCAATTTCCTAATGTTGTAAACCTGCTCAACATTTGGCAATAAAACCCTTTCTGATTCTGATTCTGGAACAGATTTATTATTTTTAGACCATAAAATATTTAACCATGCAGGTGAAAGCTCAAACATTACACACTTCATGTTTAAAATTGCTGTTATCATGTTTGTCATTTAACAACCACAACTTAAAAGTCTCAGGGGAAAACAGAGATCCCCCTGAAGTGGGTAGTGTGGCTGAAGACAGCTGAAGTCCTGACCTATATATCAGAATAGAGCTGCTGGTTCCAATCCCAATAACAAGTACAGGAGGGCAACTGTCGCCATCTTCTACTACCAGACACATGGTACTGGGTGCTTCTCCTGTCCAGCACCATATATCAATACAAGAAATGCTGATTTTTATTCATGTAGAAGGAAATAACAAATAAAAGTAATCAAAGTAGCGTAATTACACTTTGACTAAAGCTAAAAAAATAACTTTAACAGCTACATTCTGCAAGGACTTTACGACTTATGAGTGAAAACGTAGAGAGTGAAGTTGAGATCTCAAGTGTGTCCAGCACTAATCCAAACGATCAAAGAGCAGAAAACATTCAGGCAGCTTCTTGTCGAGTTGCTCTGTATGTTGCATATTCTATCAGCTCCTATATCACATATGATCATTACTCCTGTGACTAACTTTATGACAAGAAAACATTAAATCATATCATTACATGGCTCCCTGGGACTACTGCCACCTCTGAAGCCACTCAATCTTAAAAGGAACTTTAAAAAGAGTCTGAGTGAGACAGAGGTCCAAAATTCCTTAAGCTTGATCCAGACTTCTGCAGGAAGTCTACGTCTTAACTTGCGTAGTAACCGGAAACTACTTTCATCCCTTCCACACCATTTAAGTCATCTTTGTATGTGTCGACCTGATGTTTAGTTACATTTCTCAGGACATGCATGTCAGATTATGTAGCAGGTTGTGGCGTAAGATTAAAATGGGGACCCAGCTATGGCGTAAGATCGGACGCAGAAATATAATTCACGGATTAGTGTCACGTTGTGGAAAGAGCCATGGCAACAGATGAAAATCTAGGAGCACCTCATACACCCTTGCTCAGCGTCTTACCCTTCTTGCCACAGTAGATGAACTGTCCGGTGTGGATGCCCTCAGCGGCAATGAAGAGCTCCGTCCTCTTCTTGAACCGGTATGGGTCACGGAAGACCACTTTGGCCAGGGGGGCGCCACGGCCAGGGTCGTGGATGATGTCCTGCAAGGGGAAACCAGCAGGAAAGACATTACAAATCCGTCCACCCTCACCACTGCCCAAAGCAGCTCGGATTTATCATCAAATTACCTTCACAATCCCCTTGATGTAACCATGGCGTTCAGCGAAGTCAATGTGACGGAGTTTAGCAGCACCTTTCCTGTGCTTGACGTGGGCTTTGAACACAGAGCCCGCACCTTTTCTCTGTCCCCTGATCACACGTCCCATCGTGTACTGAAAAACAGAGCATTTAATGAAAAAAAAAATGTTACATTCTAGTGCCTTGTTTAATACAGGATAAAATTAAATCCAGCATCTCCATCAAACAGGCCAAAACAGAGAGAAACATGTGGCTACCCCTCTAAGCAGACCTTTGTAGTAATTACTAAAGCTAAATCTCATTGAATGGATCCAACTTCAACTTATACGATACATAAAAACACTTTAAAGCAAACACTTAACCAGTAGCAAGTTAAAGGAAACCTTTCAAAGGCCTGAGTTTTAATGTGAGGGTTTATTGAGTTCCACTGGTTTTTAAAAGCTTGAAACAGACACGTATCTGTCGGCTTGACATATGAAATGCTAGCAGAGGCCCGCTACTAATGTACAGTTACATTAACTTTTCCTTTACGGAAACTTTAACCTAAAGCTTATGTGTGTTTGTCAGTATCGTGGCTGAAACACTGCACAAAGCGACTTTGGCTTCTCATATGCAGAAATGCATCTCTCATAATGCTAGCTGTCGTTAGCCCGACAAGCTAGCCTCCGTTAAGTCAAATTGTTAATGTAACGGTTCGGGTTTAACACAGATTTCTTTTATTCCAACATTTACACGCTTATATACAAATTTAATTATTAATATCTTGCCAAATTTGCTCATATGAACGGCTGCCGGCCTTTTAGCTACCAGCACACCGCTGTTAGTGCGCCATGACGCCAAACAGGGACACACAAGCACGAAAAAAAGCTTAAAATCAAAAGTCTGTCGTTAAAATGCTCGTTAGCTCTTAGTCTTATACACTTGCTCCGTATTTAGAAATGTCTTTTCAAAGCGGATGGCCTAATTAAATCTGGATTTAGAACAGATTTTTAGGACGGGGATCAGAAAGTAGACGTCCTACCTAAACTCCGTTGACGGAAAGAGGAAGTGCAAACGAAAAAGCCAAGGTTTTCTTCCGGAGAATTCACCACGGGGGCCGACGGGAAATGTAGGCTTCGTCCTCGTTTTGTTATTTTAACTCGGAAGTAAGCAGCGATTGTCGCAAATAGAAGAATCGAAGCTCTGAGGTATTAAAACGCTATATGTGTTAAATGATGGGAGCACAATCTTAGCATAAATACAAAATAAATAAACATAAACGCTACCTTTAAGCAATTTGGATTACAAACATTTTCACACGTTAAATGATAGAAGTTAGAAAAATAACAAAACTAAACATTTTTTTTTTTTGGCTATAAGGATGTTTATAGTAGCCTATAATGAGTTTCTTTCTAAATGTAGCTGATCATTACACAAAAAGAGTATACAGGGGTCTTTGAGTCTTTACTGATGACAGAAGAACAGCCCTCTTAAAAAAAAAGAAAAAAAAAAGACTGTGGGAATAAATGAACTCCAGGAGATGGCAGCAAAATAATATCAGAGTGGTTTTTATGCTTTTAAAAACTCAACCATGAACTAATTGCCTGAAATATTTTTGAAAATTAAAGCTTCTGACAATTTTAAAAATTGATTAAATATGAATTTGCATATAAGCAAAGCAAAGCTTGCTAAATCAGAATCAGTGACATTTGTGAGGTGTGAACTACTAAGCAGAATTTTTGTCCTGTTTTAAATAATGTTGGTAATATGTTTTAGGGATATTATCAGTACTTTTAGGGTGAAATGTGCTTGCACTGTCATTCTAGTGATGTTTGGTAAAGTCATCCCAGTTCTAAAAGATCATGTGGCCCCTGAAGTAATGCCACTGGACTCTGGGATTTTGTCTCTAGCTTCACCATTGAAAGTCAGCAGGGTGGTATTAGTGCATTAGTGCATACCTCCGGACAGCTGAAATCGAGATGCACTAACTCTTAATGGGAAAATTAGCAGGAAGTGTAAATTTAGCGCAAAACTCAACCAAAAAGGCATTTTATCATTTAATTCACCTCAAGTCCCCTGTGATTTTTCTCACCACAGAAGAAGATGTGAGAGCAACAGTTGGCTCCCCTTCTGAGATCGGAGTGTCCCGCTGGTGGAACCACTCCACTGTGATTAATGGGGGCACGCACACACCCACAGAGCTGACACTGTGCGTGATAAATAGGTGGTTCACTTATTGTGATGCTGCATTGTTTTATAAAGTCCCACAGGCCTAACATGAATAAATGCTGCACACATACACGCAGGTTTTACATGTTACTGTGTTTTTGTTTCTTCTGAGGACACAGAAGTCATCCTAATTAAAATCCTCCAAATGACCCTGCAGATGTTTGTTTAATACACTGCAGTCTCAGATGTTCATGTCTTTACCAGTCACATCCGTGCTTCATTGTTTCTGTTCACTGTTTAATGCATTGAAATAAAGCAGTCAGCGAGAAGTGAGTTCAAACAAGCTCAGAAACAAAGCTTTTCTTTCTGTATTATTGTGTTACCTGGACTCTAAAGTGAGAAAGATAATGAAAGAATATCTATCATCATTGGTAAGGAACTCCAGGCAGCACGGCGATTAGCACTGTTGTCTCAAAGCAAGAACAGTTCAATTCAACCACCTGGCTGGAGCCATGTGACCCTGACAACGATAAGAAAAAGGTAAGAAAAATATCATTCAATCACACTTCTCATTGCTTCATCTACAGTAAGAGGGCCTTGCAAGGTTACCAGTCTAACCTGACATTCCTCAACTGCTGAACTGAACTGTCAAATATAGATACACAAATATATACAATTGTGGTATTTGTACAAAATACGCCATATAGATGTTGCCACTCACAGTAACTGTTTGTGCCACAGTTTTGTCAAGTATGTTTCACTCATCATAAGGATACATACAGGAAGGTTTTTACTTGATGTGTCTTAATCAGAATCAGAATTTGATTTATCCCTAAGTTTGTACACAAATGAGAAATTTGTCCTGGTGTCATTGTGCAACAACCTGTGATACAGAAATGGAATATATCATATAATATATGCACTGGTATAAAAATATTGATATAATAACAAATGATGAAAATCCATGCTTAGTACTTATAGATATTAGAATAGAAATTAAGAAAATAGAAACAATCTTTAAAAAAAAAGAGAGGAAAAATTCTAAATGTTGGTAGAAAAGGATGTTCCCTGACCGGGAATCGAACCCGGGCCGCGGCGGTGAGAGCGCCGAATCCTAACCACTAGACCACCAGGGACCTGCGACAACTGCCAACACCTCTACGATCAGAATTTAATATACTTGACCGCCAGATGGCGTTGTTGAGCTTGGTGGCAATCCGAACGCAGAAGTTTTTCCATGAGCTTTAAAACTGTCAAAATATTCATCGTTTGATCCGCAGCAGTGGAGGAACAGCGGTGAACACCAGAACTGCCTGTTCAGCATTCAGCAGCACACAGGATCAACACCACAGAGACAAAAGACAAAAAAATGAAGCTAAAGAGTGAGTGCTGGACTGGTAAACAGATGTCTGAGCTTTATGAAGTGATAATGTTGTGTTTGAACCTTTTTACTTCTCTACTCTAAATGCTACAGATTTAAAGGCTGCTACATTTTTCTAGGTGGAAAGAGTGGAAGTAGAAGCTCTGCCCATTAAATAAAAGAAAGAACATGTGGTTTTGCATTTAAAACACAAATTTTCACATACCTGCTGATCTTCACTGCTCCTCATTGGTATCTGATTAATACACTCTACATTATACTCTCATCTGCCACTTTATTGGGTACATCCCTTCAATTGCTTGTTTTTTCGACTATCTAATTAGCCAATCACACAGCAACAGCTCACATGGTCAAGACTACCTGCTGAAGTTCAAGTCGTGCAATAACAGGCGAAAAACTATGTTTTAAGTGACTTTGAATTTGGTTGTTGGTGTCAGACGGGCTGGTATGAATATTTCAAAAAAATGCTGATCTACTGGGTTTTTCGTCACAACTATCTATGGGGTTAGAGACAATGGTATGAAAAAGAGAAAATATCCAGAGGTCAGAGGACAATGGCCAGACTGCATTGACCTGTTAGGAATGTAACAGTAACTAAGATAACGACTCATTGCAACCACGGTATGCAGAAGTCAAACCTTGAAGCAGAAGACCACACTTGGTGCTTCTCTTGTCAGCTAAGAACAGGAAACCGAGGCTACAATTCACACAAGCCCACAAACTGGACAAGAAAAGATTGTAAAAACGCTGCAAGTTTAATGTGCCTCGATTTCTGCAGTGACATTTGGATGGTAGGGTCAGAGATTGGGATGAACAACATGAAAGTATGGATCTATTCTGCTCAGTAGGATGGTGTGGGGGATATTTTCTTGGCACACTTTGGGCCCCTCAGTAATAACTGATAATCATTTAAACCCCACAGCTTACCTGAGAATTGCTGCTGACCATTTCCACCCCTTTATGACCACAGTGTACCCATGTCAAAGCACAAATCAACTCATACTTGTTTCCTGAACACGATGATAGCTTCATGGTACTCAAATGGCCTCCACAGTCACCAGATCTCAATCCAGTTGAGCACCTTTGGGATGTGCTGGAACAGGAGACTCACATCAGGAAATCTCCCATAATGCTATCATACCAGTGTGGACCCAAATCTCCAAGGAATGTTTCCAGCACCTTGTTGAGTCTATGCCACGAAGAAGGCAGCTAAGACAGTTCTGAAGGCAAAAGTAAGTAAAAGTAAGGTGTGCTTAATAAACTGTCCATGACTGTAGTTGATCCTTGTAGCATGTTGTTTACTAATGAAAATGAACTGCTTCCTCATAAAAAGCAAGGTTCAGGACATCCGAAAGGGAGGGAGCGGCTGCGGGTACGAGGAGGAGGAGGTGACCTCTGACTTCTGACCTCCCAGTGGTGGAATAACCTTCGGCCTCTGTATGAAGGAAAATGCACAGAGCTGCAGATGTGACAACAGAGCTCCATTCTGCTGTCCAACAACTAAACACTGCACTGCCTCGGCATGCGTGTGTGTATATTAGCCTCTTCATCATTAATACAGTTAGCTTTGTCAGATCTGGGACAAAACAGAACAATAGAGCTAAAACCCCAATAACATACATGGACTCTTCTGTATATTCTACTGTTTCCTGTCCTGTTTCTCTCCAATTTAATCAGAAAATGTCCAGCAGTGGTTCTCCTCCTCCACTGCAGCTGCACAGTTATGCTTCCCTGTATACTGCTGCACACCAAGGAGCCTCCTATTGTCCTGTGGAGTTCATATCTGCTCACTCTGCGTATGGACGTTTGTGTGTATTTGTGCGTTCCTATACAATCAAACACAGCCTCGGTCTCTCCCACAGTCTCCATGGGAACTACAGACAGGAAGTACAAATTTAAACTTTAATTAACTTTAAAACACACATGTGCATGCATACAAACACACACACATGGTTGTGATTCATATTTCAGGTCGGATCTCAGTGTTGCCACTGTTTCTTTGTAAATGCTCTGCAGTTTTGCAGAGGGTACTGAAATGTTTCTCAACCAGTAGATCAACAAATAATGAGTAAAATATTAGAAGAATTTAGTGGAATCAGCTGCTCTTTAACTTAATAAAACTGGACGTGCACTACGACAGCACAGACCTCTACCAATGTCAATATTCTGAATTTAATAATCCATTTCTCCCCCAAAAATAAACTAAACTGAACATTTTGGACTTCGAGGGTTAACATCAAATAACATATAACAATATTTCTTCTTAGAAATCTGTCACACATTGTTCTGTTTATGCTTGTGCTGTTGGTGGTCCCAATCACAGAAAAAACAGAAATCACAGCAGAAACATTGCCTGTATATAAAAGATGGAGGTAGCCACCTTGACGTCAACCACTGGTTTGTGAAGCTCTGTTCTTAAACCTCGTGGTTAGGATTTCAGAGCCAGAAGTGAGCATATTAAGATAGCGCCAATTTATGAACTAAGTTATAAACAAAACTTTGTAGGTGCATCACACAGACATAGGGTAGTAAAGTTATTTGTATGTATTAATTGTTACCTAATACTTCAAAAAGCAGCAGGTGCACAAACATGGTGGAGCGGTCTAGTGATGGTTAGATCTAGCAGAGATCTTTTATCTACAGCCTCATGTGTCAATGCACATGAAGGCTTAACAAAGTCCAAATGGATGAACTGTAAAAAAAACCAAAAAACCCCATCCATCTTCTTCTGCTTATCCAGTTCAGGGTCGCGGGGGGCTGGAGCCTATGCCCTCTAGAGGCCTACCTTTCCTTGACTATCTAGAATCAGCAGTTAACCTAACCCCACACATGCCTTTACACCAGAGGTGGAAAACTCCAGGCCTTGATGGCCGGTGTCCGGCAGGTTTTACATGTGTCCTTGATCAAACACAGCTGATTCAAATGGCTAAATTACCCCCTCAACATGTCTTATTGGGGGTGTCCAAATTCATGGGCTGCATCCTCCTCAAGCCGCATTTGAGGCCGATCACGTCACAGCGACGCAATGAAGGCTGTCCAAACTCGTAGACTCCTCCGAATGCAGCTGACAAATGTGTCCTCCTTTTCCCCGAATTTGAAGGATGGGTCGGGTGTATCCTTCGTGGCCCACCATATCCCAGAATTCATAGCGCGGCCCAGCCAATTCCAGTTTTCAACAATGGCGGCTGCTACTAACTTTTTAATATTACTCTTATTACTCTTTCTGGGTCAGCAAAATAAACTTTTAACACATTTTCAGGCGAGAATGTAGCTGTGTAAACTTCAAATATCTGCTCGGTTTATCAAGATATCACATATTTGCAAAAGTGCTCCGACGTTGTCGGAGACGTCTGTTATCCTGTTATCTGTTAGCTAGCCAGGAGCTCGAGGGTCACTAGAGCCGGCGAGAGTGGCAAACTCCCGGCACATCATTTTCAGATCACCGCGGTCTTTCGCTAGTCAGGTTAAACATAATATATAGTCACTTAGATAACCTAAAAATGTTATTGTTTGGCTTTTTTCAGTGTTTTATTTGTTCGTGAGTAAATCGGTTTGGCTGAGATTAAAGTTATTAAATTAGATTAGATAAAATAAAACTTTATTAATCCCCTGGGTGGTTTTCACACAGCTGAATAAACGTCAAACAGAAAACTGATTAAACAGAAGTGTGAGATGGTCGAGAATTTACACCAGTATCCTGTTATATTCTAGATAGCAAGGAGCAGACAGCTGAGTTTATTAAACTCCACCGAGACAGCGGTGATGCAAATCTGAAGGCTAGACCGTCCAATTTCACAGCCGTTTACTTCCGGCCTACTCGACCTTCTGAGGACCCGGCCCACGTAGACCACGAAGGCCGGGTCCTCAGGAGGATGCAGCCGATGAATTTGAACACGACTGTAGTTCTCCAGAGGCCTGCTAATGAATTCATCATTTGATTCAGGTGTGTTGACCCAGGGTGATATCTAAAACCTGCAGGACAACGGCCCTTGAGGCCTGGAGTTGCCCATCCCTGCTTTAGACTGACTTACTTTTGGAGCCGGCCTCAAGTGGCCATTAGAGGAACTGCAGTTTTTGGTACATAATTGAATTTCCCAGCCTGCAGGTTGCTGTTTGAATAGGGAAAAAAGCTTGTTCGTAATAGAGCAGAGTTGAGTTTGAAACCGCCCTGGAACATTTCCTGTTTGCTAGTAAACCTAGCTTTCTCGCTACTTTCCAGTTTCCTCTCTGCTTTCCTATCAAAGTAAAGGTCTAAATAAGGTTTTTCATATCTTTCTTCTTCATGGTGTCACATCAGGAGACATGCTGGTGGGTGGTGCGGTTGTCTGACATGGCTTTTAATGAGTGTGAATGAATTATAAAATAAATTCTGGCATCCATCCTTCTTCCAACAAAAATAGGTAGTTTCATCATTTCCCCTTGCTTCATCGTTCTAACCTTGTGAAACAGTTTCTGCTTTAATAAAGGTTTGCTTAAAAACGTTCTTTTGATTCCCAGCTCTGACAGTCTGCACGGGGGGTGGACAGGTTGCTGAACCCCAAATTTACCTGATGCAACATGACGATAGACAAAACAAAAGTATGAATGTTTGTGAGAACTGATAGATGAGCTTTCAGGCTAAGTGTAGCTAAATAAACTAAAGGTCCACTGAAGCTGCCTTTAATGAAGTGAAACTCACAGTTTGGGACAGAGTGATGTTCGAGGAATTCAGATAGTGATGCTGTCAGCATTCCACTGTGTGTGGGAACTCGTGCACCCCAGTGTCAGCCCCCATATTAGTAAAACTGTGTCTCTCTCTGTCTCTCTCGCTCACACAGTCTCTGTCTTTTTCTGGGTCTCTCGCCCCTGGACAGAACAGCTGCTTTGCTCCAGAGGCATTGTGGGTCTGGGTTGCTGTGGCGATGCCTCCAGTTATGGCAGATGTTCTATTTCCTCATGTCAATATCGCTACTGGCAACACCAAAGAAAATAATAACACAGTGGCCACGAAGCTAAAAAAAAACCCCAACACAATTTCATTAGGACAAACAGAGGATGTGTGTGTGTGGTGTGTGCCTTCCTCTCTGCTTGCTGCAGCAGTCACACATTCTGACTTCACAAAGCTGTTTCAGAGTTTACCGTGTGATGGCTCTGACCTGACAGGAAGTGACCTCACTGCAGCTCCCATCTCCGATTGGATTGGATTAATACTGAGGCTGTCCTCTTACAGGACATCCCATTCCCCCCATCCTGTCTCACTTCCTGTTTGTTCTGGGGGGGCGGGGGGGGGTTAGCCGAGAAAACAAACAACATGATGGAGATTGTGCAAAGTGGTTACTATGGAGACTCTGCTCGCTCTCTCTCTCTCTCTGAGTGCAGCTGTCAGCTGGTTGAGAAGACTTCCTCCTTGTTTGGGAGAGATGAATGAACACTGGAGATATTGTCAAGAAAACAATCAAGTAAACATAACATTCAAAGGATAATTCTTGTTTATTTCAGTTAACCTTATTTCCCATTAATGTGCCTGTCAATAATGACTGTGAGTTTAGCCAACTTTGCACTCTTCCATTGTGGAAACACAGGAAAACAAAGAGTCAGACAAAATGGCACATGTCAGGGAAACTAGCACAAGCTCCCTGCAGCATTGCAACAAATGTGGATTTTTCCATGGATGGAGCAAAGCCTGCAGACAAGTCAAGATGCTGTGTGTCATACACACATAGCATGCCTCTCTCCTCACACGACACACCAAGCACAACCTCCCGGTTTGGGAGTCTTTTTAAACTGCAGAATTTTCCATCCCTTCCTCTGACATGTCAGTGCTTTTCCTGTCCTGCATCCCTGTTGTTTCAGCCCCTCCACCAACCCAGCACCCACCCGTGGACCTCAAACTGTAACTAAATTGTGCTGCTGTGATATAACATTCTGGACAGGAGTCTTCTAAATGAAATCATTTTAAACACTTGTCTTTTGGACTGAAATGAGCGGTAAATAGAAACCTGCATATTCATCCGCAGACAATAAAGGGGACAGAGCCACACGAGCTGTAATTAGAGATGATTATGACCAGTTATAGCTTCACTTTGAGAGATCCGTGTTTTTTAGTGTCAGAGCAGCAGGCCAGCAGACCCCCAGGGTAGGTGAACTAGAAAATAGTGTTATATAAGTATATAATTATATTAGGGTGTATTATAGAAGAACTATACACTCACCAACCACTTTGTTAAATACACCTGTTTATCTCCTTGTTAAGGCAAATATCTAAGCAGCCAATCGCAGGACAGCAACTCAGTACATTTAATCATGTACACATGATCAAGATGACCTGCTTCTCTCAGCACACTTTGGGCCTCTTACTAACTGCGCATTTGTTTTTATTTCCACAGCCTGAGTATTGTAGTTGCCCATGTCCTGTATGATCACAGTGTTTCCATCTTGAACTCACAAAGCTCAAATCATCTAAAATTGGTTTCTTGATGTGAAAATTGTACTCAAATCAGAGAATTCCATCAAGGATGTGCAGCTAACAAATCTGCAGCAACTGTGTGATGGACCAAAATCTTTAAGGAGTGTTTCCAGCACCTAGTTTAATGCAAGCCATGAAAACTTAAAACAATTTTGAAGTCAAAGGGGGTTTCAACCCACTACTAGCAAGGAGTGAAGTATAAATAGGGATTAAACTGGGACTGGATTAAACAGGGTTGAAGCTCATTGATGACCGTCCACATGTACTCCAGTTTTTTGTCTCCGACCTGCCTCCTCTAGGCTGCTTCCTAGTCAGGTCCGTTTAGTTTAAAGCAACATAAGCCCCGTGTTGAATGTTGAGTGTATACCAATCACTTTTATGAAAACTGATTCAACACTCAACTTAAACCTGCCTCTTGTTTAATGTCTTGACACTGATTGATTGTTTTTTCTTCCTGTATGATAGGTGTTACATTTTTAAATTGTCACTCCACAGTTTGACATCTTGTATAATCTGCTGATTTAAAAAAAACAAAAAAACAACACATAGGACAAGATGTTAATTAACTGCCACGATAATGTGCTGTCAGCCTCGTTACGCAGCGTGCAGATTACAGTGTCAGTATGTGGAGTGGGGACGGGAACACGGTGCATTAAATTAACCTTCACTTTGACAAATTAGAGGGTCTCGTCACTGACTGGGACCCTCTTCTATTCCTTCAACCTACAGCTTTCTTGGGGTGGAAAATGATTATGTCAGCATTAAAGGTATTAAAGACACTGCAGTGGGATGTTTTCACTGCAAAAACACTCTCACGTTAGCAGCTGTGTCGTCTCCCACAGACAGGTTTCCAACTGTTGATTCATTAACACGCTCTGCTGGAGGTGAAGCGCTCTCTCTCTCTCCTGATGCGAAGCGTTGTGTTGGAGAACTGTTTGTCCTCTACGCTGTGGTCATTGCCTACTGTCACACAGAGATGCGCACAGCTGTACTTCATCAGGAAATCTGATCTAAGTCAGAGGAAGTGCCACAAGGCTTCTGGCCACATCACACAGCTCATCTTAGACCGTTTTTGCTTTGGCTATTTTTTTGCTTTTTAAGAGTCTAACTACTCTCCATATTTCCAAATCCACCACAGTGAGTTAGTAAATGAGTAACTGACCTGCGGCACGATACCGCTGTTGGCAGGGCAACATACACTTTCTGTGCTTTTGATTTCTAAGGTTTAGAGCTCGACAGCAAAACGTAGAGACTTATGTTTTTTTTATTTTAACCATCTATCTGTTCATGTTCCTGGCAGCCATCATGACTGCATGTCTAATAGCTTCATATATCACTCAACCTGTCAAGCACACGCATTCCTCCTGCCATGCTTTGCTAGTACAATTAGATTCATTGTCCAGCACACAACTGATCATTTGTTTATTTACTGAACAGAGGCTGAACAGGAGGTTGGTGACTTAGCTTTGATAATTTAAGAGTTTTACATTAGTGACAGAATCAGTCTGGTTATATAGTTTTTTTCTGGTAGGTTTCAACTACTTCAAGGACTTGTAACCCTTAACTGAACACAAACTGCAGGTAATTCTGTGTCATGAAGCAATTCAAAAGTAAAACTATCAAAGGGAAACATCTGGGGCTGAAAAAAATCAACTTAAAGCTGAAGATAACAAAAAAAAAAAGCAAACAAAAACCCCCAAAACCTGCAGTTACTTTATTGGCCACTAGAGGCTGGCTCCCAAACCAAAAGGCAGTCAGTCACCATCAGTAGGCAACGGGTGAAGTGAAGTGAAGTGAAGTGACACAACGACTGAGACTGTCGGAGCCGGGGCTCGAACCGGTAACCTTCCGTTTACTAGACGAACTGCTCATGTAGTGTGAGCAAGAATCTGAGATATAATTATTTAATTATACAGGATTGCACCAGAATAGTTTGTGAATGCAGCTTTTGAATGTGTTTTTTAACAATGATATTGGCAGCATATCACCTATATATAACCTCACAAGCATCTTTTTCCTCAGTGTAGAACCAGTTCAGTCAAAATACTCCCAGAGGTCTCGCTGCCCTGGTCCCTGTTTAGGGTGCTTTGAGAGTCATGTGTCTCTGAGGAATGAGGAAGCCTTAGAATTGTCTTTAACCCCATCAGACAGTTTTCCTTGTCTTTACCAGTGTGGTTATTCCCGAAACAAAAACACTTTTGCTTACGTCCGTGTCCAATAACTTGTCAGGTACGTACTTCTGGCAGACCATAGTGACTGGTTAGTTTTACTCATTTTTTACTCATTCTGGGAGTTGTTTTTAAAGCACTTTTAGTTTTTCCAGAGAAACTCCCAGTAAAACGTCTGCAATTACCTAGTAACACAAGGTCAAAGTTCACCACACTAATCACTGCTTCCCCTCAGCTGATTTTGGTTGAAATACCTCGGTAACCATGCCGACTGCACCAAACTTCCTCTGTGCTCTTCCACAGCAGGGATGGAGGTTTTGGTGCAACACTGGACAGCTGATGGCTCATGTTTGTGCCTCTCCCTCTTCCCGTTGTCACAGGATGTTCGTCTATGTCAAGGTCTTCCCTTTTTAACAACATCAAAATAAAAGCACGACATGCCGACCTTGTGTCAGACTAAGAGTTGAACTCTTCATCTTTTTGTCAGTGAGAAAAACAACATCCTGAACATGCTTTACTAAAACATACACACTCCTGTATCTCTGTCTTCCTGCCTCCCTCAATCTCTCCTAAGCAGCCGCTCATTGTTTTATCTTTCTTCTTCAAAGCAGAAGCTAATGAGTAAAGCCCCATCTTTGCTTCCTCTTAAACAGACAAGAGAAAAGGGTGTGACAATGATATACTAGCTGTGGAAGAAAAGGTTTGTTAGATTAGACGTCACACCTTCATAAATCCCCCAAATAAGAAAAACCTAAACTATAACTGCTATATTCTTCTTTAAATCCTCAAGTGACTTTATACCTCGCTCCAGGATGAACTGAGATGAGGATAAAAACAATAAGTTTGAGGTTTTGTGTTGAGTGCTTAATTTACATTGCTTGAGTCCAATTTTCAGCTTGTTTAAGTTGATTTTTCAGGTCAGATTTAAAACGTGATCTAAAGTATGTCTTCCACATTACAATATACTGATACGATTAATATACACAACAATATTAAAGATCCTTAGACAAGCTACACCATCAAACAGCTGCTCACTGCTGAATACTTTTGTTTTGCTATGGAGCGGCTATTATTTTTACTATTACCTTTTTATGCACTGGAATATTCTTATACTTTGGATTTGAATCCAGTTTTACTTCCACCACTGGATAATGAAATGCCTTGGATGTGATAACATAGTAGTTATTAATCAACTTGCTGGCATGTTATAGATTAAAAAAGGTTAGTTATTACTGTTTTTAATTATTATTTTTGTCAAAATTCAATGAAAGATTTCAGAAAGACTGATTTATCAAAAGACTGATTTAAACTTAAATTATTGAAAAGGGGTAGATATGCAGTTAGTGGAGAGCATCTTAACTGACTGTCTTCAAAACCTGCAGCCACCAATGAGCTGATCAGTGCTTATCAATGTTTGCATGATGCCAGAGGACGCAGGGATGCAAAATCTTCACTCAGCTGCGGACAGGATGCTCCTGAAAATTCAAATATTTCACCTCCCTTTTTTATTTTTAGTGACACCACAAAAATGAGACTTTGAGAGGGTTCAGCAGAAATACCTTTTGGAAAGTATGTGCACACTGTGCATAGAGCAAACAGATACTCTGGTACTTTTCATAAAACCTCACCCAGACCAATGTAAAATTTGGAAAGCACATATTACTTTAAAAATATGCAAACATGTGTCCTATAAAAACCTAAATAATGTCAGCTTAAGATGGGCAAGTTATACCAACTTCTTTAACTAAGTTAGTATACTTTACCAGAGTGAACGCTAAAATGTCTAAATTTAACATTGATGTCGCTTCATCAAAAGTTCTCTTCAGTTTTATTTGTATAGTGCCAAGTTAGAGCAACACCCACCTCAAGGTGCTTTACATTGCTGTTGATGTCTCAACAGTGTATGAATTTTTAGGTCTTTGCATTGTTGTGGCCCACACGCCACACAGATAGAGGAATAGTGGTTTTATTAACATTCAATCAGCCACAAATGATTAGAAATTGTTGAAAAATAAATCAGTTTCACGACGTGAACAATGGTTAGGGTTTAGCTTCCCCTGAGCACTACTTCCCTAGAGGAATACTCCAACTGCTGTCAAGGTCTGCTGTTTTGCTGACCCATCCCTCCGCCCTGACCTCCAGCTTCTACTGATGTATTATAATGACAGGCAACTTCCCCCTTTGTTGCCAGTGAATAAGTCTTACTTCCTGAGCACAGAGACTACATAAGACACACCTAGTGATCTGTTACATCTAGTTCTTGAGAAGTGCCATTGAGCCATGTCAAAGGAATTAAAGTTATTAAAGACTATTCAAAGGGCCATAAAATAAGAGAAGGGAGGGGAAGGCATGAGACTAATTAAAAAAGGGGTATAACTGTGACCATGTTCAGAAAAAGACTAAATTAGAAAAGTGAGGTCCCATACAGAAAAGGATTTACATGGTTTTAGAAAATGAGCGATAAAATAAATGGTTTAAATTGTGCATTTTGTCAACACAAATCTGACTTTGCTTAACCTGTTTGGTAAATGTCCTCCATCTGCCAGACCCTCGCTCAGACGCACACGCTCAGCCTTCATTAGAGATGATGTTGGTGGGAGCCCGTCGTCGCTTCCTTCCCCCAACACCCCCACACGCACGCACGCCCACCACAGGAGGTCACAGAAATGAAGCCAACAGCTGGATCCAGCACACAGACACACACCCAAGACCTTGTCTCCTGCCAGACAGGAAGAGGTCTGTGTGTTTGTGCGCGTGTGTTTGTGAATGAGGAGGGGGGCTTCATCCTGAATTTTATCTCTCTGTAGCCCTGACCTGCTTATCTCACACTACTACTACACAAACACACACACAAACACACACCACACACAGAGCCGCTAACGACTGCTTAAACCAGCCATCAGCTCGTTAACAGACTATCTGTTTCCCTCCAGGAGAGATTTTAACTGTAGCTCATTAACATAATTAATTGAGGCTCGTTAGCTTAATGAAACTGCAGGCTAACAGACAGAACAAAGTCCTTGGTGTTCATTTAAGGCTCTTGCACTGTGCAGTTATTAAAAGAGATGCATGGCAGGTGGGGTCTAGTACAAATCGAATGAACAATAAAACAGAAACTAGTATGAATGTAATAAGGAACATGTTATTCACTTTGTATAATTGACAATGCTGTTGCACGGCCATGAGCCTGTCTTGTTCTGGCTGAACATACTAGTCAATATGCTGCAATATTACAGAGCGAACAATGCAGCGTTGTGCCAGGAGCCTGTGCTATGAATCAGGTTCAGGATACCCAGCATAGATTTTCCTTATCTGGCTCCACTCCTCCTAACATCAGCAATCTGGCTAAGGCTCACATGAAGGATAAGTTATCAGCTGGATAAGTCAAACCGGGGTTTCGCAATCAAGAGCATGTCCACAAGAAAGAGTCAGTGTTAGCAGCACACGGCCAATCAGAAACATGAGCAGGTCTGCTCGCAGGAGATATAGCAGAGATGATCAAACAACAAAAACATGGAGAGGTTAAACAGGTAATACAGGCTGAAAGCAACAGTGGCAGTGTGTGAGATTATCCAGTAAGTAAAGGATTAAAAGGTGCTGTATGAATGTTGTGTTAGCAAAGGAGGAGCTGGGATACGAATAGATTTAGAATAACATCTTCTGTTAATTAAAAAAAAGATGGTCTGAGAAGAAGTTACTGGCAGTTTTTTGTATAAGGTATAAATCTTGGGTGCCTGTTTTAGGATCATATTACTGTATTAAAGCTTACAGAACAATAACATTGGTTTAAACTTGTTGGAGTCAATCAGGAAACGGCACCATCAAGTAAATGACCAGTACTTATACGGTGCTTTTATATATCTATCTAACAATCACACACCAATATATGCATCAGGGATCGCCCCATCCACCTTCATGTTGGTAGACAATCTGCTCTATCGGTTGAGCTCCAGTTAAAGTTGCTCCTAACTTTTTTTTTCTTTGATCGATGCTCATCAGAGAAAAACAAAAACCTACAGACCCCCCACCTCCCTGTGTACTGAAGTCCACAGACCTTTACATGAAACTGGTTGGTCAGTGAGAGCTGATTTTGTACACAGTCTGTTTTGTCTTATCTTGAATATAACCGGCTCCAGAGCAGGTTAACACTTGGGAAAAACCCCTGTATAAGATGAAAGTTTCCCATATGCAGAATCATTTCATGTGCAATGTAATAACAGACAGGGGAATGTTTTGTCTATTAAGGTGGCTGCTGCTCCCTCCATTGTTTCCAATGTAAACACTTAGTAACTGGTATCTAGTTTATTTCATCCTGTCCAAATGGACTCAACAGGACATGGTCAGTTGTCGGGGAAAATCCTTCTGAAAATCAGCAACGCTAATTCAGTCACACATTGGTGTGTGACTGTAAAACAAACAACTCCCTCATTATTTAATGAGGGTTAAACACTGATGCTCAAATTCGGAGTGACTTTCACAGAAAAGGATCTTTTTTTACTCTGTGGCTAAAAAAAATCCCAAATTCGACTAGTGATAAACTGCTGAATAAGAAAACCGCTGAGATTCTCCACCAACAGCAAAAAACATGAACTAAATATAAAGATAACTTCATCTTAATTTCGGGTAATCGTGTGTGAGAAAATGTGTAGTTACAAGGGCAGACATAAGCATTTTTTCTCTATTAGATTTGATTTCGCTGACTTTACCACTGAAGAGAATGGAAATAAAAGATTAACAGGATTTTTATTTTTTAAATTTCGTGTCCTTATATTTAAAGACATTTATGGCTTTAATTCGCTGTTAACAGTAGACACAGACAGGAAATGTAGAGGGAGGATGGGAAAATGAGAAATAGGAATGGACCCCGAGGCTCTGGTGCTGCAAGCAGTTTGCTGATCATGTCCATCATCACCGCGTCACCTTTGTGAGCTCTGCATGTTACCCAGCTACAAGAATGCTTTGCTTTTTCATTTGCTTTCAGTACACCAGCGTGCAGCTGTTACTTTCAGCTAGAAAAAGCACTCATATCCTTTATATAAATGAAACCATAATTAAATCACAGTTTCACAATACTTAACATAAACGTCTTGCAACAGAATAATCAGGTAAATGCAGCTGCAAACTTTCTCAGCACCTGGATGCCAGTTTCTCCATCACTGCTGTATGACCCAAAGAACACCGTACGCACAGTCAAGGACGGTGATGGAAACGTTATGATTTGGGGCTGTTTTTCTGTTAAGGGTGCAGGATGACTTCACTGCATTGATGGGGCAATGTACTGTAAAATCAAGAACCTCTTTCCTTCAGCAAGAACACTGAAGACCGAAAGATACCGATAAAAGGAGTGGTTAAAGAAGAAGTCCATTAAGGTTATAAAGTGTCCTCTATAGCAGACCTCAGTCCTATTAAAAATCAGTGGAGGGAGCTAATGCCTTGAGTTTGCTTCTTTTTAAGTGAGCAAACTTATAAATTCAACAGGGGCTCAAATAATTATTTCCCTCACTGTAATTACAGTTGTTTAAGTGGAAGGAAAGGGAGGTTTACAGGGGAAATCACTGTTTAGTAGAACTGTTAATGACTTGTAAATCTCCCACACATTTGTTTTTTTTTTTTTTTTAACTTGTAAACCAGAATGTTTGAAAAGCACAGATTTAATCTTAGGTAGCATCCATGTGCACATCAGACCATGAGATAACTGTTCTTTCTTCAGTCAGCAGTTCTAAGGTGAATGACTTCTGATTTTTAGTCAAATAAGTAAATATCAGTTGAAAAGCTTGTTTTTTGTTATTGATGTGAAATGTAGGCCATGAACTTGTCCAGCTTCTGAATGGGAAAAAGGTCTGACTGACCTAAAACAGCATAAACACTGCCTTGCATGCTCTTCCTGTCCAGCAGCATCATGAGTGTGAGATTGAACTGATTCCCCTACATGGGAAGAACAAGCTCTGCGCGGGAAGCTTACTTCCCGGAGAGCACAATGGCAGTTGTTTCAGACAGGATGTGACATCATAACCAAGGACTTTGCCAGAGGATGTGGTTGAAACGCTGCGTCTCCTGTAACATGGAGGCAGCGTATCTGCCCATCTGTGTCCTGATGTGCACTGTTGTTACAGCAGAGGTCTCAGAGTGGTGTTTGTTCATTGTTGTGGGTCCGCCGCAGTCTGATATCAGACTATGTTATTCAAAGTTTATATTTTTCTGTCACTGAGTGTTCAGGAGGAAGTGTCCTAAAATAAAACCTTCAAAAATTCAATGAATGATGATTGTTATTTTTTTAAGTATTTACTTTCACCACTGTGGCCAAAACCTTGTTTATTTGCAGGAGGTTCGAAGAGTAACTGCAGACAGGTCACGCTGGCTGATTAGTTTTCTTTGGACTCTTTTTGTGGTGCTTGAAAATTACCAGAATTGTAATAAACAGTTTGACGTCTCTCTTTTACAAAACTGGGGAGAAAACTTAAAGTAACACTGGGTTTTTAGTTTAGAATCAAGTCCTTCGACCTTTATGTCTGTGTTGGATGTGATGCACGCATCCTTACAGTGCTTACCCTCCTGAAACTCCCATTCGCTTCTGTCCAATCACATAAAAGGTCAACTGACTTTTTCCCCCTCGGTTCATCAGGAGGATATGTGGATTATGTTTTAAATCTGTATCTGTATTTTATTTATATATTTCAGTGTACTTAATTTTTCCATGTGTATTTGTGTGTGTGTTACTAGTTTAGATAGATAACACTTAAGATAATCACAAAAATGTTGCGTAATTGTTCTTTTTCTTAGGTTTGGTACACTTGTGGTTGGAAACTCCTTCAGTCTCCATGCACACGTGTGTCTTTAGTTTGTTTAATGTGCCAAAAACGATTCACGTGCAATGAAATCAGATTAATTTGTCTGATAGTATTTTTTTTTATTTTTTACACTGACATCATTGTGATTTTTTTTTCAACCACTGTGCTCAGCAATGGTAGCGTGGCCGAGCGGTCTAAGGCGCTAGATTAAGGCTCCAGTCTCTTCGGGGGCGTGGGTTCGAATCCCACCGCTGCCAAAGCACATTTTGGCTGTTAAACTCCTAAAGTTTGCAGATGACACCACTGTCATTGGCCTCATTCAGGATGGTGATGAGTCTGCATACCGGCAGGAAGTTGAGCGGCTGGTACTC